>NC_079190.1:453514918-453862625 GCF_029499605.1 Hyla sarda
CCACTGTACCACTGTATTCACAGGCATGTATTCCCTAGGTTAGGCACAAAGATCCCAGTCTGGGAAACCATTTAACAGTAAGCATCTCTATTTTACTATGCCTGTGGCATAGATTCTCTAAACAGTTAAAGATATGATATTTATAAAAAAAATATATAAAAAACTTGATAATCCCTTTAACCAATAGAGAACACAGCACATACATATATGCCCTGGGTACTTAGTACTGGGCACACCAAGACATACATGTAGGTACTGAGAGGTATCTGGAGCTGCGCTTGTTTCTGTCTCCACAAACCGATATGAAACCTTTTATTTTAATCAAAACTTTTATATAGTTGTACATCTTGGCTAACCATTAACCTTTCTAATGTACTTCATATAAAATATCAAATTTTCATATAAATTATGGCTTGTACAAAAGACCACCTAGGGTCCCTATACCATCCAGAACATAAGCCTGTCCGGCTGCAGCATCATCTTTGTTCCAGCTAAAGCACAGTCTGAGACAAAGTCCAGGAAGTGAGGGTGGGACCAGCACCATTCCTACTGTGCTCACACCTGTCATGTATATCAGACTCATGCCTGAAAACAGAGAGGAGGAGGTTACAGAGCAGCCTGCAGTGATTTGATGAAGAGACCCAGCACAGCACAACAGACTCAGAGAGGAAATTAATACATGGTGAGTGAGGGCAGGCTCAGTGCTTGCCTCGGACATGCTCCCTCCTGAGCAGTGGATTTTAGAATGAGTAAGCAGCAGAACAGAGGGATTTGTGAGATAAAGATAGACACATAAAAAACATGCAAATAATCTGCATGACCTAGTGAGTAACATATAGAAGCATTCTTTTTTTTCTGTGATATGACAGGAACAATTAAAGGGATATTCCGCCGCTCAGCGATTAGAACCGGCGCCGGGAGCTAATGATGTCTTGACCACCATGCCCCCTCCCATAGACTTGCATTAAGTCACGAGACCCCAGTGCTGCAACCAATTTTTTAAATGAACGCTGGGTGCTGCACAGAGATTGCAGGGGCTCCAGCGGTGGGACCCACGTGATCAAACATCTTATCCCCTATCCAAAGGATAAGGGATAAGATGTCTAGGGGTGGAGTACCCCTTTAAATCTGCAGCAGTTAGGGCACAGTACAGAACATACTGCAGCTACTGTAGAACCTCTTATTAAAGGAAAAAGGGGCAATCTGTAATCAGTGGAAAACAGAAAACAAACTATGAAAGAACAATCTGTGACTGAATGCAGAGATAAGTAACACACGAGTGGTCAGGATTTGACATCAGATTGTAATTATTTAGAAACATGACATAAGAGAATTTCATATTGATGTCTATTAATGTAAAAAAAAATATACCATCTATATGAAGTACACTTTTTCTTTTGTATCAATTTGTTTTTTGTTTAGGAACACAGCAGGCAGTATTGTCCCATCAGTAAAACACAAGATGTAATGTACAGCAAAACAAATGATACATTCAATGTGTCATATTTTATTGATTTTACTTTCTAAGCCTTTACTAGATCATCAGAACCAAATGAAGCACTGATCACAGGGCCTTCACTTTAAAAATTCTTCCCATCCCCACATAAATTTCCAACTCAGCTGAAATTTCCTCATTTTCCAAAAAACATTATAGCACCACAGCAATGAGCTCCTGTAAGTTCCCATATTCGTGTGAGCGTTATGACAAATGGCACAATTCTGTATTAATGTAGCATACTACCGAAAGCCATAGAAACTTAGGGCGAGTGACAATGACTTAAAAAACAGTCTCTAAATTCCATAGGGAGATCTAGTTATCGAGTCTTACTTTAAAGACGAAGCAGAGAACTTTATACCCATTATTCACTTGCAGATAGACATTTTCCACTTTTCAAGTAAAGTGCGTCTGACATTATAGACTATAAAATATACCATAAAATAAATTGAATGCCGGCAAACTCTTAGCTGAATCTGATCCTGATCTTTGGGCGCGATTGGTAGACAACATGAATAATGTGATATATATGCAGGTTATAGGAAGTATTAAAACCAACCTGTAGTAAAACTTCTTTAGACTCCAAACCTCCTGTCTTTGGGAATGAACTTTCTTTGGAGAACAATTGTTATTTAAATTAAAGACGCCGTCAGTAGAAAATGACACCGCCGCTTTGTTCTCATATAAAATTTAGGATGTCATTACCTTATAAAGGAAACAGCTCCGGAAGCTTTATGTTTGTTATAGAACTCAGATACCTTAGTTTCATAAAAAAAAATCTCTTGTGCAGTCAGATTGTAATTATTTAGAAACATGACATGACTCAAGATCGCACAAGAGAAAAACAGCACAATTATTGTTGACATAACATTTTATATAATGCACCATCATCTGCCATAGTGTAGTACAATACACTGAAATTTTTCTTTAAATGAAATGCAAGTTTCCAAGGGCCCCTCCTTGTCAGAAGATAAAAGAATATACTGTATATAGCAAATGGTACTGTTTCAAATTTTGCATAGGGGCCTTTCACAACAATAGTTAATGTAAGTACAGTTTCAGGTATGGCATTGAAGGGGTTATGCAGAATTTCCATGACAGCTGATTTCATCCAAAAGAAGGGCCACTCTTGTCCTCGGTATGTGGAGCTTGGCTCCATGTAATTCAATAGTGGTGAGCTGCAATACCACACACAACCTTCAGACAAGGGTGGTACTGTTTTTGGAAGAAATCAACACTGTCTAATCCTGGATAACCCCTTTAAACCCTTAAGGACACAGGGCGTACCTTTACGCCCTGAGTCCGCTCCCTTTCTATGATGCGGGGCCACGTCATAGCGGGTCGGGCCCAGCCTCTAACAACGGCCGGGACCGTGGCTAATAGCGCGCGCCAGTGATCGTGGTGCCGCACACTATTAACCCTTTAGATGCCTAATTCAAAGTTGATTGCCATGTCTAAAGTGAAACTAAACTACCTCCGGCTAGCTCAGTGGGCTGTTCGGGACCGCTGTGGTGAAATCACGGAATCCCCAATAGCTGTAGGACACGAGGAGGATCCCCTTAACTGCCTCCTGGTGTCCGATCACCGAATGACTGTGCCTGAGATCCAGGCATGAGCAGTCAAGCAGCAGAATCATTGATCAATGGTTTCCTATGAGAAACTATTGATCAATGTAAAAGTAGAACAAAAAAGTTAATAAAGATTATTTACTGTATTTTTCGCCATATAAGACACTCCGGCATATAAAACGCACCCAATTTTAAAGGAAGAAAATCTAGAAAAAAAAGATTCTGAACCAAATACAATGTAAAGTATAGGACAGTGATCTTCAACCTGCAGACCTCCAGATGTTGCAAAACTACAACTTCCAGTATGCCCGGACAGCCGTTGGCTGTCAGGGAATGCCAGGAATTGTAGTTTTGCAACATCTGGAGGTCCGCAGGTTGAACACCACTGGTATAGGAGGTAATACTCACGTGTCCTCGCCGCTCCGCACCCGTCACCGCTCGTCACCGCTGCCCTGGATGTCACCCTCCATCGCTGTCGCCGCGTCCCCGGGGTGTCCCCATCGCTCCGGAACATCTCTGCTGCCCAGGATCCTCGCTCTCCATCGCCGCCATCACATCGCTACGCACGCCGCTCATATTGGATGACGGGACGGCGTGCGCGACGATGTGATGACAACGAAGGAGAGCGCCGGCCATGCAGGTCCCTCCCAGTGTCCTGTAAGCTGTTTGGGATGCCGCTATTTCACCGCGGCAGTCCCAAACAGCCCGACTGAGCAGCCGGGTTAGTTTCACTTTCGCTTCAGATGCGTCGGTCAGCTTTGATCACAACATCTGAAAGGTTAATACAGGGCATCACCGCGATCGGTGATGTCCTGTATTAGTCGCGGGTCCTGGCCATTGATGGCCGCAGGGACCTCCGTGATATGACAGGGTTTTAATGTGTATTTGCCGTATATGACGCACCAACTTTTCCCCTCCAGTTTTGGGGAAGAAAAAGTGAGTCTTATACGGCGAAAAATACGGTAAACCCCTTCCATAAAAAAAAAAAGTTTGAATCACCCCCCTTTTCCCATAAAAAAAAAAAAAAACTGTGCAAATAAAAATTAACATTTGTGGTATTGCCGCATGCAGAAATGTCCGAATTATAAAAATATATAATTAATTAGACCTCACGCTTAATGGCCTATGAGCAAAGAAATTCCAAAGTCCAATATAGCGTATTTTTGGTCACTTTTTATATCATGAAAAAATATATAAAAAGCGATCAAAAAGTCCGATCAATACAAACATGGTACTGCTAAAAACTTCAGATCATGGCGCCAAAAATTTGCCCTCATACCACCCTGTACGCAGAAAAATAAAAAAGTAAAAGGGGTCAGAAGATGACAATTTTAAACGATTCAATTTCCTGCATGTAGTTATGATTTTTTCTCTAGAGCCTTTTTGTAATCCGAATACAGCACAAAGAGAATGCAGCACAAAATAAAAAAACGCACTGCTAAATGCTAAGAATCTACATGAAAGCCGGATTGCACCACCAAAAAAGATCCGCCTAACTCACCTGGTCTCCTGTTCCATCAATCCGTCAGGCAGCTTGTTTGATCTAGGAGAAATCCTCTGTCTGCGCCTCAACTGCAAGTATCCAAATTGCGGGTTTCATCCAATTGGGGGCTCCTGCAGCAGCGTGTCCCCACACAGAGCCGGCATCCATTGCTGCATTTAGCCCCTGCTGGAGCGTGTCCCCACGCAGAGTTTGCATTCATCGCTGCATAGAGGACCGCACCACTTGCACGAACAGCCGCAGGACTTCAATCACGGTCCGTCGCAGCACGAGACCAGCGGCCGCAGACCGGTGAGAATTATATTATTGTTTCTGTTACATCTAAGGCGGTTAGTTCATTCATTCTAGAGGACTGTAATATACATCTCTTACAGAGACTGTTTAGACTCATTGTGCACCATATACATGCAAAGTGCTGGACTATTGGAATATCGGATATCATCCACATAACAGCATTTTTTTACATCATTTTGGCAGTAATTCATTTACCATTAGGGTCCAATGGTTAAATGTTTAGAAAACTAGTGCAAATCTCTTAAACAAGAGTTTTTATCTAATTTAATTTAATTTAATTCATTTTATTTTATTTGATTCATTGTTTAAATTTATGGTCTAAGTTGTAAAATACATTTTATCCTTTCTTGAAATACACTGTTTCCATTTATTGTTGTGTACCATCTAGTATGGTGAGATCCTTGAGGTGTGGTTAATATATTTTTTATAGTTTTTACAATTTTAGGTCGGTGGGGATCGATCTTTTAGCCACATATACCTCGGATACTCGGTTGTGAGCTGCACATATATTTTCTCTATTTTTTAGATTTGTAAATTGCTTCTACTAAAAAAATCGTAATCCTTCCAGTACTTATCAGCTGCTGTATGATGGGCAGGAAGTTCTTTTGTTTTTTAATTTATTTTCTGCCTGACCACAGTGCTCTCTGCTGACACCTCTGTCCATTTTAGCAACTGTCCAGAGTAGGACAAAATCCCCATAGAAAACCTATCCTGCTCTGGACAGTTTCTAAAATGGACAGAAGTGTCAGCAGAGAGCACTGTGGTCAGGTAGAAAGGAAATTAAAAAAGAAAAGAACTTTCTGTGGATCATAACAGCAGCTGATAAGTACTGGAAGGATAAAGATTTTTTTTAAATATTAGTAATTTACAAATCTGTTTAACTTTCTGGCACCAGTTGGTTTAATTTTAAAAAAAAAATTCCCACATGAGTACCCCTTTAGCAAGCCATCATATGCCATGAAAAACCACTTATCCGTGCCACCCATTTTATAACATTTGGGTGCTCTACTAATATTTAAAGCTGTAAATGTAATATATAAAGTCTGCTGTTATCTAAAGTGATAACTGGATCATTAAGGCTATGTCTTCCACATTATGCATATTTGCAATGCCTCCATATTATTGTCATGTAAGTACATTTTCTCATTTCTCACTTGTTATGTTATTTGGCAATGCAATTTGAAGGTTATTCTACACAAGCAAGCATCCATAAACAATTTCATGCCTTTGTGGAAAACTATTTATTTTCATTATTATCGAGAACTAAAGTGGACACATTTACATAGATAATTTGCATTTTAATCTTTGAATCTTTTCCTGCTCTTCAATAGGTTCTGGGTTTCTGATAGCCTGTTAGAAACATCATCACATTCATTTAAGTGGATGGTTATTTTATGCTGCATGTGACCTCTCTCAGTGTATGTGGTTAAATACTAATACTTTAATTACATTTGAATAAAAATCAAAAATCAAAAAAAACAAATAGGAAATCAATAAAACAATGAGAACTGCCACTCAACTAAAACATGATTTACTAAATATATGTGTTACGGTCCACGCTCCGGCTTGTCTTTCTGGCCGTGAGCGTTCCCCATCTGCACCTGCTGGAGGGGCTGGGATTCGCATTGCGGGATGTGCCCGCATGCGAATCCTAGCCCGTCACTCACCTCTGCAAGCATTGTTGTATAGCCTTGCCCTGTTCTTGACACTTGCATTCCGTGACCTGACCTTGCTCCTGGCCGCCTGCCTATTGACCTCCTGCTACGTCCACGTCTACACACCTGTGCTGCCAGTCCTGACCTCCTGCTATCCAGACCATGTCTTGCCTATCCCTTCTGTACCTCGCATCTCCTCAGCCGCCTGTGTGGTCAAGTTGTGCCAGGTGTAGCAACCCGGGTGCCGCCTGCCACAGCAAGATCATTCCGCTTTGCAGCGGGCTCTGGTGAAAACCAACGGCACCTTAGACTCCGCTTCCTGGCATGGCCTATGTCATCTGCCACACAGGTCCAGCAAATCCACTACCACCAGAGAGTCCTACCAACTGCCGTGAGTCCTTACAGTAAGATCCGGCCATGGATCCCGCTGAGGTACCTCTGCCTGAAGTCTCGGATCTTCCCTCCGTCGTGGTTCGTCAGTCGCAGCAGTTAGCCTGTCAGGCGCAACAACTGAGTCCATTGTCTGCCATGATGCAAAAGCTTCTAGCCATGCACCAGCAGCAGCCGCAACCTGCTCCAGTCTCTCCACCTGTTCCTGTAGCTCTTTCCAGATCAGAGCTTCGTTTACCCTTACGCGCGAAGTATGATGGTGATCCAAAGATGTGTCGAGGCTTCCTTACTTAGTGTTCCATGCATCTGGAGCTCATGGCGGATCAGTTCCCGACGGAACGAGCTAAGGTGGCGTTTGTAGTCAACCGTTTGTCCGGAAAAGCCCTGGCTTGGGCTACAACTCTCGGGGATCTTAATGATCCAGTCTCCTCTAACTTGACAGCCTTCCTTGCTGAATTCTGCAGGGGTTTTGAAGAACCCGCATGAGCCTCCTCTGCCGATATGGCTCTTCGGTGCCTCTTCCAAGGGAATACCTCCGTTGGTGACTACGCGGTTCAGTTACGCATATTTAAAAAAAGAACTGTCCAGCAGAATTTAGGATGTTCTCGCTGCATGAGACCCTCCATCTACCCTCTGTGAACTAATCTATTTAGCCACACGTATTGATGTGAGTTTTGCATAGAGATAGGAAGAACTCTGTCTGGAAAGAGAACCTGCCTGAACACAACATTTTCCTCATTTGGCACCCATGTTACAAAGTCCCCCTCTACAGTCTTCTTTGCCTCTTGCCGAAGAGGCTATGCAAGTGGACTGTACTCACTTAACGCAGCTGGAAAGATACCGACGATGCAATGAGAATTTGTGCCTTCATTGTGCCAGTCCGGAGCACTTTCTCAAAGACTGTTATATACATCCACAGCGTCTGGGAAACGCACACGTGAGAGAGGCGTCCCTATGTGTGAATACTACCTCTCCTCGTTTGACCATTTCTGTTCAAATCTACGTTTCTGCCAAGTCTTCATTTATTGCTTCTGCATTTTTGGACTCTGGTTACACTGGCGACTTCATTGATGCTTCCTTGGTCCATAAATATCGTCTACCTGTGACTTGCTAAACCCTTGTTTATTTCATCAGTTAATGGACAAAGACTGGACTGTAATATGCTTTTCCGCAGAGAGCATCTCGTCATGAAAGTGGGACTCTTGCAGAAAAAAAAAACATTGAATTCTATGTGCTTCCTCATTGTACTTTGGAGTTTCTTCTCGGTCTTCCTTGGCTCCAACGGCAGTCTCCGCAACTTGACTGGAGATCGGGTCAAATCACACGCTGGGGACAATTTTGTCGTAATCACTGTCTTGTGCCAGTTCCGCCAAAAGCCGTCTCTTCTCATCCTCCTATGCCAGGTTTGCCTCTCGCATATCGGAATTATTCAGATGTATTCTGCGAAAAGCAGGCGGAGACCTTACCGCCACATAGTCCTTACGATTGCCCCATTGACTTGTAGCCTGGAACTGTGCCTCCTTGTGGAAGAATCTATCCATTCTCTGTTCCAGAGAATCAAGCCATGGCAAAATATATCCAAGAGAACCTCAAAAAGGGATTTATCCGGAAGTCCTAGTCTCCTGCCAGAGCGGGTTTCTTCTTTGTAGGGAAGAAGGATGGTTCTCTTCATCCATGTATAGACTACAGGGGCCTTAACAAAATCATGATCCAAAATCGTTATCTCCTTCCTCTGATCTCTGAGCTTTTTGATTGTTTACGTGGTGCCAAAGTCTTCACAAAATTGGACTTGCTGGGAGCATATAATCTTATCTGTATCCGCGAAGGAGACGAATGGAAAACAGCTTTCAATATCCGAGATGGACATTTTGAGTATCTCGTGATGCCTTTCGGTCTCTATAATGCTTCAGCTGTCTTTCAAGAATTTGTCAATGACATTTTCTGAGACCTCCTCTACACCTGTGTTGTTGTATATCTGGATGACATTCTGATCTTCTCACCTAATTTGGAGGAGTATCACTCACATGTCTGTCTGGTTCTTCAACGCCTCCGGGAGAATCTTCTTGACGCTAAACTGGAGAAATGCTTATTCGAGGATGTTGTCTTCCGTTCCTCAGTTACATAGTTTCTTACCAAGGCCTCCAGATGGATCCTGACAAACTGACTGTGGTATTGGATTGGCCAAGATTGCTCATTTCATTCCATTACCAGACCTTCCATCTGCTCCACAGCTGCCGAAGCACTTCCTCCAACATATTTCTCGCCTTCATGGTCTACCCAATCATATCGTCTCGGATCGCGGAGTTCAGTTTGTTTCCAAGTTCTGGCAAACTCTCTGTTCCCGTCTTGACATTAATCTGGACTTTTCCTCTGCCTACCATCCTCAGTCCAACGGTCAGGTGAAGTGGGTAAATCAAGTTCTGGAAATGTATCTCTGTCATTTTGTTTCTGCTTGTCAGAATGATTGGGTCGACCATCTACTGAATTTTCTTATAATCATGAGGATTCAGAGTCCTCCAAGACCTCACCATTTTTTTATTTTTGTTTACGGACATCATCTTCGTTCTCCTCTTCCAGTTCCTATTTCCTCCACTGTACCTGCTGTTGATAAACTCGTTCGAGACTTCTCTTCCATTTTGCAGCAAATGCGGCATTCTTTGTCTCTGGCCTCTTCTCGCATGAAAGCTCAGGCTGATAGGAAAAGAAGACCTCCTCCGTCCTTCTCTCCTGATAAAAAAGTGTGGTCGTCTTCAAGATTCCTAGTTACATGTTTGGTCCACATTTCCTGGGTCAGTTCGAGGTCTTGCAAAACATCAATCCGGTCTCTTATAAACTCTGTTTGCCTCCTTTTCTTCGTATTCCCAATTATTTCCATGTACCTCTCTTCAAGCCTCTTATTATCAACCGGTTTTCACACAAAAAAATCTTGTTCCTATGCCTGTCTCTGGTTCTACAGATGTTTTCAAAGTCTAGGAAGTCTTAGCCACTAAGACCATGAGAGGGAGACAACTCTTCTTGGTTGACTGGGAAGGTTATGGTCCAGAAGAAAGATCTTGGGAGTCGGAGGAGAATATCTTGGACCTTGACATTCTAAGGAACTTTTTGAACTGTAAAAAGAGGGGGATACCAAAGAAGGGGTACTGTTACGGTCCGCGTTTTGGCCTGTCTCCCTGGCCGTGAGCGCTCCCCTCCTGCACCTTCCGGAGGGGCTGGGATTTGCATTGCGGGATGTGCCCGCATGCGAATCCCATTCCATCACTCCCCTCTGCCCTCCTCTGTTCCCTCTGGCTTCCTGCAGCATCGGCGCTCTAGAATTTAAAGGGCCAGTACACCCTTAATTAGTTTATGCACCTGCACTAGTTTTTATAAATATCTGCACCTTCCATCACTCCCTGCCAGATCTTTGTTGCCCTAGAGCCTTAGAGAAAGCATTTGTTGTATAGCCTTGCCGTGTTCCTGACCCTTACATTCCGTGACCTGACCTTGCTTCTTGCCACCTGCCTATGGACCTGCTGCTATGTCCCTGTCTACGTACCTGTGCCAGCAATCCTGACCTCCTGCTATCCAGACCACGTCTTACCTATCCCGCCTGTACCCCGCAACTACCCAGCCGCCTGTGTGGTCGAGTTGTGGCAGGGGTAGCGACCTGGGTGCCGCCTGCAGCAGCAAGACCGTCCCGCTTTGCAGTGGGCTCTGGTGAAAACCAGCCACACCTCAGACTCCACTTCCTGGCACAGCCCACGTTATCTGCCACACAGGTCCAGCGGATCCACTACCACCTCTCACGGTGGTAGACTCTCTGTCCTACCAAATGCCGTGAGTCCTTACAATATTTTAGATTTCCCTTAAATAGAAATATAATTTAACTGTTATGCTGCTTGCTAAGTATCAAAGTGTACTCATGGGAGGCTGTGGTGGGGAAAGGGGTTTTATTACGTACTTTCACAAGAATTTAAAAAACCTACATGGTTTGTTACACCAACCCTTTAGAGTGGTGACATGGAGATTTTTGTGCTCATACTTCTTCAGCACCCGAGAGCCCCTGCCTGGGTGCTGTTTCCCATAATCTTCATCTTAGGGGGTGGGGCCAGAACTGGATTATTTTCTAGCAGCACTCACATCTGGACTTTCTTTTCCTTTCTGGCCAGGTACTGGAGAGGACCTGGAGGAAGTACTCTGGACTGGGCAGGCTGGCACTGTGTTGGGATGATTTACAGTTTAGCTCTACAGATGGCACATGCAAGGGGAAGGTGGTTGTTGATGTTTCAACTTTTTAAGATGCCCTGTGAACTGTGAACAGAAAGGAAGAAGACACAGTATCACAGTAAAAAAAGAGTTACATCACAAAAGAAGTCCTGGTCTTAGCAGTGTACTGATAATGTTGATGTTAAGCTTTAAGGAGTTATCCAGGAATAGAAAAACAGAGCTGATTTCTTCCAAAAATAGCATCACCACTATCTTCAGGCTTTGTGTGTGATTACTACTTGTCTCCGTTCACTTTAATAGAATTGAGCTGCAAAATCACACCCAACTTGAGGAGAGGAGTGGTGTTATTTTTGGAAGAAATTAGCTCTGTTTTCTAACCTTGGATAATCCCTTTAAAGTAGGGAGGATAGAGTTGTTACATTTGGGAAGCATCTCTGTGTACTGCATAGTAATAACACAAGCATTTACACTAGAGAAAAATGTGCAAAACCTTACAGATGGTCAGAAATATTACCTTTCAGGTGCACTGTGGATCTTCTGGGGCTCAGATTGCATTAACAAAGTGCATGCTCTTTCCAGCACAAGCCTAGTTCGGTCCCCCATTTCCTTTGTTCTGTCCTAATCTTTCTTTTGGTATACATGAAATTCTTCTAACAGGCTGTGGACAGCTAATTGCAGTTAAGTGAGACACTTAGTGGCCCTAACTTTAGAGTATTTTTTTTCCCTGAAGTGAGGCGTCAATTTTAGTAAATGTGATATATAAGCATAATATATGTATATTAGAATTCACTTAGGCTATAACAGGGAGGGAAATTGTTTGAAATGACAGTGACCATTTAATGCAACCACCAGATGCTAAAGCTCTGCCAAGGTAAAATGTAAACTTCTGCCTTAGAAACGGACCCACTTACTTCCCTCACAACATCTCCTTTCCATGAGGGAGACATATCTTCTTTAATAAATGAAGCTATGTTACGAATTTCTTTTCAGCTGTACATTCTGAATTCTGTGGTATCTGTGGCTTTTCCTGGAAATGTAACTTGTAACCACTTGATTTTCAGGTACACATAATGCAATAACTTCTCCCAAGAAGACCACCCATTAGATAATCCCACCTCCCATTTAGAATACTTTTTCTTTGACTGATTTTTTCCATTATAGTCTATGGAAGGTGCCCCTCTATAAGCAGTTTACATCCTTAACCACACAAAGATCAGTTTTTTGAGAAAATCTGTAAGATGGAACTCTTTTCACATTGCACTCTGAATTATTTGAATGCAGATACACACTGTGCCGCATCACCAAGCTGAAGCAAAAAGGTGAAGACTTGGATGGGACATTGATTGTGAGATGCTTCCAGAATTGTGTCACATCCCTGGAACTGTTAAAGTAGGAGGAGGAGCATATCCAGCATCAACAAGTGTCATTGGATAGGAAGAGGCTGTCAGATGGGGAGATCACATCATATTGTAGGAGAGGATACCTTCTGAAAGCTTGTAATAAGAAGGGGAGTTATGCTGGGATCATATTTTATATGTGATCCATGTTGGGGTCAGGAATGAGAGGAAGTTCCATGCTGGGAGCCAGGAATAAGAGGAAGATCCATGCTCGGGGCCAGGAATAAGATGTGAAGCCATAAATGGAACCAACAAAGATATGGAGAGCCCTGCTGTGGACCAGGAATAAGATGTGGAACCATGCTAGGGACCAGAGAGGGGATTTATGCTAGGATTAGGATTCTGATGGAATCCATGTATGGGGCCATGAGTGGAGCAATGCTCTGGCCTATGACTGATATGGAAAGACATGTTGGGGACTCAACAATTAAATGGGTAGCCATGTTGAAGTCTATGAATGAGATGGGAGCCATGATGAGGAACAGTAATACAATGGAATGCTATGCTTAAAAATGAGGAACCAAGCTGTGGAATAGGAGTGAGATATGAAGTCATGTTAGGGACCAAGAATGAGATGGGGAGTCATGCTGGGGACTAGACTGAAATGCTAACCCATGCTAGAAATTAGGAATGAGATAGTAATCTATACTAGGAAACACAAATAAGATGGGAAGCAATGCTAAGGGCCACAAATACAAGAAAAGCTGGGGAGAAAAGCTGGGGGCCAGGAATGAGATGGAGAGCCAAATGTAGACTAGAAATTATATATGGTTCCATGTTGGGGATAGGAATAAGATGGAAATTCATGCTGGGGACCAGGGATAAGAGTTGTAGCCATGTTAAGGGTTAGGTATGAAATGAAGAGTCATGCTGGGGGCCAGAAATGACCTAATGAAGCAAGTTGGGGACAAGATAGGTAGCCTCGCTGGGGACTTTCTTTTTATTTATTTTTTATTAAATATAATCTATATACCTATCCATCCATTTATCTTTATTCTCCTAGGTTCTCCTCTGATCCAGTTGATGTTACATGCTGTGACCTACAGTCTTTTTGTATATAGTTACATATTTAGTGTTTTTTGTAGACACTAATCTTCATTTCTGTAGCAGTGCAAAATGGATGTTGCCGCTGACAAGTTTAGTTCTGCAGTGGTAGCAGAAACCTACCTGGGGATCACACAGGCTGTTGACTGCTGAACATATCCATGTTTTGCATATAGAAAAGCTGTAGAATTAGGATAGATGCCTTTGGAGCAGAAAAGATAAACCCATATAAAAATGTACTACCCCGGAAAAGTACGATGCTTAAATGTAATGAAGCTGAAGTCTTGGGGGATTGTGTTTCTTTCATTGCCATGTCTTCCCTAATGAACTCATTTAGATTAGAAAATGGATTTAATATTTTATTGAAATTAACCTAAGCCAGAAAAGAGGATTACAATGTCTATCCATAAATACGGCCATATTATAGAGTGTGGTTAATGTGTTACATGAATATTAAGCAAAGGGAGAACATTGTTACTGTGCCAAGGAGAGCAAACTCATTATACTTTCGTTTAGTGATTCGTTTTCAGCGTAATTAAATTCCAGCATGGTGGAGGGACACAACAGTTTTTGAACTTTTGAAGTCAAATAGGAAAATAATAATAATGTTTTTCTTATTTCTGTTTTTTAAAAGATACAATAAAGCAAACTATATTGCATTTGAAATGATGCAGATATTTTACCGTTGGGATAGGCTCACTTGGATCTGAGCTACTCTGAATCTTCCCTATGGGTTTGGGCAGGTCAGCAGCATGGTACTTCTGTTGCCTAATAGATCTGGATTTGTGGCAAATTTTCCACTTTAAATTCAAAGTACAGACAAATCTGTCACTTAAACTCCTCGAGGACACAGGGAGGAGAAATGTGCAAGATGATTTAAAACCCCAGAAGATGCAATTTTTTTGGTAAAAACAAGCCCTCGTATGGAAAAATAAGAGTTTATGGCTCTTAAAAAGCGTCTAAGAGTTGTTTATGGGGCTATTCCCAGTGTAGGATGTCCTGGCACCTCCAGGAGTGTCTATAATGACACTATTAGTTCTGACTAGGGATGAGCAAATCAAATCTGCTGAATCCGAATTCATTACAAATTTCAGGAAAAATTTGATTCTGAACGAATGTGAATATTGCTGCGATTCCATTGCGCGAATCGCTTCATTAAACTCCATTTAGTACGGTCCAGGCTCCAGGGAATCTAAAATGGTGGATCCACATGTGAGTACATGGGGCAAGGAATCCCGGGAAGGCTGGAACAAGGGTAGGCGGGATGACCCTGAATCACATGCAGGATGCAGCCTATCAGCAGTCAGCCACCCCTGTGATGTCACAGCCCTGTATATTCGGCAGCCATATTGCGGATAGTCACTTCAACCTTTCACAGCAGAGAGATAGATACTGACTGACTGCGCTGTGTGTTGCACAGAAAAGCTTTTTCCAGCAACAATTCACCTCCTAATAAAGTCAGTGTTCTGTTGCACAGAGAGAGGGATGGAGAGCAATGTGTGTTTAACAGAAAAGCATTCTTGCCACAATGATTTATTTCCCTGTAACTGTATACAGCATTCTATTTCAGAGAGCAGTGTGTTGCACAGAACAGAAGCGATTCAGCTCAAGCAAAAGTCCTGGTGAAGCACTGATAGGGTAGGGAGTGAAATTGAGAGAGAACAGACTGTGTTTTGCAGTACTGGTGTGTACTGCTGGTTTTCTGCCAAAAAATACTGTTTTAAGCATACTGAAGTGCATTTTTCTGCCCTCATAAGTGCATACCACACACGTACATCTAAGTGGTGTACTATTTTCTTCCTGTTAAAATCTCAAGGGCCTAGATACTGTGAAAGGCCAGGCAAAAGTACTCACCACCTGGTGTTATAAACATATACTTTTTTAAGCATACTTTAGCGCATTTTTCTCCCATTATAAGTGCGTAGCACATACGTACATCTAAGTGGTGTGCTATTTTGTACTATTTTGATCTCCCGGTATCAGCTAGCGGTCCTGTCTTGACCAGCAACCCATCTGCCGTCAACAATAGGTTAACATGGTCATCCACTTCACCACTAGTGACATCTGATACCCCCAGTCAACAGTCGGTGGGTTCCTTAGACACAACCCTCAGCTGGCATGGCCCTGGAGCAGTCCCTGTCCTCCCCTTGCCTCTGCCCTATGCTGTTCCATCCCATAGAGAAGAATCTTATGCTGTGGGTTCTGATCCACTATTCAGTGAGGAAGATCTAATAGAGGAAAGTGATGAAAGATGATGAAGCCGATCGCATTTGGGAGCCGGGTGCAGAAGGGGCTTCATCATCATCAGAAGAAGAGGGTTGCAGGTTGCCCATGAGGCAGCAGCTGAGCCAGCAAGAAGGTGGCACGGTTGGCAGTCAGCATGGTGGCAGAAGTGGAAATTCTCGAGCCAAACGTGCCCAGGGGAGACCACCTGCCTCGTGGAAGCCTACCTTCCCGGTACATAGTGGAACAGGGGTTTCTGGAGACTATTTCAACAGCAGTCAATTAGTGCAGACTGTTGGTGGGAAAAACAGCTACTCGGGGGTGTGGCAGTTTTTCATCAAACTTCCAGTGGAGGTTAACATTGCCACATGCAAGATGTGTCAGCACAAGGTGAAGTGTGGCCAGGGTCTTAACCCCTTAAGGAACCAGCCAATTTTCACTGTAGGACCCGGCCATTTTTTGCACATCTGACCACTGTCAATTTAAGCATTAATAACTCTGGGATGCTTTTACCTGTCATTCTGTTTCCGAGATTGTTTTTTCATGACATATTCTACTTTATGTTAGTGGTAAAATGTTGTCAATACTTGCATAATTTCTAGGTTATAAATTCCAAAATTTGATGAAAAAATGGAAAATTTTGCATTTTTTTTACTTTGAAGCTCTCTGCTAATAAGGAAAATGAATATTCCAAATAAATTATATATTGATTCACATATACATCATGTCTAATTTATGTTTGCATCATAAAGTTGACATGTTTTTACTTTTGGAAGAAATCAGAGGGCTTCAAAGTATAGCAGCAATTTTCCAATTTTTCTAAAAATTTTCATTATCGAAATTTTTCAGGGACCAGTTCAGTTTGAAGTGGATTTGAAGGGATTTCATATTAGAAATACCCCATAAATTACCCCAATATAAAAATTGCACCCCTCAAAGTATTCAAAATGACATTCAAAAGGTTTGTTAACCCTTTAGGTGTTTCACAGGAATAGCAGCAAATTGAAGGAGAAAATTCAAAATCTTCATTTTTTACACTGGCATGTTCTTGTAGACCCAGTTATTGAATTTTTACAAGGAGTAAAAGGAGAGAAATCTTCCTAAAATGTGTAACCCAATTTCCCTAAAGTAAGGAAATACATCATATGTGTATGTCAAGTGTTCGGCGGGCGCAGTAGAGGGCTCAGAAGGGAAGGAGCGACAGTGGGATTTTGGAGAGTGAGTTTTTCTGAAATGGTTTTTGGGGGGCATGTCACATTTAGGAAGCCCCTATGGTGCCATAACAGCAAAACAAAATCACATGGCATACTATTTTGGAAACTACACCCCTCAAGGCACGTAACAAGGGGTCCAGTGAGCCTTAACAGCCCACAGGTGTTTGATGACTTTTCGTTAAAGTTGGATGTGTAAAAAAAATTTCCACTAAAATGCTGGTTTCCCTCAAATTTAAAATTTTTATAAGAGATAACAGGGCAAAATGCCCCCCCAAAATGTGTAACCCCATCTCTTCTGAGTATGGAAATACCCCATGTGTGGATGTCAAGTGCTCTGCTGGCGAACTACAATGCTCAGAAGAGAAGGAATCACATTTGGCTTTTGAAAAGCAAATTTTGCTGAAATGGTTTTGGGAAGCATGTCGAATTTAGAAAGCCCCTATGCTGCCAGGACAGCAAAAAAAAAAAAAAAAAAAACACATGGCATACTATTTTGGAAACTATACCCCTCAAGGAATGCAACAAGGGGTATAGTGAGCCTTAACACCTGACAGGTGTTTGACGACTTTTTGTTAAAGTCGGATGTGTAAATGAAAAAAAAAAAAATGTCCCTAAAATGCTGGGTTTTCCCCAAATTTTTCATTTTTGCTACAGGTAATTGGAGAAAATGACCCCCAAAATTTGTAACCCCATTTCTTCTGAGTATGGAAATACCAAAAGTGTGGACATCAAGTGCTCTGTTGGCGCACTACAATGCTCAGAAGAGGAGAAGCGCCGTTGAGCTTTTGGAGACAGAATTTGGTTGGAATAGAAGTTGGGGGCCATGTGCGTTTACAAAGCCCCCAGTGGTGCCAGAACAGTGGACTCCCCCACATGTGACCCCATTTTGGAAACTACACCCCTCATAGAATTTAATAAGGGGTGCAGTGAGTATTTACACCCCACTGGCGTTTGACAGATCTTTGAAACAGTGGGTTAAGCAAATTAAAAATAAAATTTTTCATTTTCACGGACCACTGTTACAAAAATCTGTCAGACACCTGTGGGGCGTAAATGCTCACTGAACCCCTTAATACATTACATGAGGGGTGTCGTTTCTTAAATGGGGTCACATGTGGGGGGGGGTCCATTGTTCTGCCACTATGGGGGCTTTGTAAACACACGTGGCCTTCAATTCCGGACACATTTTCTCTTCAAAATCCCAATGGCGCTCCTTCTCTTCTGAGCATTGTAGTGCGCCAGCAGAGCACTTTACATCCACATATGGGGTATGTGCTTAATCAGAAGAAATGGGGTTACGAATTTTGGGGGGCTTTTTTCCTATTTTCCCTTGTGAAAATGAAAAATTTTGGGTAACACCAGCATTTTTCCATCCAACTTTGAAGAATTTTCATTAAACACCTGTGGGGTGTTAAGGCTCACTATACCCCTTGTTACGTTCCGGGAGGGGTGTCTTTTCCAAAATGAGGTCACATGTGAGTATTTCTTTTGCGTTTATGACAGAACCATTGTTAAATCAGCCACCCCTGTGCTCCTGGGAGCCGTCCTCTTCTGACGCACGACATGCCGCACACGCCGATCACCGCAGCCGATCGCGTCCCACAGCCTCCACAAACGGGTAAGTGGATCTTCGGCGTCCGGTCCCCTTCAGTTCCCCCTTCCTGCCCGGCCTATTGTGGGTGGGCAGAACAGGGAAAACGAAAGTTAACCCCGCCGCCCCCGATCTGCTATTGGTCATCGGTTCTGACAACCAATAGCAGGGATAGCATGGGTGGCACCCCTGCCACCTCACTCCAACCCTTCAGGGGGATCGTAGGGGTCTTGGACAACCGCGATCCCCCTTATATTCCTTGTCACTGGGTCACCATAGACCCGTATGACCCAGAATAGGCTCAAATCGCAAGTGTGAATTCACTTGCAATTTTCACCAATGCCGACATGGGGGGGTCTGATGACCCACCTGGGCATTTGCACGGGGTGCCTGCTGATCGATATCAGCCGTCACCCCGGTCCAGTCCCCGCCCGGCGCGCGGCGGGGACCGAAATTCCCACGGATGTACATGTACGTCCTGGGTCCTTAAGACCCAGGGTGTCAGGATGTACCGATACGCCCGGGGTGCTGAACAGGTAAATATTGGCTCCTATTCAAGTTTCTGGTGCTGCAGTCCCTAGCTTTTCAAGTGGTGGATTCTGCACCTTTCAGAGAACTGATGGCTTGTGCCGAGCTGAGGTGGAGAGTCCCAAGCCATCATTTCTTTGCGAAGAAGGCTGTACCAGCCCTGCACAATGTGGAAGAGAAGGTGGCTCCTTGAGCCTGTCGGTGTGTACCAAAGTGCACGGAAGCACCGACGTATGGAGCTGTAACTACGGTCAAAGACAATACATGTCCTTTACAGCCCACTGGGTGAATGTGGTTTCTGCACAGCCACAACAGCAACTTAGACAGGTCACGCCACTTCCTCCTCTGCACTCTCAGCTCGTTGGTCCTGTGACAGTGTGTGACTCCACCTCCTCATCCTCCACCATGTTCTCAGTCTCCACTGCACAGACAAGTCTCAGTGCCCCTTCAGTTTACCATGTGTGCAGGGCATGGCGGTGTCACACTGTCCTTCACATGGTTTGCCTTGGCGAATGGAATCACACAGGGGAGGAACTGCTAAAAGGAAGGGTGAGCCATGCACACTGCATTGCACACGTGTTCAATCTGGTTGTCAAGCAGTTCCTGAAGTGTTCCCCCCATTTGCAAGACATCCTGACAATGGGAAGGAAACGTTGCATGCACTTCAGCCACTCATACACTGCAAAGTACACCCTCCTTGATCTGTAGCGTCAGAACGCGGTATCCCCCAACATAGTCTGATTTGCGACATTGCCACATTTTAAAATTCCACCCTTCATATGTTGGACTGACTATACGAACAGAGAAAAGCCATCACCAATATTTTGATGATCCAAGCGAATAGGGGGACTCCCCTGTGTAACTTCAATGTCAACCAGTGGCAGCTCATTCGCATCACCTGCCGTTTACTCAGGCCCTTTGAGAAAGCCACATTATTAGTCAGTTGCCAGGATTATGGGATGAACAACTTCATTCCACTGCTTCATTTCCTACAACATGTGTTAGAAAGGATGACTGTCAGGGCACTGGAGATGTGGCACCTACATCTCACAGCCACATGATCCCTGTGGGGGCTGAACTGGAGTAGGGGGAGGGGCACAGTGGAGCACAGTTTAGGTTTCGTGAAATGGGCGGTTTTTCTAGTCATCTGACAGGAGAGGAGGAACAGTCAGAGGAGCTAGAGGGTTATGAGGAAGGCAAAACAGAGGACCCAGACACACCATGGCAGTAAGCACTGGAGATCGCAGCAGGGAGTCCCTCCGAATCACTTGCACAAATGGCACGATGCATGCTCAGTTGCTTGCATAGTGACTGCCGAATTGTCACCACTTGGCAGCAGGATGACTTCTGGCTCTTCACCTTATTGGACCCTTGCTACCGGCACAAAATGGGGGCCTTTTTTAAACCCACTGAGAGGGAGGACAAACTGACCTACTACAGAGACATCCTACGTAGTCGGTTGTTCGATACCTATTGGTGCCATCATCCATTCTCTTGCCGGTCAGACTCGGGGGGCTCTCTGCAATCACCTTCCACTGCCATGGCTGCTGGGGAGGGGTGGGGTGGCAGGAGCAGTACCAGCTCCATCAGCAGCAGCCTGAGTCTACAGTTGCTGATGAGTACCTTTCTTCACCTGCATAGTGAAGCAACTCATCAGCAGCAGTTAGCCCTTGAGCAGGACCTGAACCAGCAGGTGGTGGCATACCTTGAAATGCCCATGCCAACACACCTTGAACATCCGCTGGACTTCTGCGCAGTCAAACTTGATTTGTGGCTCCAACTAGCAGAGTTTGCCCTGGAAAAGCTGTCCTGCTCAGCCAGTAGTGTGCCATCAGAGTGGGTGTTTAGTGTGGAGAGGTCCATAGTCACCCCGAGGAGAACTTGTCTGTCCCCGAAAAATGTGGACAGACTGATCTTTGTGGAGATGAATCAGGCATGGATCAGCGAGGATTTCCACCCACCAATGCCTGATGCATCAGAGTAGATTGACCATGGTGCTACTCCAACACTTCACAAATGTGAATAGTGCCAAACAGATTTAAGGTGCTGCTCCCCAGTTACAAACTCTGCATCAGACCTATTTTCACCCACGTTTGTCACCGTTTACTGGTATTGCCACCCACTGCAGCAGTCTGTCATGTTCTCTTCATGCTGCTGCCAACTCCACACTGTGTCATCCAGCCACTATATGTTCTCCTCATGCTGCTGCCACCTCCACACTGTGTCATTCAGCCACTGTATGTTCTCCTCATGCTGCCGCAACCTCCACACTGTGTCATTCAGCCACTATATGGTCTCCTCTTGCTGCCATCAATTCCAGGCTGTGTCATTCTGCTAGATTATGGCCTCCTCATGCTACTGCCACCTCTGGGCTCAATCATTGTGCCGCCATGTAACATGTGACTCCTTGTTGGATTTGGTCTTCTGTAACAACACAATTTATTAAAAAATCTTAAATTTAAATTTCAAAAAATCGATAGAGCAATAACAATGAACCAAAAGTAATTAAATGAAACATTCGCACTTTCACAGTCAGGCGGGCGCTGAGAGGCAGGGTCTGGAACAGATGGTATCTCACCTGGCGGAGTACGAGCTTTTTCACTGCAGCCACTTCTAGCTTTATGCGCTCACTTATCCAATGGCACAGAAGCTGAATGTGCTCCTGTACAAGTTGCTGGTACTGAAGTCCCTCTTTTTTTCAATTTGACACTCAGAGTATGGGGGTGCGCTGAGAGACAGGGGCTGGAACAGGTGGTAGCTCGCCTCGCGGCAGACAGCCAGCTCAATGCTCACCAGAATGGGTAATAAAAAAAAATAAAAAAAATTTCTAATTAAATGAAATAAAAATTACATAAAAAATCTGCCACGTCCAGACGCTCTGCGGCAGTGATTCTAATAGTGATGCCTGTAATCTGTATTTCTTACTGAATAACAGTATTATTTCACTAACACAGCACACTCGCTATCCGTGTTAGGACAAGACAAAGTGTTCTACACCCCTATTGGGGCTCTCTGTAGGCCAGAAATAGCCATTTTTAATAGCTACTCGCCGTGAATAAATTCAGACCGAACCAAATAAGGAACCTTAGTGTTTGTTTCCTCTTGCACCGTTCCTTTCTTGCAGGAGGCCAGTAGGAGATGAGAAGAATTTTAGGTAATGCAACATACCGTATGAGCCTTAGGGAAGGATTCTGGAGCATTACTTTAAGTGAATTTACTCCAAAAATCTAATCCTGTTCTAGCACCAGAAAACATAAAGCTGTAATTGCGTACTATTGTTGAATATATTTATTTTTATTTATTATTTTGAGGGCAATCATTAAAGGTTTACTGTTTCAATGGTTTCTACCCCATAGTGAAAGATTAGTGCTCTATTGTACAAGTCTAGATGCCTGCATTCATTTTTTGTTTTATTGTGCGATGTGAAGAGCAAGGACATTAGTAATCTCTCATTAGCCTCGGCTTTTGTTGACAAATGTGAATTTTGCCAACAAATTCTCAGGATACTGAGAGATAACAAATCTCCTTGTGCTCCGTGGCTCACATTATTAGAAGCAATACGCAAACAGTTTTAATTCAACATAATGTCACAGACTCGATATTACACTCATGCTGGCAAATTATGTGATTAAGAAAAGGAATCTATTATGATGTATCTAAGCAGTTTCAAATATCCTGTAGTTTGGAACTCATATTTATTTTCGCCTTATTAATGCTGGACAATATATATTTTAGTATTTAACCCCTTAACCCCTTCAGGACCAAGCCCATTTTGGCCTTAAGGACCGGAGCGTTTTTTGCACATCTGACCACTGTCACTTTAAACATTAATAACTCTGGGATGCTTTTAGTTATCATTCTGATTCAGAGAATGTTTTTTCGTGACATATTCTACTTTAACATAGTGGTAAATTTTTGTCGATACTTGCATCCTTTCTTGGTGAAAAATCCGTAAATTTGATGAAAAATTAGAAAATTTAGCATTTTTCTAACTTTGAAGCTTTCTGCTTGTAAGGAAAATGGATATTACGAATACATTTTTTTTGGTTCACATATACAATATGTCTACTTTATGTTTGCATCATAACATTGATGAGTTTTTACTTTTGGAAGACACCAGATGGCTTCAAAGTTCAGCAGCAATTTTCTGATTATTCACAAAATTTTCTAACTCAATATTTTTCAGGGACCAGTTCAGGTTTGAAGTGGATTTGAAGGGTCTTCATATTAGAAATACCCCATAAATGACCCAATTATAAAAACTAAACCCCCCAAAGTATTCAAAATGACATTCAGTCAGCGTTTTAACCCTTTAGGTGTTTCACATGAATAGCAGCAAAGTGAAGGAGAAAATTCACAATCTTCATTTTTTACACTCACATGTTCTTGTAGACCCAATTTTAGAATTTTTACAACGGGTAAAAGGAGAAAATTTGAATTTGTAGCCCAATTTCTCTCGAGTAAGCACATACCTCATATGTCTATGTAAAGTGTTCGGCGGGCGCAGTAGAGGGCTCAGAATGGAAGGAGCGACAAGGGGATTTTGGAGAGTACGTTTTTCTGAAATGGTTTTTGGGGGGCATGTTGCATTTAGGAAGCCCTTATGGTACCAGAACAGCAAAAAAAAAAACACATGGCATATCATTTTGGAAACTAGACCCTTTGAGGAACGTAACAAGGAATAAAGTGAGCATTAATACCCCACAGGTGTTTCACGACTTTTGCAAATGTAAAAAAAAAAAAAATGTTTTTACCTAAAATGCTTGTTTTCCCAAAAAAGTTACATTTTTAAAAAAGGTAATAGCAGAAAATACCCCTAAAAATTTGAAGCCCAATTTCTCCCGATTCAGAAAACACCCCATATGGGGGTGAAAAGTGCTCTGCTGGCGCACTACAAGGAGTCACGGAAGAGAAGGAGTCACATTTGGCTTTTTGAAAGCAAATTTTGCTCTGGGGGGCATGCCGCATTTAGGAAGCCCCTATGGTGCCAGGACAGCATAAAAAAAACACATGGCATACCATTTTGGAAACTAGACCCCTCGGGGAACGTAACAAGGGGTTAAGTGAACCTTTATACCCCAAAGGTGTTTCACGACTTTTGCATATGTAAAAAAAAAATTTTTGTTTTACCTAAAATGCGTGTTTTTCCAAAAATTGCAAATTTTTAAAAAGGGTAAAAGCAGAAAATACCCCCCAAAATTTGTAACACAATTTCTCCCGAGTATGGCGATACCCCATATGTGACCCTTAACTGTTGCCTTGAAATACGACAGGGCTCCAAAGTGAGAGCGCCATGCGCATTTGAGGCCTAAATTAGGGACTTGCATAGGGGTGGACATAGGGGTATTCTACGCCAGTGATTCCCAAACAGGGTGCCTCCAGCTGTTGCAAAACTCCCAGCATGCCTGGACAGTCAACGGCTGTCCAACAATACTGGGAGTTGTTGTTTTGCAACAGCTGGAGGCTCGGTTTTGGAAACAGTGGCGTACCAGACGCTTTCATTTTTATTGGGGAGGGGGCTGTGTAGGGGTATGTGTATATGTAGTGTTTTTTACTTTTTATTTTATTGTGTGTTTGTGTAGTGTAGTGTTTTTAGGGTACAGTTGCACGGGCGGGGGTTCACAGTAGTTTCTCGCTGGCAGTTTCAGCTGCGGCAGAAAATTTGCCGCAGCTCAAACTTGCAGCCAGATAATTGCTGTAAACCTCCGCCCATGTGAGTGTACCCTGTACATTCATATTGGGGGGGGGGACGGGACATCCAGCTGTTGCAAAACTACAACTCCCAGCATGCGCTGACAGACTGTACATGCTGAGAGTTTTAGTTTTGCAACAGCTGTAGGCACACTGGTTATGTATCACTGAGTTTGTGACCTAACTCTGTGTTTCACAACCAGTGTGCCTCCAGCTGTTGCAAAACTACAATTCCCAGCATGTACGGTGCATGGTGTACATTGACTGCTGAGAGTTGGAGTTTGCAACTGCTGGAGGCACACCGGTCGTGAAACACTGAGTTAGGTAAAAAAAAACTCTGAGTTTCAAAACCAGTGTGCCTTCAGCTGTTGCAAAACGACAACTCTCAGCAGTCACCGACAGCCAACGGGCATGCTGGGAGTTGTAGTTATGCAATCAGCAGATGCACCACTACAACTCCCAGCATGCACTTTAGCTGTTTGTGCAAGCTGGGAGTTGTAGTTATACAACAGCTGAAGGTACACTTTTCCATAGAATTAATGTGCCTCCAGCTGTTGCAAAACCATAAGTCCCAGCATGCCCATAAGGGAATGTTGGGAGTTGTGGTGGTCTGCCTCCTGCTGTTGCATAACTACAGCTCCCAGCATGCCCTTTTTTCATGCTGGGAGCTGTTGCTAAGCAACAGCAGGAGGCTGTCACTCACCTCCAACGATCCACGCCGCGCAGGTCGGTCCCTCGTCGTCGCCGCCGCCGCTGCTCCTGGGGCCCCGATCCCAACATTAACGCCGGGGATCGGGGTCCCCAGCACCCGGGGTGCACATCCCGCACCCGCTCACGTCTTCTGGAAGAGGGGCGGAGCGGGTTGCGGGAGTGACACCCGCAGCAGGCGCCCTGATTGGTCGGCCGGTAATCCGGCCGACAAATCAGGGCGATCGTGAGGTGGCACCAGTGCCACCTTACCCCTGCAGGCTCTGACTGTTCGGGGCCGTCAGAGACGGCCCCGATCAGCCAGTAATCCCGGGTCACTGGAGACCCGATTGACCCGGAATCGCCGCAGATCACTGGACTGAATTGTCCAGCGATCTGCGGCCATCGCCGACATGGGGGGGCATAATGACCCCCCTGGACGATATGCCGGGATGCCTGCTGAACAATTTCAGCAGGCATCCAGCTCTGGTCCCCAACCGGCTAGCGGGGAGGACCGGAATTCCCACGGGCGTATGGATACGCCCTCGGTCCTTAAGGACTCGGAATGCAGGGCGTATCCATACGCCCTATGTCCTGAAGAGGTTAAGGACCACAGGTTTTTTTCATTTTTGCACCTACAAACTCATATGAGAGCTTGTTTTACTTTGTAATGACGTCAAAAATGTTACCACAAAATCTCCGGCAAAACCAAGAAAAAAAATATTTGTGTGGCTAAATTGAAAAAAACAAAACAAAACAAAACAAAAAAAAAACGGCATGTTGTCACATTTTGGGGCTTTTGTTTCTACGCAGCACACTTTTCAGTAAAAATGAAACCTTATCTTTATTTTGTAGGTCCATACGATTAAAATGATACCCTACTTATATAGGTTTGATTTTGTTTTACTTCTGTTAAAAAATTATAACTTTATGCATGAAAATTAGTAGGTTTAAAATGTCCCATTCTGACCCCTATAACTTTTTTATTTTTCCATATACAGGGAGGTCTGAGGGCTCATATTTTGCGCCATGATCTGAAGTTTTCATCAGTACCATTTTTGTTTTGATAGGATTTTTTAGAGTATAAAAAGTGACCAAAAATACGCAATTTGGGACTTTGGTAGTTTTTTTTACGTATACACCATTGACCATGCGGTTTAACAAACATTATATTTTTATAGTTTGGACATTTACCCTCATGGTGATACCACATATGTTTATTTTTATTATGTTTTTATATTTTTATATGATATTTGGGAAAAGGGGGGGCTGTACCTGTCATCAACAAAAACTTTTTTATATATTGTAGATAATACCATTATTTGTATATTTGTAATATGCATTGGTTAAAAAAATTGTATATTTTTGTCTCTGCAGCTATTGCCTGAGTGTCTCTATGAGGAGTCCAAATACAGGAATTTCTTTATTTCATCGGTGCGAAGACAAAGGTTGTACACGGACAATCTTCCCGGGTATGCAGCTAGTCAGTCATGAACTGGGTTACAGCTGTTGCTTCATCAGACCCTACCTGTTCCTTGAAGTCGTGCATATAGTGTCCGAATTTAAAAACGGGCAAAATTGCTAATGTTGGTGGTGAAGAAATCCACATAAAAAAATCTTATTACATGCAGAACCCAATGGGTAGTATATGCAATGATTTGCCCATGCGGCCGGTTCCATATAGGCAGTACAAAATGCTCTATGAACACAGGAACATTTATTTTCAATTTGATCCAAAAAAAGGCGCCCCACACTTTATTGAGCACAACAAAAACTTGTACTTGATTGTATTCATGGAGGTAACTGCATGGAGGTAACTGCAGTTCCTGGAGGTAACTGCAATACTCTGCTCTTTCAAGGTCTTGAAGTTGTCTCCAGCAAAGACAATGTGAATAAAAGAAAAATATTACTTCATACTGAAGCCAAATGGATTATTAAATTAAATGCTGCCGGCAACTTGGGGCTAAAGGAAAAAGTTGATTACAGTGTATTTCTTTAATAGGATTTTAATGTGTCAGCAGTGATTTTAATGTTTTTTTGTATTCTACACCTTCTTTTTCACTATGTCTTAGAAGTATATACCTGTCCCGCGCGCGTCACCAGGAGGAGGTCTCTAAAATGTGTCACGAGACGGAACAGGTAGAGTCTGATGAAGCGTGCAGACGCGCGCGCAACAGCTGTAACCCAGTTCATGACTGACTAGCTGCGTCCCGAGAAGATCGTCCGTGCACACCCTTTATCTCCGCACCGATGAAATAAAGAAATTATGGCACCGCATTCCGGTGAGTGACATCCCTCATTTCTATATATACTGTATAATACGAAGTCTTGCATTTCTGGGAGTCAGAACCCGAAGGATAGCAATGCACGCCATCACAAGGGGGACTTTATTGTTTCTACTATATCTGCTACTCACCTGCGGCAGCGCAGAAGAAGCAGGTACAAGGATTGATAAGGTGGAGGAGTGCCGACTGCTTGGTTTTCTAAGTCTTGCTTATAATAAATATAATGGTATTATCAAAGTTTTTGTTAGCGACAGGTACACTTTAATAAGGAAGGGTTCAATGTGTGTTTTTTAATCTTTTATTAAACTTTTTTTTTTCACTTTATTAGTCCCTAGGTCAGGATGAGAGGTAAGCCTTCCGGCTACCTCAGCAGTGGACCGACCCCCCTTGGTATTTTTTTATTTATACGCCATTGACCGTGCAGTTTAATTAACATTATAATTTTTATAGTGTGGACATTTACACACACGGCAATACCACATATGTTTATTTTTATTATGTTTTTACATTTTTTATATGATATTTGGGAAAAGGGGGGTATTTTAAACTTTTAACGTGTACCTGTCGTCAAAAAAACTTTTTTATATAATGTAGATAATACCATTATATGTATATTTGTAATATACATTGGTTAAAAAATTGTGTATACATTAGCTATTGCCTGTGTGTCCCTATGAGGAGTCCAAATACAGGAAGTGTGCGTGGACGAGCAGGGCTCTGCACACTGAGGCTCACACAGCAGGATGATTGACAAGCCAGGAGCCTGCACAGATCCCTGCTTCTCCTGCCCTCACTTCATGTATTTGGACTCCTCATAGACACACAGACAATAACTGCAGAGACAGAATTTCACCCTAAAATATACACATTTTTAATCAATGTATGTTACAAATATAAATATAATGGTATTATCTACATTATATCAAAAGTTTTTGTTGGCGACAGGTACACTTTTATAAGGAATGGTTTAATGTGTGTTTTTTTAAACTTTTGTTAAACTTTTTTTTTTCACTTTATTAGTCCCTAGGTCAGGATGAGAAGTAAGCCTACCGGCTACCTCATCAGGGAGCATTTGCAGGTTCCTTCAGACGTCAATGTCAGCTTTGACAGCGGTGATCTAAAGGGGTAATAGCCGCATGTTGGCTATTAACGCTGGCCCTCAGCTACAGGAATTAGCTGGGGGCTGGCCAGTATGGCGTGGGTTCGATTCGAGAGCCCACGCCATACCCTGTTAAAGACACAAGAACGTGTATACAAGTCCTTGGTTGTTAACCAGTTAAAAGGCTTCTCCAGAGGGAAAAAAATTCAAATTAAAGGTGATCTCTGACAAAAATTAACTTATCCCCATCCATACAATAGGAGATAAGTAGCTGATCGCAGAGTGAATTTTTGCCTGAGTACTCCTTTAACCAGTGCCATAAAGTTGTACAGATTTTTAAATTACTTCTGTTTTAAAATTTTAAGCCTTCCAATACTTATCAGCTGCTGTATGGCATGGAGTAACTATCAGGTAAAGTGGGTCCCATTTTTCCATTTTTAAGTACAAAATTAGCACCAGAAAAGAATATTTTGTGACCAAGCCCAATTTGGCAAACTTTACATCCTATTAATAATGCCAAGCTACAAAGGAGCATGCCAAAGTATTTTCAAATTTTTGGACACTCTGTTTTATAAAGGATCCACATGACAAAATGCTTATTATTGTCATGTATGCCAAAGGCAAATTCAAGGATGCATTTTTTTTTTTGTGGATTGTTATTATTTTTATACAGTGCGAACATTACAGTTTTTTTTTTTTTTGAGTGTGTGTGTGTGTGTGTGTGTGGGGGGGGGGGGGGGTTATGACACAAAGCAGTGTTGCAAATGTGGGGTTTGCTTATTAGAATTATTGCCTTGGTTTTTGATTTTGAAATTGGCCTACTTTAAAAAATTATAGGTGGAAGCACATCCCATATTATGGAACAGGACCCTGGAGGACAATAAGGTTTGGTTCTTAACTCCTTGGGGACAAAGGGCGTATGCATACGTCCTCGCGTCCCGTCACTTAAGGACGGAGGGCGTATCCATACGCCCTCGGCATTTCCGATCACTGCCGCTCGCCGGGCGGTGATCGGACCAGGATGACTGCTGATATCTATCAGCAGGCATCCCGTGGCAATGCCTAGGGGGGTCATTTCAGCCTGACCGACCACCAATGGCAGGAGGGGGGCGGGGGGGTTAGAGTTAATTTCCCCCGCTCTGGCCACCGATCGGAAGTCGGTACAGAGCAGGGGAACACGGGCGGAGAGGGCATGGCCCGGCTTACCCGGACCGGAGGAGGCGGCGGAGGCGGCTCAGGAACCAGCAGCGCGAGCAGGAGGAGCAGCGGCCGGAAAGTGCGGCTGAGAAGGCTGCAGTGAAGATCGCGATAAGTGATCTTCACTGTGGCCTTCTAAAAGCTTCAAAACTACAACTCCCAGCATGCCCACACAGCCAAAGACTGTCTGGGCATGCTGGGAGTTGTAGTTTTGCAACATCTGGAGGGTCACAGTTTGGAGACCACTGTATAGTGGTCTCTAAACTGTGATCCTCCAGATGTTGAAAAACTACAACTTTCAGCATGCACTGACTGTCTGGGCATGCTGGGAGTTGTAGTTTTGCAACATCTGAAGTGGCACAGTTTGGAGACCACTATATGGTGGTCTCCAAACTGTAGCCCTCCAGATGTTGCAAAACTACAACTCCCAGCATGTCCAGACAGTCAGGGATGCTGGGAGAGTAGTTCTGCAATATCTGGCCCTTCAGATGTTGCAGAACTACAACTCCCAGCATGCCTGGACAGTCTGGGCATGCTTGGAGTTGTAGTTTTGCAACATCTGGAGGGCTACAGTTTGGAGGCCACTGTTCTTCCCCAGTTGTTGCATAACTACAATTCCTAGCATGCCCAGACTGTCCAGGCATGCTGGGAGTTCTAGTTCTGCAACACCCTGTTTGAGAAACACTGCTGCAGGGTTTTGGTGGAGACAAGCCCCATCCTTGTAAACGGGTCCACCCCTACTGCAAATTCCTTATTCAGGCCTCAAATGCGCATGGCGCTCTCTCACTTCAGAGCCCTGTCGTATTTCAAGGCAACAGTTTAGGGCCACATATGGGGTATCTCCGTACTCGGGAGAAATTGCGTTACAAATTTTTGGGGGATTTTTCTCCCATTGCCCTTTGTAGAAATGGTAAATTTGGGAAAAAAAACCTGCACTTTAGTGAAATTTTTTTTTTCATTTACACATCCGAATTTAACGAAAAGTCGTCAAACACCTGTGGGGTGTTAAGGCTCACCGGACCCCTTGTTATGTGCCTTGAGGGGTGTAGTTTCCAAAATAGTATGCCATGTGTTTTTTTTTTGCTGTTCTGGCACCATAGGGGCTTCCTAAATGTGACATGCCCCCAAAAACCATTTCAGCAAAATTCACTCTCCAAAATCCCATTGTCGCTCCTTCCCTCTACTGCGCCCGCCGAACACTTGACATACACATATAAGGTATTTCCATACTCGAGAGAAATTGGGTTACAATTTTGGGGGGCTTTTTCTCCCATTACCCCTTGTAAAATTTCAAAAACTGGGTCTACAAGAACATGCAAGTGTAAAAAATTAAGGTTTTGAATTTTCTCCTTCACTTTGCTGCTATTCCTGTGAAACACCTAAAGGGTTAACAAGCTTACTGAATGTCATTTTGAATACTTTGAGGGGTGCAGTTTTTATAATGGGGTAATTTATGGGGTATTTTTAATATGAAGGCCCTTCAAATCCACTTCAAACCTGAACTGGTCCCTGAAAAATTTCGATTTTGAAAATTTGGTGAAAAATTGGAAAATTGCTGCTGAACTTTGAAGCCCTCTGATGTTTTCCAAAAGTAAAAAGATGTCAATTTTATGATGCAAACATAAAGTAGACATATTGTATATGTGAATCCAAATATTATTTATTTAGAATGTTTATTTTCCTTACAAACAGAGAGCTTCAAAGTAAGAAAAATGCTAAATTTTCAATTTTTTCATCAAATTTTGGAATTTTTCACCAAGAAATGATGCAAGTATCGATAAAAAATTTACCACTAACATAAAGTAGAATATGTCATGAAAAAACACTCTCGGAATCAGAATGAAAAGTAAAAGCATCCCAGAGTTATTAATGCATAAAGTGACAGTGGTCAGAATTGCAAAAAAAGCTCCCGTCCTTAGGGTTATAATGGGCTCCGACCCCAAGGAGTTAAAGAAGGAGGCATGGACCGAGGTCTTCAAGGGGCTTTTTTACATATGGGACAGCAAAAATGGCCAGGAGCAAAAGACAATAGTTTTGTCCACTTTTTCGTTCATATATTGTCAAACATTGTTAGATGCCAAGTAGCCCTGTTGCCCATAGCAACCAATTACCCTGCTTGGTTTATTTTTAATGTTGTCTCTACATAATGAATTAACAATTAAAAAAATGTTTTAACTTTTGACCCATTGCACTTGACATTGTTACAAATTCCACCAATTTTATAGTGGAGTAACATATGTGGTGTCTAGAGTGTGATAAATGTTGAGTACAGTTTGTTGTGACGCCATTAACCAACACTGTCCGAGGATGATGTACATTCTCCTGGTCCAGGCATGGGGACAATGATGACGACAATGCAAGTTTCTTGTTAGATTTTTTTTGTCCAAAAAGATCCAATACAGACCAGAGCCTAAGAAATGTCAAGTATCCCTTGTTAGTCCTTTTTCATTGATGAGACTTGTAGTGTTTTTTCATCACTTGATTTCATTATTGGAATTCCTTTAATATCCCTCAAACATGTCCATATACTATATTTTGGTTATGTTTGTAGAGGAAGCTGTGCCTAAAAGATGGCGGTCCCTGTGTGTTTGATTCTGTAAGGAATATAACAAACATGGAGCTAGTAGGAGCAGAGTAACAACACAGAAAACATACAAATATTTCCATCAGCTGTTGTTTCTGACCCCGGGCAGAGAGCTCAGAGAGTAAGTAACAGTCAACCCTTGGTTCCTAATCCCTGAAAGAAAAAAAGAGAAAACATTTACATTAATAATCCTAAATAAATGTGTCAGTGTCTAAATAATGTAAACTAATTTATCAAATTTTTTTTTTATAAAATTGTACAACCAAGAGCAACATGGATTTTGTGTCCGAGGAAGAGGGTTTGCTGCCACACAAGAAACCCAGGATGAACTGGGCACACAAACCACAACAGATGAGGGACAGTAAAGTGCTGAGTAAGATGAACAATCCCTCATTTTGGGACAAATTTAACCCATGGCAGAACCAGCTGTGGGGGAATCCACAGATGTTGGGGAAGATGGTGGGGTCGCAGGGACCAGTGGAATACAAGGCCCCAGGTCAACATCCCCTATTGGGCATGTTATTTTAGTTGCAACAAGAAGGCCATACCAACACCCAAGTGTGCGTCGCAGGCTCCTTCCTGACCAAGAGTTAAATAACAAAATCATAGCTCTGGTCCACCGTCAGTGGGCGGAGGACGATAGTGACGAGCTTGGTAGTGAGCTAGCCCAGAGATTGCGGGTAATTGAGTTACGAAATAGAACATGCTGCATGACCTTCATACTAGGCTGCACTGAGTATTTTGCCCCACCATACCATTCCCCTCTAGTACCAACCTTACTGCTTCAAATGATGTCCCAGTGCACTCCAGACAAGAACAGGAGAGCAGAAGAACCTGCACACATGGACTCTGCAACTCAAACCGAGTGGCATCATTTGGAGCATACTTTGTTCCCTCCTAATAGACCACATAGTTTTTATTCATCAGATGCTATACATTATGGTAGTTGAAATGAATCTCAGGTGTATGGTCCATATCCTCCTATATATCAAGCCCCACAATACTATCAACCCAACCCTCCCATACCACCTCCTCCCCAGCAACACAATGAAGGTTACTCTGACTTCACCGATTCACACAGGACTTGTTTTTCTTTATTATCTAAATTTAAGAGTTTGATGTTGTGTATAATGTGCCACACACTTTATGTTGTGTGTGTTTGTAATTTTTTTTTTATCCCATGAGGGTCTGTTTGTGGTCATTTTGGCCATTATTTGGCAAATTATTGACCAGTTTTGTCTTTATCTATATATATAAAACTCAACGTGTGTGTGTATGTATGTATGTATGTATGTATGCGTGTATGTTCCAGCATCACGTCCAAACGGCTAAAGATATTAACATGAAACTTGGCACACATGTTACTTATATGTCTACAACAAACATAGGATAGGTGATTTAACCCTTACTCACCCCCACTTGCCAGGGGCGGGGTTTATGTTTAAAGTCCCATACAAGTCAATGGGAAATACATGTTACAGCATAACTTCCAAATGGCTGGATATATTTTGATAATACTTGGTCACATGTTACTTATATGTCCACTTAAAGTATAGGATAGTTAATTTAACCCTTAACTACCCCCATTTGTGAGGGTCGGGGTTAAGAGGTCGGGATAGGAGGTCGGGATAGGAGGACGGGATAGGAGGTCGGGATAGGAGGACGGGATAGGAGGTCGAGATAGGAGGATGGGATAGGAGGACGGGATAGGAGTTCGGTATAGGAGGTCGGGATAGGAGGTTGGGATGGGAGGTCAAGATGGGAGGTCGGGAGGTCGGGATGGGAGGTCGAGATAGGAGGACGGGATAGGAGGTCGGGATAAGAGGTCGAGATAGGAGGATGGGATAGGAGGTCGGGATAGGAGGTCGAGATAGGAGGACGGGATAAGTGTGGACGGGATAGGAGGACGAGATAGGAGGACGGGATAGGAGGTCGGCATATGAGGACGGGATATGGGGTTGGGATATGTCAATTATATATGAGGACGGGATATGAAGTCAAAAGCTTCCTCCTTTGTTTATTTTCCTCCCCAACAAGGATTAGGAAGGAAAAACCGGGCAACGCCGGGTACTCAGATAGTTTTATTTATAAAAAATGTTTTGACCAAAATACAAGTGCCCAGATTTTAATGTCTTTTTCTTGTTATTAAAAAAAAAAATTGCTTCATACTAAATAGAGATGAGCGATTTTTTGAAAAATTTGATTTAGCAGATTTGCCAAATTTCCCCCCCAAATTTGGTTCAGTCTGAATTTATTCATGGTGAATCGCTATTAAAAATTTTATATCTGGGCTACAGAGGGCCTCAATGGGGTGTAGAACACTATGCCTTGTCATAGCACGCATAGGGAGTATGCTGTGTTAGTGAAATAATACTGTTATTCAGTATGACATGCAGATTACAGGCATCAGTATTAGAATCACTGCCGCAGAGCGTCTGGATGTGGCAGCAGGGTCGGGAGACCATATGGCATCAAAATTGAAGAGATTTTTTTAATAACATTTTTATTTAATTTATTTGAATTCATTTTAATTTTTTTTTATCCTTTTTTTTTTACCCATTCTGGTGAGCATTGAGCTGGCGGTCCGCCACAAGGTGAGCTACCACCTGTTTCAGCCCTTGCCTCTCAGTGCACCTGCCCCCCGACTGTCTTACCCTGTGTGGAGCTGCAAATGTTTCATTTAAAGGGGTACTCCCCTGGAAAACATTTTTTGTTAATCAACTGGTGCCAGAAAGTTAAACAGATTTGTAAATTACTTCTATTTAAAAATATCAATCCTTCCAGTACTTATCAGTTGCTGTACACTCCACAGGAAGTTCATTTCTTTTGAATTTCCTTTCTGTCTGACCACAGTGCTCTCTGTTGACACCTCTGTGCATTTTAGGAACTGTCCAGAACAGCAGAGGTTTGCTATGGGGATTTGCTCATCCTCTGGACAGTTCCTAAAATGGACAGAGGTGTCAGCAGAGCGCAATGTAGTCTGACTGGAAAGAACTACACAACTTCCTCTGGAGCATACATAAGCTGATAAGTACTGGAAGGATTAAGATTTTTAAATAGAAGTAATTAATAACTCTGTATAACCTTCTGGCACCAGTTGATTTGAAAATATTTGTTTTCCAATCATTAATTAATGGACAGTTCCTAAAATGGACAGATGTGTCAGCAGAGAGCACTGTGGTCAGGCAGAAAGGAAATTCAAAAAGAAAAGAACTTCCTGTGGAACATACAGCGGCTGATAAGTACTGAAAGGATTAAGATTTTTTAATAGAAGTAATTTACAAGTCTTTAACTTTCTGGCACCAGTTGATTAAAAAAATTAAATGTTTTCCAGTGGAGTACCCATTTAATCAGTTATGGTTCATTGTTATTGCTTCAACCTATTTGACTGGATTCTTGTGGTAATTCCACAGGTAATATATGACAACGACCATGGGGCCTCAGTCTTGAAAAGATTACATAGATTTTTTTTTATTTAAATAGAAGATTTTGAATAGATTCACAAGTTTAATGTACCAGCAGCATGAGGAGTTCACATGGCAGCACAATGACAGAGCCTGGTAAATGGAATGAGCAAACTTTAAATCTGTTTTTGAGGACCCATTGGAAGGCAAGTCTGGTGCTGGCAGCTGCAGTAATTCCAGCCCTAACTGTGTATAATTGCTGCAGTGTAAACTATGGCAAAGCTCCTAGTTGTATCTTAAAATCGAGCTGGTGGTCCGACACGAGGCCAGTTACCACCTGTCCCAGACCCTGCCTGTCAGCACACCTCCATGTGTCCACTTGAAAAGGGAGGAACTGCAGTACCAGCAACTTGGACAGGAGCACATTCAGCTTCTGTGCTGTTGGATAATTGGGCGCATAAAGCTAGAAGTGACTGCAGTGAAAAAGCTTGTACTTGTATCTTAAAATTGAGCTGGCGGTCCTCAGCGAGGCGAGCTAGCGTCTGTTCCAGCCCCTGCCTCTAAGTGCCCCCCCCCTGACTGTGAAAGTGCGAATGTTTCATTTTATCAGTTATGATTCATTGCTATCGCTCCAACCTGTTTCATTGGATTCTTGTGGTAATTCCACAGGATATATATGACGACGACCATAGGACCTCTCAATTGAAAAGATTGAAGAGATTTTTTTTAAATTTTAAGGGGTACTCCACTGGAAAAAAAAATTCTTAAATCAACTGGTGCCAGAAAGGTAAACAGATTTTGTTGTATGATCCACAGGAAGTTGTTTTCTTTTTGAATTTCCTTTCTGCCTGACCACAGTGCTCTCTGCTGACACCTCTTTCAATTTTAGGAACTGTCCAGAGTAGGAGCAAATCCCCATAGAAAACCTCTCTTGCTCTGGACAATTCCTGACATGGTCAGAAGTGTCAACAAAGAGCACTGTGGTCAGACAGAAAGGAAAGTCTAAAAGAAAAGAACTTCCTGTGGAGCAGAACAGCAGCTGATAAATAATAGAAGGATTAAGATTTTTTAATAGAAGAAATTTACTAATCTGTTTAACTTTCTGGCACCAGCTGATTTCTTTTAGATTAAACTTTTAAAAGTTTAATTGAATGTGCCAACAGCATAAGGAGGCCATATGGTGGCACACTGACACAGCCTGGAGGTGGCAACAGCAAGAGGAGACCATAATGTGGCAGAATGACCCAGCATGGAGGTGGCAACAGATGAGATCATAATTAAAAAGATTAAAGATATTTTGTCAAATTTAAATTGAAGATTTAAAATAGATTAAGATGAAGTTTCATTTCATGTGCCAGCAGCATGAGGAGACCACATGGCCATGGTGTTTTTGGGTCCTCTGTCTCGTCTTCATCATTACCCTGTAGCTCCACAGCCTACTCCTGCTCTTCCTCTCCTGTCAGATGAATATGAAAACCACCCATGTTGCAAAACCTTGCCTGTACTCCACTGTCCCCCTCCTCCTCCTTCTCCTCCTCCAGTTCAGCCCCCACAGGGCTCATGTGGCTTAGAGATGTAGGCGTCACGTCTCCAGTGCCCTGACCAGCCATCGTTTCCAACACGTGTTGTAGGATATAAGCAGTAGAATGATCTCACTCATCCCATAATCCTGGTGAATGACTAATAATGTGGCTTCCTCAAAGGGCCTGAGAAAACGGCAGGTGTCACATATGAGCTGCCACTGGTTGACATTGAAGATATAAAGGGGAGTCCCCATATCCGCTTGGATAATAAAGAATTCGGTGATGGCTTTTCTCTGCTCGTATAGTCAGTCCAACATATGGAGGGTGGAATTCCAACATATGGAAACGTTGCAAATCAGACTATGTTGGGGGATGCCGTTCTGACTCTGCTGCTCAAGGAGGGTGTGCTTCTCAGTGTATGAGTGGCTGAAGTGCATGTGTGGTGTCCCGGTACCGCATCCTATACGGTACCTATGTATGTGTGGGTCCCCATAGCCAGTGTCCCTAGGACGTAGGGATCCCTGTCACTTAATTAACCCCTTGTCGCCTCTATTTCTACTAATAGACCAGTGGTCTACATAAGGTTAATGTAAATATAATGATATATCTGTAAATAAATGGTTAATTACCTGTGCCATAGCGTTGCAGGACCTGCGGGTCATGTGACTAGGTGAACTCTATGGTATTAAGCTTAAGGACCTTTGGAGGCCCTGTGACGTAAGCAATCCCATTACTCTCTGTAATGGTGAATGACAGATGTTCGGACTAATCGGATTCGCCCCGCCCCGCCCCCTGCCCATATAAGGGAGTGACGGCCATGTTTCTCTCTCTTACCCCGTGGGCTGTCATGAGAGAAGGATCTGCACAGCAACTAATGCAGTGAGTTAGGCCCGAGCCTTGCGGCAACGGCTGAACAATTCTTAGTCTAGAGTGTATCGATCCCCAGACACTCTGCAGCATCACCGGACCTAATAATACCCCTAAATCCGGACGGATCTGCAAATATCTACCCTAAATTCAGAGACTGTATGACTAGCTCAAGGTCCGCAACAACTGCCAGTCACTAAGCAAGATAAGGACTGTTTATATGAGACTGTTACTGTGCCTTGGATACTGAAAGCACTTAAGTAAAGTTGTTCAAGTTCAATCTCTTTGTGGACCTTCAGTCATTTCATGCACCTATCGTTACTGGGAAGGGCGGCGATAGGCCGGAGCATTGACTCAGCATACCAGCCCTAAGCCTGGCATCACGAACTATAGGGTTAACATTAACCCCCCCTATACCGATACCATACCACCACTACCATACACCCCCCAAGGGCTACCACACATGCAAAGTTTTCTTCCCATTGTTAGGAAGTCTTGCAGATGGGGGGAATACTTTAGGAATTGCTTGAAAACCTGATTGAACACGTGTGCCATGCAGGGCGCATGGCTCAGGCTTCCTTGACGCAACGCAGACAAGATGTTCTTCCTATTGTCGGTCACCATGGTTCCCATTTCCAGTTTTTATGCAGTAAGCCATGATTCTTTTTCTTGATGAATGACTTTTAGCAGTTCCTCCCTTGTGTGACAAGGTAAACCATGTGAAGAACAGTGGGACACCGCCGTGCCCTGCACACATGGTATGCTGAAGGGCCACTGAGACTTGTCTGGGCAGTGGAGGCTGAGGACACGGTAGATAATGAGGAGGCGGAGTCGCACACTGTTGCAAGACCAACAGCCCAACAGCCTGAGAGCATGGATGTTAAAGCAGCTTCACCTGTCCAAGTTGCTGTTGTGGCTGTGCAGGAAACTACATTCACCCAGTGGGCCGTAAAGGACATGCCTTGTCTCTGACCGTAGTTACAGCTCCACCCGTCGGCACTGCTGTGCACCTTGGTACACTTTGGTAGAGTGAGGTGGTGGGTGTTAATACCAGTACCCAGTGACGAAGGTGGGTGAAAGAAGGAGAACTTTGCATCAGATATGGCACATCAGGCAGGTGACGGGATCAGAATAGTAGTTGAGGTAGGTAGGCAGATGAAAACAGTCTCTTTTGGCAAAGTGTTGGTGTGCACAAGAAAGTATTGAGGTTATGCATTAGCTAAAACTTAACTTTTCTCAGGATAAAATATATGGACCCACATTTTTTTGAACTCTAACAAAAGGAAAGGTGTCCAAAAAACACCATGTGCCACCTACACTACCATGTATTGATGCAATGCAAAGAACTAGGCCAAAATTAGTTTTTCAGAGAAAAAAAAAACGTACACCACCTATGTACGCACAGGTTACACTTATGAGAGGACAATAAGCACCGCTACGCAACATGTATTAGGAACAATAATGTGACTATGGATTTTCATGCTCACCCTAACTGGCCCCTGTTATCATTACAGTTGTACAACCAACTGCAGCAGTACAGAATCACTGTGTAGTAGAGCCCAGTACAGTATAATTAGGCATTAATAGCAGGTGACAATTTAATGCTCTGCCTAACTGTCCCATTTAAGCTTTAGAGTTGCTTTACACCCCACTGCAGAAGTGGAATCATTGTGTATTACACACAAAACTGTACTTTCTCTCTCTCTCTGTCAGTGCTTTTATGCAGTGATTTGGGCTTGTGGTGAATCGATGCTGTAAAGCTGTTTTCTGTGCAATGCACACAATGCTCTATCTCTCCCTGCAATGAAACGCTCTCTCTAAAATTAAACGCTGAAGTGAGTGAATGGCCGCAAGATGGCTGTGGATAATATAGGGCTTTGACATCACAGGGTTGGCTGGCTGCTGATAGGCTACATGCTGCATGTGATTCAGGGTCATCCCGCCTACCCGCCTTGCCGCCTTCCCAGAGTTCCTTGCCCCATGTCCTCACATGTTGTTAGGATTCGGCAGGCTGGATGTGGATCCTCTGTGTCAGCGAGGGATTGGCGTGGACCGTACCGGTGGACCGGTTCTAGGTTGCTACTGGTATTCACCAGAGCCTGCCACAAAGCGGGATGGTCTTGCTGCGGCGGTAGCAACCAGGTCGTATCCACCGGCAACGGCTCAACCTCGCTGACTGCTGAGAAGGCGTGGGACAGAAGGTCTAGACAGAGGCGAGGTCAGACGTAGCAGAAGGTCAGGGCAGGCAGCAAGGTTCGTAGTCAATGGTGATAGCAGAAGGTCGGGAAACACTGGTATGGCAAACACAGGAAACGCTTTCTCTAGTCACAAGGGCAACAAGATCCGACAATGCTGGGAAGGGGAAGTGAGGTTATAAGAGCAAGGAGCAGGTGGAAGCTAATTACAGTGATTGGGCCGGGCACCAATCAGTGGTGCACTGGCCCTTTAAATCTTAGAGAGCTGGCGCACGCGCGCCCTAGAGAGCGGAGCCGCGTGCACCAGGACATGACAACCGGGGACCGGGACAGGTGAGCAGCTTGGGATGCGATTCGCGAGCGGGCGCGTCCCGCTATGCAAATCGCATCCCCGCCGGCAGTGTCAGTGCAGCACTCCCGGTCAGCGGGTCTGACCGGGGAGCTGCAGAGAGGGAAACGACGCGAGCGCTCCGGGGAGGAGCAGGGACCCGGCGCGCTCGGCGTAACAGTACCCCCCCCTTAGGTCTTCCCCTCTTTTTGTCTGCTTGTCCCTTCATGGGAGACGAGGCCATTGGGAGCGATTCTTGAGTTTCCTTCCGGAAGGCAGAGAAGTCCTGGGTAATTTCAACAAAGGCAGGCAATCCAGAAGAAGTGGGAAGAGGGAGGGTGGGCAGAGGGTGAAGCTTGCCACGGGGCAGAGTGTTACCAGGAAGGGGGCTATGAGGAGGCAAAATCCCAGCTTGCTTTTTGCCGAAAATATCCAGGTAAACCTTAGGAGGAGCCGGTATGGATGGCACCTCAGGAGTTAGACAAGTGGGAGCAGATGTGAGGCATCGTTTGTGGCAAGATGAACCCCAATTCTTGATCTCCCCTGTGGTCCAGTCAAGGGTAGGAGAATGATGTTGGAGCCATGGCAGACCGAGGAGGACTTCAGAGGTGCAGTTGGGCAGAACAAAAAATAAAAAAATTTCGTGATGCAGTCCAATGCTCATAAGCAAGGGTTCTGTGCGGTAACGCACAGTGCAGTCCAATTTTACTCCGTTGACAGAGGAAATGTAGAGCGGCTTGACGAGACGGGTCACAGGGTTGTTGAACCTATTAACAAAAGAGGCCAAAATAAAATTTCCCGCAGTTGGCAGAAGGAGAAATCCGCACGGGCACAGTGAGACATGGAGAAGCAGACTTCATACCAAGAGACGCCACTCCCACGTGAGCTGGGTGCGTGCGTGCGTTTCCCAGACGTGGAGGATGAATAGGGCAATCCACTAGGAAATGTTCGGTACTAGCGCAGTACAGACATAAATTTTTATCTCTGCGGCAAGTCCTCTCTTCATGGGTCAGGCGAGACTTGCATAGCCTCCTCGGCGGGAGGCACAGGGGTAGATTGCAAAGGATACTGGGAGAGAGGTGCCCAGAGATCAAGGTCCTTTTCCTGGTGGAGCTCCTGGTGTCTTTCAGAAAAACGCATGTCATGCGGGTGGCCAAATGGATAAGTTCATGCAGGTTGGCAGGAATTTCCTTGACATCCTTGATGTTACTGGATAGGCCTTTTTTAAAGGTCGCGCAGAGGGCCTCGTTGTTCCAAGATAATTCAGAGGCGAGGGTACGAAATTGGATGGCGTATTCGCCTACAGAAGAATCTCCTTGGACCAGGTTCAGCAAGGCTGGTTTGGCAGAAGAGGCTCGGGCTGGTTCCTCAAAGACACTATGAACCTCAGCAAAGAAGGACTGAACAGTGGCAGTGACAGGATCGTTGCAAGGTTCATAGTCAATGGTGATAGCAGAAGGTCGGGAAACACTGGTATGGCAAACACAGGAAACGCTTTCTCTAGGCACAAGGGCAACAAGATCCGACAATGCTGGGAAGGGGAAGTGAGGTTATATGAGCAAGGAGCAGGTGGAAGCTAATTACAGTGATTGGGTCAGGCACGAATCAGTGGTGCACTGGCCCTTTAAATCTTAGAGAGCTGGCGCGCGCGCCCTAGAGAGCGGAGCCGCGTGCACCAGGACATGACAGCCGGGGACCGGGACAGGTGAGCAGCTTGGGATGCGATTCGCGAGCGGGCGCGTCCCGCTATGCGAATTGCATCCCCCCCGGCAGTGTCAGTGCAGCGTTCCCGGTCAGCGGGTCTGACCGGGGCACTGCAGAGAGGGAAACGCCGCGAGCGCTCCGGGGAGGAGCAGGGACCCGGAGCGTTCAGCGTAACACATGTGGATCTGCCATTTTAGATACCCTGGAGCCTGGATCGCACTAAATGGAGTTTAATGAAACGATTTGTGCGATCCAATCGTGGTGATATTCAGATTCGTTGCAAAGCAAATTTTTTTTTAAATTTGTTACAAATTCGGATTCGTCAGACTTGATTCGCTCATCCCCAATACTAAACAATTAAAAAATAAAATAAAAAAGGCTAAAAAATTATCTGCAAAACGACTTTGCACAAGTTATCCACTTAAACGGGTTCTCCGGTGCATAGACATCTTATCCCCTATCTAACGGATAGGGGATAAGATGCCTGATCGCGGGAGTCCCGCCGCTGGAGACCCCCGTGATCTTGCACGCGGCACCTCGTTTATAATCAGTCCCCGAAGCCTGTTCCCTCCGGGTCTGATTACCAGCGACCACAGGGCCGACGGCATGTGACATCACACCTCCACCCCCGTGTGATGTCACGCTCCGCCCCTCAATGGAAGCCTATGGGAAGGGGCAAAGAAATCTGGTTCAGGAGAAGTTGACGCCCAATCTTTGAGGCCGGCAACACCCTTGAGTCTGATGAGCTCCAATATCCACCTATATCCACAGCCACAAATGTATAGTTAATGTTGGCCACAGCCATGGGAATTATAGAAAAATATATAATTAATATAATAATAATAATAATAATTAAATAATAATAATAATAATTAAAATATTATATTTTTAATAATATAAAGAACCAGAATGTGGCGGCTTCTGTACATGGATAAGTTTACCATCCACTGCACCTAGACAGTTTGGAAAATTTGCCACTTGTTCAAAATCAGCAGCTACTTGGAGCCAGGTTTCAACAGTAGGTGCAGGCATCACAGGTGGCCCAACTGCTCCCAAATCAGAGTACCCATCTCATTTACAATATTGGCTATTGTAGTTTTGCCCACAAAAAACTGAAACTGCAGAGACGATAAAGATTATCCAGTTGCCAGGAACCTGAAAAATTGGTCCAACAAATACATCAAACATTAAAGGGGTTATCCAGGAAAAAACTTTTTTTTATATATCAACTGGTTTGGGAAAGTTAAACAGATTTGTAAATTACTTCTATTAAAAAAATCTTAATCCTTGCAGTACTTATGAGCTTTTGAAGTTGAGGTTGTTCATTTCTGTCTAAGTGCTTACTGATGATACGTGTCTCGGGAAACGCCCAGTTTAGAAGCAAAGCAAGTATTTTTTTAAGTGTGACCACAGTGCTCTCTGCTGCCTCCTCTTTCTGTGTAGAAACCTATCCTGCATCGGACAGTTCCAGACACACACAGAGATGTCAGCAGAGAGCACTGGGTTCAGACTGTTAAGAACTATACAAATTCCTGTGGAGCATACAGCAGATGCTAATTACTGGAAGGATTAGGAGTTTAACATACATGTTAGTTCAAAATATGTTTCACTTTCGGCAACAGTTGATTTGCAAAATATTAATTTCCAGAGTGCACATTTAAGAAAATACATAAAAAAAGAGGATAAAATAATACATACCTTAAAGTGATCAGGAGCCTAACCACAGGTGGAATTGGCTTCCTCATGTAGGTCTCCTGAAGAGTCAATGAGGACCTCAAGATGCTGCTGAGCAAATTGTCAAAAGAAGAAATTGACATTCATGTAAAATAAAAAATGTTTGTAGGGTACCTAAAATAAACAAACAAAGGGTAGAATAAATGACCAACCACATATTGCATAGGTTGCTATACAAGTTTGCTGATTATAAAAAAAAAAAATGCTCAAAACTTAACTTAATACTTAAAAAAAAAAAAACATATGTAAATAAAAAAAGGATATACCTACTCAAAGACTGGTGTTTTGCTGTAGAATGTGTTTTGCCGAAGAATGTGTTAGCTGACTCAGCACTTTTCAGTACTGGAGCATCACATGCTGACACTCGCACTCCTGTCCCCAACCATTGGTTACTGCGGGGGCTGCGGGTGTGTGCGTGTCATGTGACATATATATTCATTCTCAAACACCGTTGACTTCAGTGCGACTTCAGCTACCACAGCAAGAGGATGTCTCCTGCTTTGATGTCTCCAAAGCTTCATGGGGGATCGCAGCTAGCAGGAATCGCGTTTGCGGAGGACAAGATGACAGCCGGAGGATTTCTCCTCCTGCTCTCAGCCCTGTGCCCGTGGCTCACGGTGTACTGAATCCCTGATTATAAGTGTATCAGCGCTGCGGCTGACATGCGCCTGTGGGGGATAGCAGTGTATCAGCGCTGCGGCTGACATGTAACATATTCCCCCCGCGGGCGCCGTGTCCCCATGGCAGGAAATGTGTTACATGTCAGCTACAGCGCTAATACACTGATATCCCCCACGGGCGCTGTGTCCCCATGGCAGGGAATGTGTTACATGTCAGCTACAGTGCTCATACACTGCTATCCCCCGTGGGAGCACAGTCCCCATAGCGGGAAATATGTTACATGTCAGCCGCAGCGCTGATACACTTATAATAGGGGATTCAGTACACTGCGAGTCACCGGCGCAGGGCTGACAGGGGGATGAGACATCCTCTCACTGTCATCTAGTCCCCCGCAAGCACGATTCCCCATGAAGCTGCAAGTGCAATCCCCCATGAAGCTTCAGCTATCACAGCAGGAGACATCTTCTTGCTGTGGTTGCCGAAGTCACACTGAAGTCAACGGTGTTTGAGGATGAATATATATGTCACCTGACACGCGCACCCCCCCCCCCCCAGCCCCCGCAGTAACCAATGGTAGGTGGCGGGTGTGTAAGTGTCAGCCAATTGAGATGTGATTGGGATGTGATGCTCAAGCACTGGAAAGTGCTGAGTCAGCTAGCACATTCTACGGCAAGCCACATTGTACGGCAAAACACCGGTACCAAATGGATAAAGTGCCTTCATAAGACATCCACCAATGTAGAGAAATAGGCTAAAAAAACATTGCACACAAATCAAGTCAGTTTAACATTTATTTACATTTCCTATTCAAAAAACCATATAAAACACACAAACCCATCATTGGGGGGGGGGGGGGGGGGGCGGCGCAATCTTCCTTGGGGAGCAGATATTCTGAATAAAGAATGCCTTACAAACCACAAAAAAAGCCAAAAAATGCATCCCTCGGGGCGGGTTTAAGTGGAACTCTACAAAATACTTCGGAGTAATCTTAATCCCTTTTAGCTGTGTCCAAAATTCAACTTGGAAAGGCTGGAAAAACTGCCAAGGTGAAATAAATGCAATTTCCACACAAATGAAAAAACGCCAGACGCAGGAAATTGAAAAATTGTACTGGCGTTTTTTTGTGCGTTTTTTTCACACAACAAATGTAGGACAAAAAAAAAAAAAAACAAGCGGCTTAAAATTACAACAAAACCTCAGGAGGTACTGGGGTAACAACTTATTAACAACAACTTTAGGGGAGACCCCCAAAAGAGTACCCTAAACTAGGACCCTCCCAATTAAAAAGTAACTATTATTCCTTACTAATTAAAAAGTATATAATGTTTCAAGTTTGAACGCGCTGTGTGATTTGTTGATTGATCACTAGGTGTCAGGAGCACACTACAGTTTAAAGATGTACTCTGCTGCTCAGCATTTGGAACAAACCGTTCCGAACGCTGGAGCCGGCGCTGGGAGCTCATGATGTCCTAGTCCCACCCCCTGATTGAGGGGGAGGGGCGTGACATCGTGAGGGGGTGGGGCTATGACATCACGAGCTCCCAGCGTCGGCTCCAGCGTTCGGAACAGTTTGTTCCAAACGCTGAGCAGTGGAGTACCCCTTGAAAAACACAGCTCCAGTTCATCTCCTGTATTGCCTGTATGACAAGCATTCTGCTCTTAGAAAAGGGAGGTGTACTAATATTGTAAGGCCCATCCGGAGTGAAAAGGAACTGGCTAACTGGTAGTTTTAACTAGCAGCTTAACAGTCATACTCCAATACAACCATTGCTGATTGACTCCGGATGGGCCTTACAATATTAGTGCGCCTACCTTTCCGAAGAGCAGAATGGTTGTCATATAGACAATACAGGAGATAGACTGGAGCTGTGTTTTTTAACTGTAGTGTGGTCCTGACACCTAGTGATCGATTTACAAATCACACAGCGTGTTCAAACTTGAAACATCATATACTTTTTAATTCGTAAGGAATAATACTTACTTTTTAATTGGGAGGGTCCTAGTTTAGGGTTACCCTTTGGGGGTCTCCCCTAAAGTTGTTGTTTATATGAACCAGAATTTGGAACACTTTTTGGCGCATAAAAAGCCACATCATTTACTGTGAAACCAAACCCCTGTTTACTAAAACAATACAAATTTTGCAGACCCTGAAAAGTGTTAAAAAGTGTAAAAAATGCATAGTGCATATAAGACTAATAATTTTGCCAACATTTTGAAACATTTGATGTCACCAGTCAGATGTGTAAAGGGGGTCTATCCTGCTTTAAAGGGTGGAGCAATTGCTGGGTGGGATAGATCATTTTTTAACAGCTGTAGGCACCCTGGTTAGAAAACACTGGTCTTTTGAATGGAGGCTCATTTGTGTTTCAATGGGTGGGGTGTCTGATGTGTAGGAGGGAGGAAAGTGACTTCACTCTTACAAACAAGAAACTATGGGATGTGTAGTTTGAGAGAAAAGACTCCAACAGGAAATAACAAATTCACAAAAAGATAGCCACAGTGTTATGGTAATCTCACAACATAGCCATTTAGTCCCAAGCACAGATCCTTTCTAAGCATGTCCATTACTGTCTGGCAGGTACGTTCTAAAATCACCTTATGGTGGATAACCCCTTTAAGGAAATCACAGAAGCATATTCGCATCCCTAATCAAATCCATGAATGGCCAGTAGGCAACAGCAGAGAGTAACATGATCAGGAGAAAAGATCACATGACACAAAACAATGTACAGCACAAATCATACATCAGTTGCAGCCGGCTGTATTATTTAGACAAACACAAACTGCATAGACATAAATAAAACAATGTATAATTTAGAGAAAGTATAATAGACAAGTCATAAAAGATTGAAATAGATTGTAAACAAGAAGATGTAAGAACATGAACTCCTCAATGTGCAATTGACATAAAGGTTTCACTTTGCATATCTTTATTTTACCAAGCAATTGAGCCCCTTGTTGGCAAACAGCTAATTTGCTTTTTTACTTTTTTCAGTGTTTTGCATAAATGTAAAATAAATAAAACATTTGTTAATTCTGTCATTTACTTAAACTGCAATTATTGAAATCAACAAAGATGAGCTGTGTGCACACTGCACAGAACTTTCTGTAGATAACCCTATGACTAGTAAGAATCACAGAAAATACTATGCACAATTACACATTAACACATTGGCCCTAATTTACTAGTGCAAACCAGACATGTTTTGTCGGGTTGCGTGCCAGATTCTGTCCAGAATTTAAAAATGGGCGTGGCAGTCACAAAAAGGGGCATGGTCACTGAAAAGGGGGGCGTGCTCCGGACATTTTCACAAAAACCCAACATATTTATTAAGGTTTCCACTGAAAATATGGTGGATTTCAGCTGAGGAAAATCCTACAGATCAGAACATGTGTAAAAAAAAAAGCAAAATGTTGGGAAGTGGAAAATGTAGTGAAACCTTAGTAAACACCATGGGAAAAAAATTGTAGGGAATTAAACCCACAAAGAAACCTACACTGCACTCTTAGTAAATCAGGGCCATTATGTTCTATGCATTTTACTTTACAGAGGTTATTTGGTATTTAATAGATTTTAAGTCATTCTTTACATTTAACCTCTTAAGGACCAAGCCCATTTTAACCTTAAAGGGATACTACGCCTCTAGACATGTTATCCCCTATCCAAAGGATAGGGGATAAGATGTCAGATCGCCGGGGTCCCGCTGCTGGGGAGCCCTGGGATCCCCGCTGCGGCACCCCGATAACATTACAACACAGAGCGAGTTCGCTCTGTGCGTAATGACGGCGATACAGGGGACGGAGCAGCGTGATGGCATGGTTCCGCCCCTTGTGACATCACGGCCCGTCCCCTTAAAGCAAGTCTATGGCAGGGGGCATGACGACCACCACGCCCCCTCCCATAGACTTGTATCGAAAGGGGCGGACCGTGACGTCACGAGGGGCGGAACCGTGACGTAACGATGCTCCGGCCCCTGTATTGCCCGTCATTACGTGCAGAGTGAACTCGCTCTGTGCTGTAATGATAGCGCAATTTTACTTTGTAATGAAATCTCTCATTTTACCATAAAATGTACGGCAAACCTGCCCCCCCCCCCCCCCCGAAAAATTTTTAGGAAGGAAATTTTAATGAAAACCTAAATTTTGCACATTTTGGAGGATTTCATTTTCACGCTGTACACTTTACAGTAAAAATGACATGTGTTCTTTATTCTGTGGGTCAATACGATTAAAATGTTATCCATGGCTAGATATTTTTTTTAAATTTTTGCCGCTTAAAAAAAAAATCAAACTTTTTGTACAAAATCAGTAATCTAAAATCGCCCTATTTTGACCACCTCTAACTTTTTCATTTTTCCATATATAAGGCAGTATGAGGGCAAATTTTTTTCACCGTCATCTGTACTTTTTATCGATACCACATTTGCATATATAAAACTTTTAGATAATTTTTTATAAAATTTCTTTGGAATAAAATGTTATAAAAAAGCTGCATTTGTTGGATTTTTTTTTTTTTTTACGTTCACGCCGTTCACCGTATGGGATCATTGACATTATATTTTGATAGTTCGGACATTTACGCATGCAGCTATACCAAATATGTTTATTAAAAAAATTACGCTTTTTGGGGGTAAAATGGGAAAACGGACAATTTTCATTTTTATTGGGGAGGGGATTTTTAACTTTTTTTTTACTTTTTATTTTTACATTTTTCAACTTTTGTTTTACACTTTTTATGTCCCCATAGGAGACTATCTATAGCAATCATTTGATTGCTAATACTGTTCAGTGCTATGCATAGGACTCTTGATCTCAAACCAGAGCAGGAGATGCCGGCAGATGGATGGAGGCAGGTGAAGGGACCTCCATCCGCCATTACAGATGATCGGATCCCCGCGGCAGCGCTGCGGGCGATCCGATCATCTATTTTAACATGCGCATTGCCGCAGATGCCAAGATCTGTACTGATCACGGCATCTGAGGGGATACTGACGGACATCCGGATGATTGCCAGTGCGTCCATTACCAGTGCGTCCCCGGCTGCTGCTAGCAGACGAAAACTGCTGTGTATGACGCGAGCACCGCCTCGATGCTCGCGATCATACACAGGACGTAAATGTATGTCCTGGTGCGTGAAGCACCGCCACAACTAGGACGTACATTTACGTCCATGTTAGTAGTAAATCAAGAGAACTCTGAATCACAGTAAAATTCACCTAATCATCATTTACTGAAATAAATGCCTGTAGTTACATACACTAATTGATAAAAAAATAATAATAATAATAATAATAATGCATCAAGAAGGAGTTGTTGGAATTGAATTAAACTGTGAGTGTAAAGATGATATATGTAAGTACAATATTAGGCTATGTTTACAAATAGTAATTTGGTCAGGATTTTGCCAAAACCAGTAGTGGAACAAACTGGAACTTACTTCTAGATTTGGTTAAAAATAGTTGCAAAATCCTGACCAAAATCCTATGTGTGAACATAGCCTTAGATATTGGATACAAGATGAGGTATGGTTGGGTATGGAGGCATATAGATTCTGTATGGCATCCTGTGGCACATTTGCCACAGATGTTGCGGTTGGGCCTGTAACTCTAGTATACTTCATGGTATGTAAAGCTGGCATCCTATTTGGTCTCATAAATGCTTGATTGGCAAAAAAATATGGTTTAGGTAGAGACAACAGTGTCTAATATGGTGTCTGGATAGTGGACAAGGAAACTATGGAAACTACTGATGGATCACAGCGGCAGTGTGAGAATGCTTCAAGACATAACATTATTCACTACACCGGCACCTGCTGCCAGGGCCGAAAACGTCACACTGACGCGGCTGAGTCGGGACTTCGCTGCGGCCGGTGATTGGCTGAGTGCAGTATGACTCGCTGACCACCGGCAACCAGGAAGAGAATCACGGCGGAGACCGGAGACAGTTACCGGAGGCCCCGGGGGAGCGAAGGAAGGTATGTACATCTTAATTTTTTTTACTGTCGGCAGTATGGGGGACAATTTTTAGATTCTAGAGTTCTCTTTTAAGATAACCTCTTAAAAATAGCCTAATGATCAGCTAAAAATTGTATGTCCAAGGATGTACAGGTAAAACTAAAAAAAATTGAATATTGTGCAAAGTTCATTTATTTCAGCAATGCAACTTAAAAGGTGAAACAAATATATGAGAGAAACTCATTACATGCAAAGCAAGATAGTTCAAACTGTGATTTGTCATAATTGTGATGATTATGGCTTACAGCTCATGAAAACCCCAAAGCACACCCTCCCAATTACTATGATTTGGGTAGCCATGTCATCTGCTGGTGTTGGTCCTCTGTGCTTCATTAAGTCCAGCTTCAACGGATCCATCGCACTTCATACTTCCTTTCCTTTTAAGTTGCATTACTGAAATGCTATGGACTTTTGCATGATATTCTAATTTTTTGAGTTTTACTTGCGTGCATACGCCCCAGCTGCTGACAAGTAAGTGTAACTGAACATGTGTCTACATTCTAGCCATATCCTGCACAGTGCAATGCACTGCAGAAGATCGGCAACAGACCCCGTTGCAGCTCTCCAGTCTCACTCTTCAGGTTAGACATTTCTGTAGATATACAGTGGGGATCAAAAGTTTGGGCACCCCAGGTAAAATCTTGTATTAATGTGCATAAAGAAGCCAAGGGAAGATGGACAAATCTCCAAAAGGCATCAAATTAAAGGTTAGACATTCTTATAATATGTCAACAAAAGTTAGATTTTATTTCCATTATTTACACTTTCAAAATAACAGAAAACAAATAAAATGGCGTCTGCAAAATTTTGGGCACCCTGCAGAATTTATAGTATGCACTGTCCCCTTTGCAAAGCTGAGACCTGCCAGTGTCATGGATTGTTCTCAATCATCATCTGGGAAGACCAGTTGATGTCAATCTCAAAGGTTTTAAATGCCCAGACTCATCTGACCCAACAATCAGCACCAGCACTCGCAGGATTGTGAGAAAAACAATTCAAAACCCACGTTTGACTGCACAATCCCTCCAGAAAGATCTGGCAGACACTGGAGTTGTGGTACACTATTCCACTATAAAGAGATACTTGTACAAATATGATCTTCATGGAAGAGTCATCAAAAGAAAACCTCTTCTACGTCCTCACCACAAAAATCAGCGTTTGAAGTTTGCAAATGAACATATAGACAAGCCTGATGCATTTTGGAAAAAAGTTCTGTGGACCGATGACGTTAAAATTGAACTTTTTGGCCAGAATGAGCAAAGGTACGTTTGGAGAAGGGGAACAGAATTTAATTAAAAAAAAAGCCTCAGTCCAACTGTTAAGCATGGGGGTGGATCAATCATGCTTTGGGGTTGTATTGCAGCCAGTGGCACAGGGAACATCTCACGAGTAGAAGGAAAAATTGATTCAATAAAATTTCTGCAAATTTTGGATGCAAACTTGATGCCATCTGTGAAAAAGCTGAAGTTAAAGAGAGGATGGCTTCTACAAATGGATAATGATCCTAAACACACCTCAAAATCCATGGGGGATTATATCAAGAGGCATAAACTGAAGGTTTTGCCATGGCCTTCACAATCTCCTTACCTCAACATAATTGAAAATCTATGGATAGCCCTTAAAAGAGCAGTGCGTGACAGACAGCCCAGAAATCTCAAAGAAGTGGAAGACTTTTGTAAGGAAGAATGGGCAAAGATACCTCAAACAAGAATTGAAAGACTCTTGGCTTGCTACAAAAAGCGTTTACAAGCTGTGATACTTGCCAAAGGGGGCAGTACAAGATATTAACTCTGCAGGGTGCCCAAACTTTTGCAGGTGCCATTTTTTTTGTTTTCTGTTATTTTGAAAGTGTCAATGATGGAAACAAAATCTAACTTTTGTTGACATATTATAAGAATGTCTAATCTGTAATGTGATGCCTTTTGGAGATTCCCATCTTTCCTATTTGGTCTCATAAATGCTTGATTGGCAAAAATTTAGGTAGAGACAACAGTGTCTAATATGGTGTCTGGATAGCTTTTTTATTCCCATTAATACAAATTTTTACCTGGGGTGCCCAAACTATTGATCCTCACTGTATATGTGTGTCAAAGTCAACAATCAAGAGAAGACTTCACCAGAGTGAATACAGAGGATTCACCACAAGATGTAAACCATTGGTGAGCCTCAAAAACTTGAAGGCCAGATTAGAGTTGGAAAAACAACATCTAAAAAAGCCTTCACAGTTTTGGAACAACATCCTATGGACAGATGAGACCAAGATCAACTTGTACCAGAGTGATGGGAAGAGAAGAGTATGGAGAAGGAAAGGAACTGCTCATGATCCTAAGCATACACCTCATCAGTGAAGCATGGTGGTGGTAGTGTCATGGTGTGGGCATGTATGGCTGCAAATGGAACTGCTTCTCTTGAATTTATTGATGATGTGACTGCTGACACAAGCAGCAGGATGAATTCTGAAGTGTTTTGGGCAATATTATTTACTCATATTCAGCAAAATGCTTCAGAACTCATTGGACGGTGCTTCACAGTGCAGATGGACAATGGCCCAAAGCATTCTGCAAAAGCAACCAAAGAGTTTTTTAAGGGAAAGAAGTGGAATGTTATGCAATGGCCAAGTCAATCACCTGACCTGAATCCGATTGAGTATGCATTTCACTTGCTGAAGACAAAACTCAAGGGAAAATGCCCCAAGAACAAGCAGGAACTGAAGACAGTTGCAGTAGAGGCCTGGCAGAGCATCACCAGGGATGAAACCCAGCGTCTGGTGATGTCTATGCGTTTGAGACTTCAGGCTGTAATTGACTGCAAAGGATTTGCAACCAAGTATTAAAGGGGTTGTGCGCTGCCCTAATTTTTGGAGCTCCACTTACAGCATTCAAAAGTTCATTACTCCGAACGCTGTGTGCGTGCTTCCGTGATGTCACGCCCGTCCCTCTACCAAAGTCTATGGGAAGGGGGCGTGACAGCGGTCGCGCCCCCTTCCTATAGACTTTCGTTGAGGGGGCGGGCGAGACGTCACGAGGGGGCGGGCGAGACGTCGCGAGGGGCCGGGTGTGACATCACGCCCGGCGGCTGCGAACATGGAAGCCCGCACACAGCGTTCGGAGTAATGAACTTCCGGACGCTGTGAGCGAAGCTCCGAAAGTCAGGGCAATGCACAACCCCTTTAAAAATTTAAAGTTTGATTTATGATTATTATTCTGTCCCATTAATTTTGGTCCCTTAACAAGTGGGATGCACGTATGCAAACTATTGTAATTCCTACAATTTTCACCTGATTTGGATTTAAATACCCTCAAATCAAAGCCGACAGTCTGCAGTTAAAGCACATCTTGTTGGTTTAATTTCAAATCCATTGTGGTGGTGTATAGAGCCATAGAGAATTGTGTAGATGTCCCAATATTTTTGGACCTGACTGTACACTGCAGCCCCCATCCTTAAAGTTTTTGTCCTTCCAAACTATAGACTTTTATCATCTTGGGCCTGGTGGACCATTATTATCGTCCTTTATGCAATGAACCCATCATTTCTATCATGTCTTCATGCTGCAGTTTGAAAATATCGCTATTTAAATGACACCACCCAAATTTGTCTCAATGTTTTTGGCTGTATGTCACACTATTACTAGATGCACACGTAGAAATGGAAATACCTCTCACAGGTGACCCTGTTATGCATCAAGATTTCTATTAGTTTATGGTAGGCGGCGGTGTCATTAATCTTGGACATCCAGACTTGACGTCTCAGATTGACCTATGGCTGACCTATAAATCATGCTTACATCTCTGAACATGAACTATATCACTATTAATATTCAGCATCAATATGCAGTTTGCCTCTGGCTAGTAAAAGCAAATGATATAGAGGCGTACATCTAGGTTATTTCCAAAGTCTATTGTATTAACCAGATTAGAACAATCATTATGTACTATGGATCATTTAGCACTGTAAGGCTACCAGCCAATAATAAAGTGTTGATATGGTTTATTATTATACTTAATGACATCTGTAAATCTAAATAAACAATTTTCCCAATAAATATCCATCCTGGCATTAAACTCAGGTACTGTAATTGATTTCCCCCTGGAGTCTTAGCAAGCATAAAAGGCAAACAGTAAATTTTTCATTTGTTCATCTCTGTGGAGCAACTGTTTAGAGTAGATATGTTTGATTAATGGATTTAATTTGTCCTTTTATCCTTTAGACAGTTTTAGTAATATATTGGTTATCACAGGATGGGAAGTAGCCATTTGGTGAGAATGCTTATTGTAGTGTATTTCATCAGTGTCAAACATGTATTCCAACTTTCACTTTGCATCTTTAACCTTTGTGGTCTAAGAGGATCTTTAATCAATCAGTGTTAAAATTCCCTTAAAAAAAAGAAAATGAAAACTCCCAGTCAGCATTTACAGAACCACAATGTAACTTACGGCAACGTTTTTTTCTCTAAAATGAAAAGGCAAATATTGGGATGACCAAATTTAATTTGATTGTAAAAATGGCTTTTCATAACATAAAAAAAACAAAAATATAATATTTATCTCAAAGAAAAGAGCATATTCATAATGTGAATTTAATGAATGATACATTTAAATTTGAAACATTTATAGAAGGGCTCTACAAATAATATATGTCATGTAGAGTGCTTTCTCCTTACGTGGTAGGAAAGCTACCGGACTACATTCTGGTAATATTTACTGTCCTGAACATTTTTTAAGAAAAATCTTTTCACATTAATACTAAGGCTTAGTTCACTCAAAACTTTGTGGATTATTTAATTATATTTTAAAAACATTTTTTAAGTATTCAGTTTGCTCATACAGATCAATGTAAAACTATTTTATTACATTGATTCATTAGATCAGCACTCTGTTGCTAGGCAGCCTGGAGCAATAGATATGCCTCAGCAGTCATGGAGGCCTAGTACAGGCATCTGGCTACCATGACAATGGATATGCTCCTTGTGATTGCAAATGAAGCAGTGAGGATCATGTGGGGAATGCTGTTTACATTTATGAATGTAAGCTAAACAGTTAATGGATGATTATAGAGATTGCTCCCTGTTGGCTTTTACTGGCTGCTATCTGTTTTCTGTAAATGTTAGTACTTTCTCACAAAAGATACAAAAAACAGCAAGATTGGTTCTGGGCAACAACATTTATTAGGAGGTGGAATAAAAAAAAACTGTAAGAACATAATGTAGATCCTACCCAATTTCTGTCAAGGCATGCTGGGGGTTGTAGTTTTGCATCAGTTTGAGGTCCACAGTTTGGAGAACTCTGTTCTAGACAGTCCACAGGTTCTAGTAAGTAGACTCTGCAGAGGCCATAGCTTACGGGATCAATTTTGACTGTAGTGGTTGTTAGGCCTCCCCCTTTATGTGAAGAACAAAAATGAACATTTGCTCTGTAACCAGTCAGTCTTACTGTCTAAGGGACTTTACAATATGTTACATTAAATGGGTTATCTATTTGTAGCAATGCTTCTGCCTCAGGGATTATATTGGCAAGGCAATTAGGGAATTCTGTTGCAGACTCAGTGAGCATGTCAATAATGTAAAACATGAATGGAAAATCACAGTATTTGGACCCTTGACATCTCTCCTTTTCTGTACTTGAGGTCATTTGTCACTCTCCCAGGAGAGGAGATCTGGACAAGAGGAGACCCTATGGATTTACAGATTTAAATCCTCAGCACTTTTAAGGTTAATTTATTCCTTTCGTCAACCGACTATATCTAATATTTTATTCTGCCTTAAGTCTTAGTTTAGGTGTGTAACGTAACTGTGATTATACTATCTTGACCCCATATTTAACACTAGTTGAGTCCTTACCCTGTCCCATTGGCACACAGTGGTTCCAATTTTTTTTTTATTTGGGACACAGAATGCACCACTTTATATGGCATGTCTGTGTATTCAAATTTGACATTGGTAGGCGTTCCTCCTATTTTCTGGTATGCATCCTTCTTTATTATCTGATTAAAATGATTGTTCTAGTACCTTGTGCTATTGCCTTCATGTAATCATTGCCACTCTACAGCTGACGAACCACAACATACCATCAGCCATCAGTGCCAAGCAAGCTATTATGCCTACTGTCTTCAGCCCCCTATCATCCCCTGATAAATGATGGGCATGAAACTTGTAGGGACATGACCCACATTCGGGAATCAAATGAGTAATTGCAGTAATGCCTCTGGTTACATGAATAGGACATGTTTATTTCTCCTGCCTCTCTTATTTATTGGTACATCCTGATCCCCCATTTCTATGAGGAAATCTAAATAATAATAAGATTTAATAGCTATCTTGATTTATCTGTATTGACTTATTTGATCTGTTAACCCTGTCATCAGCATTTTGAAATACTTTTATATAACTTAACCCTGATTTATGCCTGTCCACAACTTTGTCTCTTTGGAGACTCCAGGGTCTTCTTGTTGCTTCATGTGCAGACTGTTGAACCTTTTAATACAGTTGTATTTATTCTCACACCATGTGACAGATCAGGTGACACTTTGATTTAGGCAGGGGGAATGCATTGAACCAATAGTGTGACCTCTCAAGTTATTTGGTTCAACCAGACCTTGAGAGATGAAAACTTTTTTTATTTCTTATATTCTTTTTTAAATGTTTTTTTCTTTTAATTGTAACAATTTGGATTTTTTTTGTTTTGTTTATCACATAAATTCCAAATAAAAATATATTTTTTAACCATTCCATCCCCAGGATGGGTACATCTTTTGATGGGGGTAGCTTTTGTGTGGGATTCTGCCATGATCTTTATCTATACTGGGTGGCTACCAGATAGTATCTATAAACATAGGCCACAGCTAATAGTTTGCAGTGGTGATCACCCCTGCAAGGCAAGTAACCCTTTTGATCCCAAAGTCAAAATCTATTGGGGGCCAAAATCCAGTAAATAACTGGTGCTGGTGCGATCACAGGGTCCCTAACTGTCTCCCTTCCATTCTATCTCTTTTTTCTTCTCCAAGCTGTTTTGGCAGGCTAGAGAAGCAAATCGCCAATAACACTGATGAATGCTATTCCTAAGGTACAACATTCAACAGTGTTAGCAATCTAAAGATTGCTTGTAATAGCCCCTATTTGGGGGGAAAAACATTTAACCCCTTAAGGACTCAGCGTTTTTCCATTTTTGCATTTTCATTTTTTCCTCATCACCTTCCAAAAATCATAACGCTTTCAATTTTGCACCACCAATTCTTCTTTGCAGTGACATTAGTCATTTTACCAAAAAATCCACAGCGAAACGGAAAAAAAATCATTGTGCGACAAAAATGAAGAAAAAATTTCATTTTGTAAATTTTGGGGGCTTCCGTTTCTACGCAGTGCATTTTTCGGTAATAATAACACCTTATCTTTATTCTGTAGGTCCATACGGTTAAAATGATACCCTACTTATATAGGTTGGTTATTGTCGTACTTTGGAAAAAATCATAACTACCTGCAGGAAAATGTATATGTTAAAAATTCTCATCTTCTAACCCCTATAACTTTTTTTTTTCCATGTACGGGCTGGTATGAGGACTCATTTTTTGCGCCGTGTTCTGAAGTTTTTATCGGTACCACTTTTGTATTGATCGGACTTTTTGATCGCTTTTTATTCATTTTTTCATGATATTAAAAGTGACCAAAAATACACTATTTTGGACTTTGGAATTTTTTTGCGCACACGTCATTGACCGTGCAATTTAATTAACGATATATTTTATAGTTCGGACATTTTCGCGCGCGGCGATACCACATATGTTTATTTTTATTTACACAGTTTCTTTTATGGGAAAAGAGGGGTGATTCAAACTTTTAATAGGGAAGGGGTCAAATGACCTTTGTTAACTTTTTTTTTCACTTTTTTTTTTTTGCAGTGTTATAGCTCCCATAGGGACCTATGACACTGCACACACTGATCTCCTATACTGATCCCTGCAAAGCCATAGCTTTGTAGGGATCAGTCAGATAGGCGGTCGATTGCTCAAGCCTGTAGCTCAGGCTTGGAGCAATCAATCGACGATCGGATGCCACGGAGAGAAGTAAGGAGACCTCCGCCTGCATCCCAGCTGATCGGAACATCGCGATTTTATCGCGATGTCCCGATCAGCCCGACTGAGCTGCCGGGAACCGTTTACTTTCGTTTTCAGACGCGGCGATCAACTTTGATCGCCGCGTCTGAAGGGTTAATAGTGCGCCGCACTGCGATCAGTGCCGCGCGCTATTAGCCACGGGTCCCGGCTGTTGTTAGAGGCCGGGCCCGACCCTCCGTGGCCCCGCGTTATAGATCGGGAGCGGACTCATGAGGTAGCAGTACGTCATGAGTCCTTAAGGGGTTAATCAATGTGAATATGCCCCTTTCCAATAAAAATTTTTATTAAATCCTTTTTTTTCCATTTTCCAAATAAAATAAAGTTAACAAAAATAATCATAAACATATTTGATATTTCCGCAAGTTGAAATGTCTTATTAAGCGCTGCGGAATCTGTAGGCGCTATATAAATAAAATTATTATTATGTCTGAACTATTAAAATCCTAAACTTTAATAAAACCAGATGGTGAATGGGGTAGACGTAACATACTAGAGAATATTTTCAGAAAAGGGCAATTTAAAGCATATTTATTTTCTGACAAAACTTATAACTTTTTTTTAAGTAATAAAGTAAAACAAATCCTATATAATCTGGATATCATTTTAACTGTATAGACATACAGAATAAAAATAACATGTAATTTTAACCATAAAGTGCACTGCATAGACCTGAAACCCCACACATTTTCAAAATGGCTTTTTCTTTCAATTTCAGTGCACAAAAATGTGTTTTTGGCTTCTTCATAACTTTTGTGGTAAAATGAATGATGTCTTTAAAAATTACAATTGGCTCTGCGAACAACAAGCACTCATATTGGTCTGTAGATGAAAAATTTAAGTTATGGATTTTAAAAGGTGAGGAGAAAAGTTAAAATGGAAAAATGAAAATGTCATAAATGAGTTAAATATATACAAAGCATAACACTAAAACCCCAAGCAAAGTACAAACATAACAAGGCCAAAATCTAGATACACAAATAAGGGATCAGAAGCCATGGCTATACAAAGACTTAGTTACTAGGTCAAACATTGCGCAAACATAGTGCAACTAGCAGCAAATCATTCCAGCAGAGCTGGGTCTAAATGACCCCACTCAGGATCTTATAGACTGGAAACATTAACACTATACTTACCAAAGCACACAACATGCAAAAACTGGTCAGGCATAAAAAAAAGCAGGTGCAAATAAACACAAAGACAGAAAAACACGTAAGGCTGGGTCCACACTACGTTTTGTCCCATACGGGAGCGCATACGGCAGGGGGGAGCTAAAACATCGCGCTCCCGTATGTGACCGTATGCGCTCCCGTATGTCATTCACTTCAATGAGCCGACCGGAGTGAAACGTTCGGTCCGGTCGGCTCATTTTTGCGCCGTATGCGCTTTTACAACCGGACCTAAAACCGTGGTCAACCACGGTTTTAGGTCCGGTTGTAAAAGCGCATACGGCGCAAAAATGAGCCGACCGGACCGAACGTTTCACTCCGGTCGGCTCATTGAAGTGAATGGCATACGGGAGCGCATACGGTCACATACGGGAGCGCGATGTTTTAGCTCCCTCCTGCCGTATGCGCTCCCGTATGGGACAAAACGTAGTGTGGACCCAGCCTAATACAGATATTACAGAAAATTTGCTGTGTCATTAGGGGGTTCACCCAGATGTAATGCAAAAAAATAAATAAATAGGAAAACACCAAGGGGGCTGAATACATTTGTAATGGACAATACAGCACTAAAAGATTCCTGACTTTAATAAATGAGAACATTATGCTGTGAGTAGGGATGAGCGAATCGAATCTGACGAATCTGAATTAATTACGAATTTCAGGAAAAATTTGCTTTGCAATCCAAATATCGACGCTATTAGATCGCACAAATCACTTAAACTCAATTTAGTGCGGTCCAGGCTCCAGGGCATCTAAATTGGCAGATCCACATGTGAGGACATAGGGCAAGGAACTCTGGGAAGGCGACAAGGTGGGTAGGTGGGATGACCCTGAATCACATGCAGCATGCTGTCTATCAGCAGCCAGCCACCCCTGTGATGTCCCAGCCCTATATAATCGGCAGCCATCTTGCAGCCAGTCACTTCAGCGTTTTATTTCAGAGAGAGCGTTTCATTGCAGGGAGAGATAGAGCATTGTGTGTGTTGCACAAAAAAAACAGCTTGGCAGCAATTCACCACAAGCCCAAATCAAGCACTGACAGAGAAAGTACACTTTTTGGAGTAAAACACAGCGACCCCACTGCTGCAGTAGGATGTACAGCAACTCTAAAGCTTAAAGGGGCCAGTTAGGCAGAGCAGTAAAAGCGATTGCCATCTGCTATTAGTGCCTAAAGTACTGTACTGGGCTCTACTACACAGCGATTCTGTACTGCTGCAGTTGGTTGTACAACAACTGTAAAGCTAACAGGGGCCAGTTAGGGTGAACACGAAAAGCCATAGTCACCTGATTACAGTGCCTAATACAGGTTGCGTAGCGGAGCATATTGTCCTCATATAAGTGTAACCTGTGCGTACATAGGTGGTATACATTTTTTTTCCTGAAAAACTAATTTTGGCATAGTTACTGTGAAAGGCCAGCCAAAGCTACCCACTTGTTTCTGTAGCCTTATACAGTTTGTAGTGGAGCCCTCCTCTCATAAGTTTAAATTGTATGTACACCTACATGGTGTAGTTGTTGTTTTTTTTTTTCTTGAAAAACTAATTTGGGCCTAGTTACTGTGAAAGGTCAGACAAAGCTACACCCTTGTTTCTGTAGCCTTATACAGTTTTAAGCGGAGCATATTGTCCAGCTTTCATATGTGTAAATAGTATGTACACCTACGTGGCTATGTGGTGTACGTTATGTTTCTTCCTGAATTTTTTTTTTTTAACTTACTTACTGTGAAAGGCCAGCCAAAGCTACCCATTTGTTTCTGTAGCTTTATACAGTTTGTAGTGAAGCTCATAGTCCTCCTCTCATAAGTTTAACCCCTTAAGGACCGAGCCATTTTATACCTTAAGGACCGGAGCGTTTTTTGCAATTCTGACCACTGTCACTTTAAACATTAATAACTCTGGGATGGTTTTAGTTATCATTCTGATTCCGAGATTGTTTTTTCGTGACATATTCTACTTTAACTTAGTGGTAAAATTTTATGGTAACTTGCATCCTTTCTTGGTGAAAAATCCCAAAATTTGATGAAAAAAATGAAAATTTTGCATTTTTCTAACTTTGAAGCTCTCTGCTTGTAAGGAAAATGGATATTCAAAATATATTTTTTTGGGGTTCACATATACAATATGTCTACTTTATGTTTGCATCATAAAATTTATGAGTTTTTACTTTTGGAAGACACCAGAGGGCTTCAAAGTTCAGCAGCAATTTTGAAATTTTTCACAAAATTTTCAAACTCACTATTTTTCAGGGACCAGTTCAGTTTTGAAGTGGATTTGAAGGGTCTTCATATTAGAAATACCCATAAATGACCCCATTATAAAAACTACACCCCCTAAAGTATTAAAAAAAACATTCAGTAAGTGTATTAACCCTTTAGGTGTTTCACAGGAATAGTAGCAAAGTGAAGGAGAAAATTCAAAATCTTCATTTTTTACACTCGCATGTTCTTGTAGACCCAATTTTTGAATTTTTGCAAGGGATAAAAAGGAGAAAATTTTTACTTGTATTTGAAACCCAATTTCTCTCGAGTAAGGACATACCTCATATGTCTATGTTAATTGTTTGGCGGGCGCAGTAGAGGGCTCAGAAGGGAAGGAGCGACAAATGGTTTTTGGGGGGCATGCCGCATTTAGGAAGCCCCTATGGTGCCGGGACAGCAAAAAAAAACACATGGCATACCATTTTGGAAACTAGACCCCTCAGGGAACGTAACAAGGGGTAAAGTGAACCTTAATACCCTACAGGTGATTCACGACTTTTGCATATGTAAAAAAAATATATATTTTTTTTTACCTAAAATGCTTGGTTTCCCAAAAATTTTACATTTTTAAAAAGGGTAATAGCAGAAAATACCCCCCAAAATTTGAAGCCCAATTTCTCCCGATACAGAAAACACCTTGCATGGGGGTGAAAAGTTCTCTGCTGGCGCACTACAGGTCTCAGAAGAGAAGGAGTCACATTTGGCTTTTTGAAAGCAAATTTTGCTCTGGGGGCATGCCGCATTTAGGAAGCCCCTATGGTGCCAGAACAGCAAAAAAAAAACACATGGCATACCATTTTGGAAACTAGACCCCTCGGGGAACGTAACAAGGGGTAACATGAACCTTAATGCCCTACAGGTGTTTCACAACTTTTGCATATGTAAAAAAAAAAAAAATTTTTTACCTAAAATGCTTGTTTTCCCAAAATGTTTACATTTTTAAAAAGGGTAATAGCGGAAAATACCCCCAAAAATTTGAAGCCCAATTTCTCCCGATTCAGAAAACACCCCATATGGGGGTGAAAAGTGCTCTGCTGGCGCACTACAGGTCTCAGAAGAGAAGGAGTAACATTTGGCTTTTTGAAAGCAAATTTTGCTCTGGGGGCATGCCGCATTTAGGAAGCCCCTATGGTGCCAGAACAGCAAAAAAAAAACACATGGCATACCATTTTGGAAACTAGACCCCTCGGGGAACGTAACAAGGGGTAATGTGAACCTTAATACCCTACAGGTGTTTCACGACTTTTGCATATGTAAAAAAATATATATTTTTTTTACCTAAAATGCTTGGTTTCCCAAAATTTTTACAATTTTAAAAAGGGTAATAGCAGAAAATACCCCCCAAAATTTGAAGCCCAATTTCTCCCGATTCAGAAAACACCCCATATGGGTGTGAAAAGTGCTCTGCTGGCGCACTACAGGTCTCAGAAGAGAAGGAGTCACATTTGGCTTTTTGAAAGCGAATTTTGCTCTGGGGGCATGCCGCATTTAGGAAGCCCCTATGGTGCCAGGACAGCAAAAAAAAACACATGGCATACCATTTTGGAAACTAGACCCCTCGGGGAACGTAACAAGGGGTAATTTGAACCTTAATACCCTACAGGTGTTTCACGACTTTTGCATATGTAAAAAAAATATATATTTTTTACCTAAAATGCTTGTTTTCCCAAAAATTTTACATTTTTTAAAAGGGTAATAGCAGAAAATACCCCCCAAAATTTGAAGCCCAATTTCTCCCAAGTACGGCGATACCCCATATGTGACCCTAAACTGTTGCCTTGAAATACGACAGGGCTCCAAAGTGAGAGCGCCATGCGCATTTGAGGCCTAAATTAGGGACTTGCATAGGGGTGGACATAGGGGTATTCTACGCCAGTGATTCCCAAACAGGGTGCCTCCAGCTGTTGTAAAACTCCCAGCATGCATGGACAGTCAACGGCTATCTGGCAATACTGGGAGTAGTTGTTTTGCAACAGCTGGAGGCTCCGTTTTGGAAACAGTGGCGTACCAGACGTTTTTCATTTTTATTGGGGAGGGGGGTTGTATAGGGGTATGTGTATATGTAGTGTTTTTTACTTTTTATTTTATTTTGTGTTAGTGTAGTGTAGTGTTTTTAGGGTACAGTCACACGGGCGGGGGTTCACAGTAGTTTCTCGCTGGCAGTTTGAGCTACGGCAGAAAATTTGACGCAGCTCAAACTTGCAGCCGGATACTTACTGTAATCCTCCGCCCATGTGAGTGTACCCTGTACATTCACATTTGGGGGGGGGGGCATCCAGCTGTTGCAAAACTACAACTACCAGCATGTACGGTCTATCAGTGCATGCTGGGAGTTGTAGTTTTGCAACAGCTGGAGGCACACTGGTTGTGAAACACCGAGTTTGGTAACAAACTCAGTGTTTTGCAACCAGTGTGCCTTCAGCTGTTGCAAAAGCTACAACCCCCAGCATGTACGGACAGCGGAAGGGCATGCTGGGTGTTGTAGTTATGCAACAGCTGGAGGCATACTACTTTGGCTGGGGATTGTAGTTATGCAACAGCTGGAGACACACTGGTTTGCTACTTAACTCAGTGTGCCTTCAGCTGTTGCAAAACTACAACTCTCAGCAGTCACCGACAGCCAACGGGCATGCTGGGAGTTGTAGTTATGCAACCACCAGATGCACCACTGCAACAGCCATTATGCACTTTAGCTGATTGTGCAAGCTGGGAGTTGTAGTTACACAACAGCTGAAGGTACACTTTTCCATAGAAAGAATGTGCCTCCAGCTGTTGCAAAACTACAAGTCCCAGCATGCCCATAAGGGCATGCTGGGAGTTGTGGTGGTCTGCCTCCTGCTGTTGCATAACCACAGCTCCCAGCATGCCCTTTTTGCATGCTGGGAGCTGTTGCTAAGCAACAGCAGGAGGCTGTCACTCACCTCCAACGTTCCAGCCGCATCAGGTCAGTCCCTCTCCGCCGCTGCTCCTGGGGCCCCGATCCCAACAGGGGCGCCGGGGATCGGGGTCCCCAGCACCCGGGGTGCACGTCCCGCACCCGCTCACGTCCTCCGGAAGAGGGGCGGAGCGGGTTGCGGGAGTGACACCCGCAGCAGGCGCCCCGATTGGTCGGCCGGTAATCCGGCCGACGAATCAGGGCGATCGTGAGGTGGCACCAGTGCCACCTCACCCCTGCTGGCTCTGGCTGTTCGGGGCCGTCTCTGACGGCCCCGATCAGCCAATAATTCCGGGTCACCGGGTCACTGGAGACCCGATTGACCCGGAATCCGCCGCAGATCGCTGGACTGAATTGTCCAGCGATCTGCGGCCATCGCCGACATGGGGGGTCATAATGACCCCCCTGGGCGATATGCCCCGATGCCTGCTGAACGATTTCAGCAGGCATCGGGGACCGGCTCCGCTCCAGATGGTTGCGGGGGGCCGGTAAAACACATGACGTTCTCATACGTCATGTGTCCTTAAGGACTCGGAAATGGAGACGTATGAGAACGTCATGTGTCCTTAAGGGGTTAAACTGTACATGGTGCACGTGGTGTAGTTTTTTTTTCTTCCTGAAAAACAAATGTTGGCCTAGTTACTGTAAAAAAGGCCAGCCAAAGCTACACCCTTGTTTCTGTAGCCTTATACAGTTTTAAGCGGAGTGTATTGTCCAGCTCTCATAAGTGTAAACTGTTGGTACACCTACGCGGTGTACGCAATTTTTTTCCCTAAAAAAGTAATTTTGGCCTAGTTACTGTGAAAGGCCAGCCAAAGCTACAACCTTGTTTCTGTAGCCTTATACAGTTTTAAGCGGAGCATATTGTCCAGCTCTCATAAGTGTAAACTGTACATACACCTATGTGGTGTATGTTCTTTTTTTCCTGAAAAACTTATTTTGGCCTAGTTACTAGAGATGAGCAAATCGAATCTGACGAATCCCAATTTGTTACAAATTTCATGAAAAAATTCAATTAGCAATAAGTGCGAATATCGCCGGGATTCTATCACGCTAATCGCTTCATTAAACTCCATTTAGTGCAGTCCAGGCTCCAGAGCTAAAATGGCGAATCTACATATAAGGATATGGGGCAAGGAATGCTGGGAAGGTGGGAACAAGGGTAGGCAGGATGACTCTGAATCACATGCAGGATGCAGCCTATCAGCAGCCAGTCACCCCAGTGATGTCACAGCCCTATATAATCGTCAGCCATATTCCGGCTAGTCACTTCGTCCTTTCACAGCAGAGAGATAGGACAGACAGCGCTGTATGTTACACAGAAAAGCTTTTTCCAGCAGCGTTCTGGTGGACAGAGAGCAGTGCGTTTTTCACAGAAAATAATTTTTCTGCAGTGATTAACCTCCCAGTCACTTTCTACAGCATTGTATTACAGAGAGGGGCAGGGAGCTGTGTGTTGCCTCATACGTTTGAACAAGCTGGCTCAGCTGGAGAAATGTTAGGAGAGGAGGGAGGAATATGTTTTTAGCGCAACTCTGTGTCTTTGTTCCACAACAAATGGTGTGCTGGTTATACTAGTCTGTAGACAGTATAATACATACCCAGCAGTCCATTCCTAATAGTCTTTGAGAGAAAAAGTGCAATTTTGGGTTAAGTACAAAGCGACTGTGTGCTGCAGCACTGTTATGCACTGCTGATGTTGTGCACAAATACTTATTTATGCGTACTGTAGCACATTTTTCTGCCCTCATAAGTGCGTACCTTATACCTACATCTAAATGGTGCACTTTTTTGTACCTGTTAAACTCTCAAGGGCTTAGATCAGTGTTACACAACCTTTTCCAGTTAACCCCCCCCCCCCCCCGAAAAATTAAACTTCGAGGGGCACCGCTACCGAGGTTGACCAGCAAAAAAAAAAAAAAAATTGAAAAACCGCAGTACACAATCTATTCTATCTGTGGGTATGTAGATTACAGTGCCGCTTTAGACAGCAACTCACAAATGATGTCTTCTCTAATCGGCGTCGTACCCTTCTCTTCTTCATCTGGTCTGGGACATCATGACGATTTTTTCCAGCCACAATTCTTTACTGTTAAACCTGCAAAAATAACTTTTAGGCTTGGCACTTTTTTTTTTTTACATGGGTGACAGAGGGGTGTAGAAGAGTGTACATGGGTGGCAGAGGGGTGTAGAGGAAGGTACATGGGTGTACATGGGTGACAGAGGGATGTAGAGGAGTGTACATGGGTGACAGAAGGGTGTAGAGAATGTGCATGGGTGACAGAGGGGTGTTGAGGAGTGTACATGGGTGACAGAGGGGTGTAGAGGAGTGTACATGGGTGACAGAGGGGTGTAGAGGAGTGTACATGGGTGACAGAGGGGTGTAGAGGAGTGTACATGGGTGACAGAGGGGTGTAGAGGAGTGTACATGGTTGAAAGAAGTGTATAGAGGAGTGTACATGGGTGACAGAGGGGTGTAGAGGAGTGTACATGGGTGACAGTGGGGTGTAGATGAGTGTACATGGCTGATAGATGGGTTTACATGGGTGAGAGAGGGGTGTACATGGGTGACAGAGGGGTGTAGAGGAGTGTACATGGGTGACAGAGGGGTGTAGAGGAGTGTACATGGTTGAAAGAAGTGTATAGAGGAGTGCACATGGGTGACAGAGGGGTGTAGAGGAGTGTACATGGGTGACAGAGGGGTGTAGAGGAGTGTACATGGCTGATAGATGGGTTTACATGGGTGACAGGGGGGTGTAGATGGGTGACAGAGGGGTGTAGAGGAGTGTGCATGGGTGATGGAGGGGTGTAGAGGAGTGTACATGGGTGACAGAGGGGTGTAGAAGAGTGTACATGGGTGACAGAGGGGTGTATATGGGTGACAGAGGGGTGTAAGGGGTGACAGAGGTGTGTAGGGGGGTTAACATCGGTGACAGATGGATATAGAAGAGTTAACATGAGTGACAGGGGCATAGGGGGTGAAAGAGGGGTGGACAAGAGTGACAAGGTGGTAACAGAGGGGTGGACAGGTGTGACAAAGGGACAGAGGGGTGAATAGGGGATGGACATAGGTGACAAGAATGTGGTCAGAAAAATTCACAGCAAAATCCCACGGCACCCCAGTGTGCTGGGGCCAAACGGTTGAGAATCACTGGCTTAGATACTGTGAAAGTCCAGGCAAAAGTAATCACCGACTGGTGTTTTTTTTAAATACTTTTTTTAAGCATATTATAGCACATTTTTCTGCCCTCATAAGTGCCTACCACATACCTTCATCTAAGTGGTATACTATTTTGTACCTGTTAACCTGTTAAGGGCCTAGATACTGGGAAAGGACAGTCAAAAGTACACACCTGCTGCTGTACTAGACAAATACTGCTAAGCGTAATGTAGGGCATTCTACTGCCCTCATAAATGCATACCATATAGGTACATCTAAGTGTTGTACCAATTTGTTCCTGATAAAGACTTAAGGGCCTAGTTACTGTAAAAGGCCAGCCAAAAGTACACACCTGCTGCTACCAGAAATCAATACAAATCTCACTTGACATATTCGTATTGCTTTTTCTTTAGTGTTCAATCTTCACAGTACAAAAGTCGATAAATAGACCATTAACTTTGTATAATTAAATAGATACAAAAGTTTTTCACCCAAAGTGCTCACTGTGACAGTCCTTGTTCAGCTGACCGAATAAATTTCACCCTTCCACGGGCATAACGTAGCTGACCTTCCTTCCTCTCACGAAGGGGTAGACAAGTGTGAGGTTGCCGGACACTTCCAACGTTTTGGAGGACACGCCCCCTTTATCAAGTGATCCTATCTTGCACCCATCACCATTTACATAGTAATTCAAGCAAAAGACCCTTCGTAATAAAATCAAACATTTTATAATAATTCTAAGTAGCAATAATTTGATGTTATAAAGCCAGAATACCTACAAAAATCAAAGCAACTGATGTTATAGGAATACCGAGAAGCTACACATTTCATTGAGCCCATCCGGGTTCAATTAATAAAATTTTTCAATACAGAACACCTCTCTGTAGTAACTTAATTTTTAGGATCTCTTCTGTATTTCCTTCAATTTCTTCTATTACCATCCAGCGCAATTTGCTGGCTTGGTGACCATACTCGAAAACATATTTAGCTACTCCTGTCTCACCGAACTTGTTCGTTATTTCAGTTTGAATCTGGGTAATGGAAGTTTTCCTATTCCGGATTGCGCACCGATGTTCGCTAATCCAGCATTTCACGTTTCTCATTGTTTGGCCTACATATACTCGGCCACATGGGCATTTAAGCATGTAGACTACATGTTTGGAATTGCAGTTATACATACCCCTGAGAGAAATTTTAGTACCTCTCAGAGGATGATAAATGCAATCTGTTTTAATGATACTATTGCAGTTCTGACAACCCAAACATGGAACGGTCCCTTTCTTTGCAGTATTTAGAAATAACTGTTTAGATGTGTGCAGGGCACGACTATGTCACGCTGTTCTTCACATGTTTTGCCTTGGCGAACGGAGTCACACAGGGGAGGAAGTGCTAAAAGTGATTCATTAAGAAATCAATCATAGCTTACTCCACTAAAACTGGAAATGGGAATCATGGTGACCGACAACGGGAAGAACATCTTGACTGCGATGCGACAAGGAAGTCTGAGCCATGCTCCTTGCATGGCACATGTGTTCAATCTGGTTCTCAAGCGGTTCCTGAAGTGTCCCCCCCCCCCATCTGCATGACATCCTAACAATGGGAAGGAAACTGTGCATGCACTTCAGCCACTCGTACACAACAAAGCACATCCTCCTTGAGCTGCAGCACCAGAACGGCATCCCCCAACGTAGTCTGATTTGCGACATTTCCACACGTTGGAATTCCACCCTCCATATGTTGGATCAACTGTACGAACAGAGTAAAACCATTACTGATATCTTGATGATCCAAGCAGATAGGGGGACTTCTCTGTGTAACTTCAATGTCAACCAGTGGCAGCTCACACGTGACACCTACCATTTGCTCAGGCCCTTTGTGGAAGCCACATTATTAGTAAGTCGCCAAGATTATGGGAGGAACAACATCATTCCACTGCCTCATCTACTACAACACGTGTTGGAAACGATGGCTGGTCAGGGCACTGGAGACATGGCACCTACATCTCAGGGCCACATGAGCCCTGTGGGGGCTGAACTGTAGGAGGAGGAGGGGGGAGGGGCACAGTGGAGCACTGTTTAAATTTCGCTAAATGGGCAGTTTTTCTAGTCATCTCACAGCAGAGGAGTAGGAGGTGCAGCCAGAGGATCTAGAGTGTTATAAAGAAGGCGAGACAGAGGACCCAGACACACCGTGGCAGTATGCAGTGGAGATGGAGGCAGGAAGTCCCTCCGAGTCACTTACACAAATGAAACAATGCATGCTCAATTGCTTGCGTAGTGACTGCCAAATTGTAGTGACTGCCAAAATGCATCAGAGTAGACTGATCATGGTGCCACACCAACACTTCACAAATATGGATAGTGCAAAACATATTTAAGGTGCTGCTCCCCAGCTACAGAAATTCCTCAGCATCAGACCACAATGTAAGTATTGAGGATATGCATTAGCTAAAACTTAACTTTTCTAACTTTTTAACTTAACTATTTTATATACATGTACCCCAAAAATGTTTTATATCTAAGAAAAGCAAAGGTGTGCAAAGAACACCATGTGCCACCTACACCACTAAGTATTAATGTGATGCAAAGACCTCTAAAAGGTGGAAGGGAACAACGTATGGTTCATTGTAACAGGTGGGGGTAAAAACTTCTCATGTTTCTCGCCCCATTAATTCCTTTCTTGGCAAGTGTTACTCACCCTAAATAAGGGCGGCCCCACACAGGAACCTCTCCCTATTTCCACCCAAAAACATTGCCCTTTCCCAGGGTTTTTAGTTTGAAATAGGGAGAGATTTCTGTGTGGGGCCGCCCCTTTTAGGGCAAGTAACACTTGTCAAGAAGGGAATTAACACCTTAAGCCCTTTTTCACCTTAAAGACTGAGCCCTTTTTTTGCAATTCTGACCACTGTCACTTTATGCATTAATAACTCTTGGAAGCTTTTACTGTTTATTCTGATTTCGAGATTCTTTTTTCCATGACATATTCTACTTTAACATATTGGTAATTTTTCGTTGTTATTTGCATCCTTTCTTGGTGAAAAATCCCCAAATTTTATGTAAATTTTGAAAGTGTTGCTTTAACTTTGAAACTCTCTGCTTGTAATGAAAATGGATATTCCAAATAAATTATACAGTATATTGATTCACATATATATGACTAATTTATGTTGGCATCAAAAAGTTTACATGTTTTTACTTTTGGAAGACATTAGAGGGCTTCAAAGTTCAGTAGCAATTTTCAAATTTTTCTCGAAAATTTCTAAATCGGAATTTTTCAGGGACCAGTTTAGTTTGAAGTGTATTTGTATTTGAAGTGTATACTCCATAAATGACCCCACTATAAAAACTGCACCCCTCAAAGTAATCAAAATGACATTCAGAAAGTTTGTTAGCCCTTTAGGTGTTTCACAGGAATAGCAGCAAACTGAAGGAGAAAATTTAAAATCTTAATTTTTTACATTTGCATGTTCTTGTAGAGCAATTTTTTTTACAAGGAGTAAAAGGAGAGAAATCCCCTCAAAATGTGTAACCCCATTTCTCTCGAGTAAGGAAATACCTCATATGCGGATGTAAAGGGAAGGAGCGACGATGGGATTTTAGAGAGTGAATTTTGCTGAACTGGGGGGCATGTCCCATTTAGGAAACCCCATATGGTGCCAGAACAGCAAAAAAACATCCCACATGGCATACTATTTTGGAAACTATACCCCTCAAGGAATGTAAAAAGGGGAACAGTGAGCCTTAACACCCCCAGGTGTTTGAAGACTTTTCGTTAAAGTTGGATATGTAAATGAAAAAAAAAAATGTTTCATTAAAATGCTGCTTTTCCCCAAAAATTTCACATTTTTACAAGGGGTAATAGGAGAAAATGCCCCCCAAAATGTGTAACCACATTTCTTCTGAGTATGGAAGTAGCCCATGTGTGGACGTCAAGTGCTCTGGTGGCGCACTACAATGCTTAGAAGAGAAGGAGTCACATTTAGCTTTTGGAAAGCAAATTTTGCTGAAATGGATTTGGGGGGCATGTCACATTTAGGAAGGCCCTATGGTGCCAGAACAGAAAAAAAAACCTCACATTATTTTTCATGTACACATCTGACACCCCACAGGTGTTTTGCGACTTTTCGTTAAAGTCGGATGTGTAAATGAAAAATAACTTTTTTTACACTAAAATGCTGTTTTTTCCCCCCAAATTTTACATTTTTACAAGGGGTAATAAGAGAAAATGCCCCCCAAAATGTGTAACCTAATTTCTTCTGAGTAGGGAAATACCCCATGTGTGGACATAAAGAGGGACATTTATCAATGTTTGCTTATGTATTCTTTTTTTTAGTAATTTTTTCCTTACTTTTTTTTTGCTTACGTGTGACTTATTTATCAACTGGTTTCAGCCTATTAATAATTTTCTTTCACGTAAGCAATTTTTCCTTTTTTACTTTGGTAGTAGCTTTTTCTGCTCCATGTTTGAGCTGGAGTAAATTTAGTCAATTTTTAACGCTGTTGCGACTTTTTTTGCGCAGTTGCGACTGTCGCAGTTAATAAATACCTGATTACCCGTAGTCCATTTTAAAATTATTACTACATAGTTAATTTTTGGAAAACTTGCTTTTCTCGCTTTCCAGTAAAAATGTCGCACGAAAAATCGCGTAGTCGCAGTTGCGACAATTTTGCGACAATTATAGTAAAGAAAACCTGACTAAACCCGTTGATAAATGTCCATAAAAGTCTTCTGCTTCCGCACTATAATGCCCAGGAGAGAAGGAGCGCCATTGGACTTTTGTAGAAAGAATTTGTTTGGAATGCGGGGGCCATGAGCATTTACAAAGCCCCCATGGGGCCAGAACAGTGAACCCTCCACATGTGACCCCCTTTTGGAAACTACACCCCCTCACAGAATTTAATAAGGGGTGCAGCATTTTAGTAAACATTTTTTTTTTCATTTTCCCATCCAAATTTAACGAAAATTCATCAAACACTATACTCCTTGTTACATTTTGTGAGGGTGTAGTTTCCAAAATGGGGTCACACGTGGGTATTTATTTTTTGGTGTTTACCGTATATACTTGAGTATAAGCAGAGTTTTTCAGCATGATTTTTCGTGCTGAAAACGCCCCCCTCGGCTTATACTCGAGTGAACTCTCCGCCTGTCAATCCCTTCATCAGTGGTCTTCAACCTGCGGGCCTCCAGATGTTGCAAAACTACAACTCCAGGCAAGCATGGACAGTCATCGGCTGTCCGGGCATGCTGGGTGTTGTAGTTTTTAAACCTCTGGAGGTCCGCAGGTTAAAGACCACTGCGGCCTTCATCATCATCCAGCCCCCCCCCCCCCTTCCTTTTGGTTTGTACTCACCTCCCCTCGGCGGGAAGTTAGGGTGAGCTGGTTCGGGCCATCTATGCTGCAGGGACCGTCTGATGGGGATGGTTAGTCGTTGCGGGCTGTCCATTTTCACCGAGGGGGGGCACTCTTCTCCGTGCTTCGGGCCCGGCCCCGGAGTAGTGATGTTGCCTTGATGACGCCACACAGGGACGTTCATGCGCAACGTCCCTGTTCATCGTCGTCAAGGCAACATCGCAGGGCCGAGCCCGAAGCGTAGAGAAGAGGCCCCCCCGGTGAAAATGGACAGCCCCTAATGACTAATCCTCCCCACCAGTTGGTCCCTGCAGTATAGATGGCCCGGACCAGCTCACCCTAACTTCCTGCCGAAGGGCATGCTGGGAGTTGTAGTTTTGCAACATCTGGAGGTACGCAGGTTGAAGACCACTGATGAAGGGATTGACAGGCGGTGATGATGAAAGGGGGAGGGGATGATGACGGGGGTCTGGATGATGACATGGGGGGATGATGTATTTCCCACCCTAGGCTTATAGTCGAGTCAATAACTTTTCCTGGGGTAAAATTAGGGGCATCGGCTTATATTCAGGTCGGCTTATACTCGAGTATATACGGTATATCAGAACCGCTGTAAAATCAGCCAACCCTGTGCAAATCACCAATTTAGGCCTAAAATGTACATTGTGGGCTCTCACTCCTGAGCCTTGTTGTGCGTCCACAGAGCATTTTACGCCCACATATGGGGTATTTCTGTACTCGGGAGAAATTGCGTTTCAAATTTTGGGTCTCTTTTTATTCTTTTACCTTTTGTAAAAATAAAAATTATTTGGCAACACCAGCATGTTAGTGTAAACATTTCAATTTTTTTCCACAGGCTGGTGTAGACGCCAACTTTTCTTTTTCACAAGGAGTAAAAGGAGAAAAAGCCCCCCAAAATTTGTAACTCATTTGCTCCCGAGTATGGAAATACCCCATATGTGGCCGTAAACTGTTTCCTTGAAATACGACAGGGAGCGCCATGTGCAATTAAGGACTAAATTAGCGTAGGGGTTTACGTAGGGGTATTCTAGCCAGTGATTCCCAAAAGGGTGCCTTCAGCTGTTGCTAAACTCCCTGCATGCCTGGACAATCAGTGGCTGTCCGGAAATACTGGTTGTTGTTTTGCAACAGCTGGAGGCTTCGTTTTGGAAACACTGCCGATGTTTTTAATTTTTATTGGGGGGGGGGGGGGGGCAATGTAAGGGGGTGTATATGTAGTGTTTTACCCTTTATTATGTGTTAGTGTAGTGTAGTGTTTTTAGGGTATATGCACACAAGCGGTGTTTACGGTGAGTTACCCACTAGGAGTTTGAGCTGCGGCGGAAAATTTGCCGGAGCTCAAACTTGAAGCAGGAATCTCACTGTAAACCCACCCGTGTGAATGTACCCTGTACATTCACATGGGGGGGGGGGATCTCCAGCTGTTGCAAAACTACAACTCCCAGCATGCACTGACAGACCATGCATGCTGGGAGTTGTACTTTTGCAACAGCAGGGGGCACACTGCTTGAAAAACCTTCAGTTAGGTTCTGTTACCTAACTCAGCATTTTCCAACCAGTGTGCCTCCAGCTGTTGCAAAACTACAACTCCCAGCATGTACTGATCGCCAAAGGCCATTCTGGAAGATGTAGTTATACAACAGCTGAAGGTACGCAACTACAACTCCCAGCATGCTGGGAGTTGTTGTTTTGCAAGATTTAGAAGGTAACGGTTGAGAAAACCACCGCACAGTGATCTCCAAACTGTGGCCCTCCAGATGTTGCAAACCTACAAATCCCAGCATGCCCAGACAGCAAACTGCTGTGTGGGCATGCTGGAAGATGTAGTTTTGCAAGATCTAGGAGGCCACAGTTTAGAGACCACTGCGCAGTGATCTCCAAACTGTAGCCCTCCAGCTGTTGCAAAACTACAACTCCTGTATTAGCAAACAGCTGTCTTGGCATGCTGGGAGTTGTAGCTTTGCAACATGTGGAGGGCTTGCGTTTAGAGACCTTTGAATAGTGGTCTCCAAACTGTAGCCCTCCAGATGTTGCTAGGCAACGAGCGGCGGGCAACGAGCCAGCCACATGTTATCGCTGCCCACTTCCGCCGCTGCCGATCGCCGCTGATGGTAAGTGACCTCCGGCGCCAGTCACAGGACAGTGTCCCCATGCTGCCCTGACTACTGTGGGTGGGCAGAACAGGGGAACCAAACTTTAACCACCCTGCCCCCGATCTGCTATTGGTCGGTCGCTTCTGACCGGCCAATGGCAGGGATAGGAGGGGTGGCACCCCAGCACCCTCACTCCTATGTGTTAAACAAAACAAAAAATTTGGGTACATATATTTTATCCTAAGAATATTATTAAAAATTACATTTTATATAATGCATATCCTTAATACTTGTGCACTCTAACACTTTTACATAAGAGACTGTTTTCTTCTGCCTACCTTCCTCAGCTACTATTCTGATCCTGCCACCCGCCTGATGCCACACATCAGATGCCAAGTTCTCCTTCTTTCACCTACCTTAATCACCGGGTACTGGAATTGTCACCCACCACCCACTCAGTCACTGGGTCACTTTCTGGACTCCTAATGCTGCTGATGCCACCTCCAGGCTGTCTCATTCTGCCACCATATCTTTTCCTCATGCTGATTCCAGCTCCAGGCTGTCTCATTCTGCCCCCATATGTTCTCCTCATGCTTCTGCCATCTCCAGGCTATGTCATTCAGCCACTATATGGTTTCTTCATGTTGATGCCAGATCCAGGCTCTCTCATTCTGCCACAAATGTTCTCCTCATGCTGATGCCAGCTCCAGGATGTCTCATTCTGCCACCATATGTTCTCCTCATGCTGATGCCAGCTCCAGGCTGTCTCATTCTGCCACCATATGTTTTCTTCATGCTGATTCCAGCTCCAGGCTTTCTCGTTCAGCCACCATACGTTCTCCTCATGCTTCCGCCACCTCCAGGCTGTGTCATTCAGCCACTTTATTGTCTCCTCTCACTGAAGCCAACTCCAGGCTGTGTCATTCTGCCAGATTATGGTCTCCTCAGGCTGCTGCCAACTCCAGGCTGTGTCACTGTGCTGCCATGTGGTCTCCTCATGCTGCTGGCACATTAAATAATACTTTTTAGGTTAATCTATTAGAAATCTTCAATTTAAATGTTAAAAAATATCTTTAATAATTTCAATTGTGAGGCCCTATGGTCTCATCAGGCTGTTGCCACCTCATGGCTGGGTCATTCAACCACTATATGGTCTCCTCATGCTGCCGCCACCTCCACACTGTGTCATTCAGCCCCTATATGGTCTCATGATTCCACCACCTCCAGGCTTTGTCATTTGACCACTATGTGGTCTCTTCATGCTGCTGCAACCTCCAAGCTTTGTTGCCATATGGTCTCCTCACACTGATGCCACCTCCAGGCTCTGACATTTTGCTGCTCTGAAACAGTGATTCTAATAGCGACGCCTGTAATCTGCATGTCATACTGAATAACAGTATTATTTCACTAACACAGCACACTCCCTATGAGTGGTACGACAAGGCAAATTGTTCTACACCCTTATTGAGGCTCTCTGTAGCCCGGAAATAGCTGTTTTTAATAGCAATTTGCCGCAAATAAATTCGGACAGAACCCAATTTTTGGAAAAATTCGGCAAATTGGCCGAATTGAATTTTTCAAAATTTTGCTCATCTCTAGCTGTGAGTCCAAAGCAGCATTGTGCTTTGAGAAAGACCTAAAAATTATGTATTGAGCCTTATTTGTACCTTTGTGCTGTAGAACCATACTGTATCACAGTGCTGATTTGGAAATATATTTATATTCTTTCTATCTGTCATTCCCATTTATTCTTATTTTTTGTAGGTTGCAAACACAAAGCTCCAGCTGTGTTTTGTGACAACCCTCCTGTAAAGCAAATGAGGTTTGAAGATCACAGTTTCTTGCAATCTGTGTATAAATTACAATGTACTTTTTGTTTGTGCTACAGCTTGGCATAAGCAAGGACAGTCCTTTGAGCTCAGTATTTCTTTTTTTTCTTTTACTTTTCTTTGCTTATCCTCTTAAATTTTCCATTCAGATTTTATCAGCCTGAATGTATACATTTATAATAAATGTATATATATATATATATATATATATATATATATATTATTTTTTTTTTTCCAATAAATGACTTATTTCTGTTAACAAAAATCGGTGACCATGATGCTTTAAGTGTTTCACTTTGTGTCAGTAAATTTTCAACTTTATTTATTTGTAACATTCTGTATTAATGAATTCCTCAATTTATGTTTACGGTATACATAGGTACAAATCCTCTGAACAGATGTAGTGCTAAATAATTTAAAATTAATAATTACATAAACAACTAAATAAATTTATCTTTTTACTTGTAGCCACATAAGAAAGACATATATATATACAGTATGAAGTTAATGAATCGTTTTAAGGGGCTACCTGATACAAAAACTGCAGAGACATGATAATTGTCTATTTGTTGGGGGTACAACCATTGGGCTGCTCATAGTGTTAAAGGGGTACTCTGGTTTCAAAAAACATATCCACTACCCACAGGATAGGAGCTATCTGTCTGATTCCAGGGGGTCCTACCAATGCGTACCACCCAACACACACATAATCTCTTGTACGGTGCACTGGCTCTCCTCGTGGACAGAGCGGTCGTTGATGAAGGGAATGTGAATAGGGGATAACCTTTTCATGGTCCACTGATAGTTTGTGCCTTCTTTTGTTTTTGTTGTCCAACATTTATGTTTCTTTCATTTTAATTATTTGCATGAAACAAACAGGAGAATTACTCCTGGACAGTGGTTGACCTGAAAATAGCTGACCACTTTAAGAGTCCCATCCAGGCAGTGGATGCCTATAGAAACTGGATCAAATATAGTTAGAATTGGACTATGTTTTAGACATTAAAGTCAATGTGATGATCGGGTTGTATGTCAGCTTCGTTTTGACAAGTTTGTTGACGTGTAGCTCAGCAGAAACTTAGGAATGCAGATCAAATGTGGCCTTACATGCACGGCAATTTAATAGCCATGTTCTAAGTTTACAGGGGTATCATTTCATGCTGTTAACCTGGCTTACACAGACCTAATCTATATATATAAAACTCAACGTGTGTTTGTGTGTGGGTGTGTATGTATGTATGTATGTATGTGTGTATGTTCCACAAGAACTTCCAAACGGCTAAAGATATTAAAATGAAACTTGGCACACATGTTACTTATATGTCAACAACAAACATATGATAGGTGATTTAACCCTTACTCACCCCCATTTTCCAGGGGCAGGGTTTATGTTTAAAGTCCCATACAAGTCTATGGAAAATATATGTTACTACTTAACTTCGAAACGGCTGGAGATGTTTCCATAATACTTGGTTACATGTTACTTATATGTCCACTTAAAATATAGGATAGTTAATTTAACCCTTAACTACCCACATTTGTGAGGGTCGGGGTTTTTGTTTAAAGTCCCATGCAAATCAATGGGAAATGTATGTTCTCACATAACTTCTGTACGGCTGGAGATATTTCAATACCTGGTACACATATTACAGGTCCGGATATGAGGACGGGATGGGAGGTCGAGATAGGAGGTCAAGATAGGAGGAAGGGATGGTCGGGATATGAGGATGGGATATGAGGACGGGATAGGAGGACGGGATAGGAGGTGGAGATAGGAGGTCGGGATAGGAGGTCGAAATAGGAGGTCGAAATAGGAGGCTGGGATAGAAGGTCGAGATATGAGGATGGGATAGGAGGTAGAGATAGAAGGTCGGGATAGGAGGACGGGATAGGAGGTCGAGATGGGAGGATGGGATAGGATGACAGGATAGGAGGACGGGATAGGAGGACGGGATAGGAGGAAGGCATAGAAGGACGGGATAGGAGGTCGTGATAGGAGGACAGGATAGGAGGTCGGCATAGGAGGACAGGATAGGAGGTCAAGATAGGAGGACGGGATAGGAGGACAGGATAGGAGGACAGGATAGGAGGGCAGGATAGGAGGAAGGGATAGTAGGACAGGATAGGAGGACAGGATAGGAGGTCGGGATAGGAGGTTGAGATAGGAGGACGGGATAGGAGGTCGAGATAGGAGGACGGGATAGGAGGACGGGATAGGAGGACGGGATAGGAGGCCGGGATAGAAGGCCGGGATAGGAGGCCGGGATAGGAGGTCGAGATAGGAGGTCGAGATAGAAGGTCGAGATAGGAGGTCGGGATAGGAGGCCGGGATAGGAGGTCGAGATAGGAGGACGGGATAGGAGGTCGAGATAGGAGGACGGGATAGGAGGTTGAGATAGGAGGACGGTATAGGAGGTAGGGATAGGAGGTCGAGATAGGAGGTCGGGATAGGAGGCCGGGATAGGAGGTCGAGATAGGAGGACGGGATAGGAGGTTGAGATAAGAGGTCTGGATAGGAGGTCTGCATAGGAGGTGGAGATAGGAGGATGGGATAGGAGGTCGAGATAGGAGGACGGGATAGGAGGATGGGATAGGAGGTCGAGATAGGAGGTGGATATAGGAGGCTGGAATAGGAGGTCGAGATAGGAGGACGGGATAGGAGGTTGAGATGGGAGGTCGGCATAGGAGGTGGAGATAGGAGGACGAGATAGGAGGTCGAGGTAGGAGGACGGGATAGAAGGACGGGATAGGAGGTCGAGATAGGAGGACGGGATAGGAGGACGGTATAGGAGGACGGGATAGGAGGTTGGGATAGGAGGCTGGGATAGGAGGTTGAGATAGGAGGACAGGATAGGAGGTTGAGATAGGAGGTCGGGATAGGAAGTCTGCATAGGAGGTGGAGATAGGAGGACGGGATAGGAGGAAGGGATAGATGGACGGGATAGGAGGTCGAGATAGGAGGACAGGATAGGAGGTCCAGATAGGAGGTCCAGATAGGAGGACAGGATAGGAGGCCGGGATAGGAGGCCGGGATAGGAGGTTGAGATAGGAGGTCGAGATAGGAGGTCGGGATAGGAGGCCAAGATAGGAGGACAGGATAGGAGGTTGAGATAGGAGGTCGGGATAGGAAGTCTGCATAGGAGGTGGAGATAGGAGGTCGAGATAGGAGGACGGGATAGAAGGACGGGATAGGAGGTGGAGATAGGAGGTGGAGATAGGAGGCTGGGATAGGAGGTGGAGATAGGAGGAGGGGATAGGAGGTTGAGATGGGAGGTCGACATAGGAGGTGGAGATAGGAGGACGGGATAGGGGGTTGAGATAGGAGGACGGGATAGGAGGTCGAGATAGGAGGACGGGATAGGAGGTCGAGGTAGAAGGACGGGATAGAAGGACGGGATAGGAGGTCGAGATAGAAGGACGGGATAGGAGGTCGAGGTAGAAGGATGGGATAGGAGGACGGAATAGGAGGTCGGGGTATGAGGATGGGATATGAGGACGGGATATGGGGTTGGGATGTGACAACAATATATGGGGATGGGATTTGAAGTAAAAAGCTTCCTCCTTTGTTTATTTTCCTCCCCAACAAGGATGAGGAAGGAAAAACCGGGCAACGCCGGGTACTCCGCTAGTAAACAATATAAAAACTTTAGTCCCATCCACTATACATAGATTGACCTCCCACCACTTTAGGATCTGTGGAACACAAACTAAACATACATTTATAATACAGGTAGATATGTGAAATGGAATCAAAGGAGGCAGTTTCTGAAAGCCCCCCATTATACATGCAATTGTCCCCTGCTTCATCTTTCTATGAGGGGTAAAAAATATAATTAGGAAATATTGTTTTATTTTTTCCTTTTTTATTTTTTGGCGGACGGAAGAAGCATGGCGGCCAAGGGGTGGTGAGATCATGTAGGGAAAGCAGCATATGAAATGAAAACCAAGGTCTATAATGTGATTGACTGCTTTCATGTGTCAGTCAGCACAAAGGCCAATGGGATGCAGCAAGGGACACAGATAAAAGAGAACTGACACCACTACATGCAGAGTGACGGAGCTACTGAAGAGAGCAAGAGAGACTGTTATAGGAACAGCTAGTGTTTAGAAAGATAGGTAGAGATACAGATTAGAAATAGAGACTGTGAGGGAGATTTATCAAAACCTGTCCAGAGGAAAAGTTGCTGAGTTGCCCATAGCAACCAATCAGATGGCTTCTTTCATTTCTCAGAGGCCTTTAAAAAAATGAAAGAAGCGATCTGATTGGTTGCTATGGGCAACTCAGCAACTTTTCCTGTGGACACGTTTTGATAAATCTCCCCCTGTGTGTGTATGTGAACAGGATTAAATCTCCATGCAAGAATCTTATAGGGGCTCCTATACACCAAAAGAGCTTAATCACAGCCTCTGAATGGTTCATCTTTCCCTACTACAAATACAAAGCCTTTTTTAAGGCTCATACCTGCATATACCTGAATTGAATAATGTTCCTGAAGCAGCTACAGTAGCCAGTGAGGTGCAGTGATCTGTGCCACCCACCCACAAATTGTATTCAAGTGGCACCTATATATGTCTATCTGGCCTGTGAAGACAGTAGTGATCTGTGACTCTAATAGTGTTCCTGAACCAGCTACAGTAATCAGTAAGGTGCAGTAATCTGTGCCACCCACAAAGTGTAGTCAAGTGGCATCTATATATGCCTATAGGGCCTGTGAAGACAGTAGTGATCTGTGACTCTAATAGTGTTCCTGAACCAGCTACAGTAGTCAGTAAGGTGCAGTAATCTGTGCCACCCACAAAGTGTAGTCAAGTGGCATCTATATATGCCTATAGGGTCTGTGAAGACAGTAGTGATCTGTGACTCTAATAGTGTTCCTGAACCAGCTACAGTAGTCAGTGAGGTGCAGTAATCTGTGCCACCCACAAAGTGTAGTCGAGTGGCATCTATATATGCCTATAGGGTCTGTGAACACAGTAGTGAATATACAGTAATAGATTTACACAAACACTTTCAGTTCTCATTGTGCTGACTAGGGATGAGCGAATCAAATCTGACGAATCTGAATTCATTACGAATTTCAGGAAAAATTAGCTTTCCAACTAATCTGAATATCGCCCCCGATTGGATCGCACAAATCGCTTCATTAAACTCCATTTAGTGCAACCCAGGCTCCAGGGAATCTAAAATGGCGGATCCACATGTGAGGACATGGGGAAAGGAACTCTGGGAAGGCGGCAAGACGGGTAAGTGGGATGACCCTGAATCACATGCAGCATGCAGCCTATCAGCAGCCAGCCAACCCTGTGATGTCACAGCCCTATACAATCAGCAGCCGTCTTGCGTCCAGTCACATCTGCATTTTATTTCAGAGAGAGCGTTTCATTGCAGGGAGAGATTGAGCATTGTGTACATTGCACAGAAACACAGCTTCACAGCAGCGATTTACCACAAGCTCAAATCACTGCATAAAAGCACTGACAGAGAGAGAGAGAAAGTACACTTTTGGGTGTAATACACAGCGACTCCACTGCTGCAGTGCGGTGTACAACAACTGTAAAACTTAAAGGGGCCAGTTAGGCAGAGCAGTAAAAGCCATTGTCACTAGCTATTAGTGCCTAATAATACTGTGTGGTGGCAGATGAGAGGATACTGTCTTGTGGGAGTGTAGGGTAGTTAGGGTGTTGCTGTTCAGGATAGTTAAGGGCGCTGTTAACACTTGTCACTCATAACGCCAGGGTGAGGGTTAAATGCTGTATCCTTGATAGGCCTATTGCCACCCTTCCCAAGAGCAATAGGTGATGCAGATATAAAGGATTGTCCACAACCACTGTTAACTGAAAACTTGCAGGAACTTTTACTGAAGAATTTCTGTACATGCAGCAATAGTAACAGTCCAGATAACATAGTCTCTATGCATATAGCTGAGCAGCGATTGACAGTTGGTTGGGATCCGATAAGCTCAATTTAGCTTCTTAGGGATTGTATAGCAGAGATCCGCTGGATTTAGGGGGGGCGTTTAGGTCCAGTGATCTTGCGATGAGTAGCAGGGAATTGCTTAGTCTATCCGCTAGGTTGGTCCATACAGCTGTCACTCACTGTTACAATGGATTGTGGGTGATCACATGTCTAAACCACCAAAGGCCCTTTAGCAAAAATCATAGAGTTCTGAACCTAATCACATGACCTGCAGGTTCTGCTACGCTTGAATAGGTAGACAATTACATATATACATATATCTGTACTTATATTTATATGAACTTCTATATAGTCATAGACTAACTGAAGGGTGACAAGGGGATAACTATAGAAGAGGGACCCCGACGTCCTAGGGACTCTGACTATGAGGACCTCTATACAGGTAATGTATACAATACGGTACTGGGACACCACAACTGTACTGGGCTCTACTGCACAGCGATTCTGTACTGCTGCAGTTGGTGGTACAACAACTGTAAAGCTAACAGGGGCCAGTTAGGGTGAGCATGGAAAGCTATAGTCACCTGATTACAGTGCCTAATACAGGTTGCAATGTGGAGCTTATTGTCCTCTCATAAGTGTAACCTATACATACATAGGTGTGTAAATTTTTGTTTTTTTCCTGAAAAACTAATTTTGACCTAGTTTCTGTGAAAGGCCAGCCAAAGCTACATCCTTGTTTCTATAGCCTTACACAGTTTTAAGCGGAGCGTATTGTCCAGCTCTCATAGCTGTAAATAGTACATACACCTACGGGGTGTATGTTATTTTTTTTCTCCTGGAAAACTAATTTTGTCCTAGTTACTGTGAAAGGTCAGCCAAAGCTACCCACTTGTTTCTGTAGCCTTATACAGTTTGTAGTGGAGTGAATAGTCCTCCTCTCATAAGTTTAAACTGTAGGTACACCTACATTGTGTAAGTTTTTTTCCCTGAAAAACTAATTTGGGGCTAATTACTGTGAAAGGCCAGCCAAAGCTACACCCTTGTTTCTGCAGCCTTATACAGTTTTAAGCTTAGCGTATTGTCCAGCTCTCATAAGTGTAAACTGTAGGTAAACCCACGTGGCGTAAGTTTTTTTTCCCCTGAAAAACTGATTTTGGCCTAGTTACTGTAAGAGGCCAGCCAAAGATACCCACTTGTTTCTGTAGCCTTATACAGTTTGTGGTGGAGCGCATAGTCCTCCTCTCATAAGTTTAAACGGTACGTACACCTAATTTGGGCCTAATTTGGGCCTAGTTACTGTGAAAGGCCAGCCAAAGCTACACACTTGTTTCTGTAGTCTAATACAGTTTTAAGGGCAGTGAAGCGTATTGTCCTCCTCTCATAAATGTAACATATATATTTCCTTTATATATTTTCCTGTTAAATTAATTTGGGCCTAGTTACTGTGAAAGGCCAGCCAAAGCTACACACTTGTTTCTGTAGTCTAATACAGTTTTAAGGGCAGTGAAGCGTATTGTCCTCCTCTCATAAATGTAATATATATATTTCCTTTATATATTTCCCTGTTAAATTAATTTGGGCCTAGTTACTGTGAAAGGCCAGCCAAAGCTACACACTTGTTTCTGTAGTCTAATACAGTTTTAAGGGCAGTGAAGCGCATTGTCCTCCTCTCATAAATGTAACATATATATTTCCTTTATATATTTCCCTGTTAAATTAATTCCGGCCTAGTTACTGTGAAAGGCCAGCCAAAGCTTTACACTTGTTTTTGTAGTCTAATACAGTTTTAAGGGCAGTGAAGCACATTGTCCTCCTCTTATAAGTGTAACATATACTCAGCTGGTGTATAAGTATGTCAGGCAGAGTAGTGCCAGGATGGGCACAGAGGACTGCAGAGGCCTAAATTCATCACTTAGTGGTTGCAGCAGACTAGGAATGAGTGGCAGCAGGAGTTGCAGCGAGAGGCCTGAGCTCCCGGTATCAGCTAGCAGTCGTGTCTCGACCAGCAACCCATCTGCCGTCATCGCTTGGTTAACTCGGTCATCCACTTAATCACAAGTGACATCTAACACCCCCAGTCAACAGTCGGGGAGTTCCTCAGACACAACGCTCAGTTGGCATGGCCCGGGAGCAGTCAATATCCTCCCATTGCCTCTTTCCTATGCTGTTGCCTCCCCCACAGAAGTATCGTATGCTGTGGGTTCAGCTCCACTATTTAGTGAGGACGATCTACTAGAGGACAGTAAGCAGCTACTGCCCAGCCAAGAAGTGGAGGAGACATCCGCCGCTTACTCCCCTAGGCTGGCAAGTAGTGATTAGGAGAGTGGCGTGGGAGGTGGTGATGCAGCAAGCGTTCAGGCTCCTGAAGCAGACACTGTTGATTAACCTAAGAAGGACATCAGTGATGTGCAGACACAACTCGATGATGATGAAGCCGATTGCACTTGGGAGCCCGGCGCAGAAGGGAGAAGAGAGTTGCAGGTTGTCAGTGAGGCAGCAGCTGAGCCAGCAAGGTGGTAGCATGGTTGGGATTCAGCATTGGTGGAAGAAGTGGAAAGTCTGGAGCCAAACATGCCCGGGGTAGACCACCTGCTTCACGGCAACCTACCGGCAACCTAGTGGAACAGGGGTTCCTGGAGTGGGTGGCAATAGCAGTCAATCAGCGCAGACTGTTGGTGGGAAAATCAGCTACTCAGCGGTGTGGCAGTTTTTCATCAAGCATCTAGAGGATGTTAAGGACTCGGAATGCAGGGCGTATCCATACGCCCTATGTCCTGAAGAGGTTAAAGGGGTATTCCAGCCCAAAACTTTATTTTAATATATCAACTGGCTCCGGAAAGTTAAACATATTTGTAAATTACTTCTGTTAAAAAATCTTAATCCTTCCAATAGTTATTAGCTTCTGAAGTTGATTTGTTGTTTTCTGTCTAACTGCTCTCTGATGACTGACGTCCCGGGAGCTGTGCAGTTCCTATGGGGATATTCTCCCAACATGCACAGCTCCCGGGACGTGACATCATCATTGAGCATTTAGACAGAAAACTTCAGAAGCTAATAACTATTGGAAGGATTAAGATTTTTTAATAGAAGTAATTTACAAATCTGTTTAACTTTCCGGAGCCAGTTGATATATAAAAAAAAAGGTTTTGCCTGGAATACCCCTTTAACCTGACCACATGCAAGATGTGTCGGCAGAAGATAAAGTGTGGCCAGGGTCCCAATGTTGGCACCATGACCTTGCGTCAACATATACAAGAATACTGAAACTAAATGGGAGACTTTTAAGAATATTTTAAATTCTCACTGTAAGAGGTATATACCTTATGGGAATAAAAGGGTCAGGAATAAAAGAAAACAAATATGGATGAATAAAAATGTTAAGGGGGCAATAAATTACAAAAAATAAAGCATTTAATCTACTAAAACAGGATTGCAGTGAAGAAGAATTAAAAAGCTATAGAGAAAAATATAAAATCTGAAAAAAAAACAAACTGATAAATGCCACAAAAATAAAGACAAAGATTAATTAAAATTAATTAATTAAAACTAACTAATTAAAACTAACCTTAAAATGTTCTTTAACAATATAAGTAGCAATAGGTCAAAAATGAAAGTGTAGGCCCTTTAACCCTTTAACGACGCAGGACGTATATTTACGTCCTGCGCCGGCTCCCGCGATATGAAGCGGGAACGCGCCGCGATCCCGCATCATATCGCGTCGGTCCCGGAGCTCATCAACGGCCGGGACCCGCGGCTAATACCACACATCGCCGATCGCGGCGATGTACGGTATTAACCCTTTAGAAGCGACGGTCAAAGCTGACCGCCGCTTCTAAAGTGAAAGTGAAAGTGACCCGGCTGTTCAGTCGGGCTGTTCGGGACCACCGCGGTGAAATCGTGGCGTCCCGAACAGCTGACAGGACACCGGGAGGGCCCTTACCTGCCTCCTCGATGTCCGATCGGCGAATGACTGCTCCGTGCCTGAGATCCAGGCAAGAGCAGTCAAGCGCCGATAACACTGATCACAGGCGTGTTAATACACACCTGTTATCTGTGTAAAAGATCAGTGTGTGCAGTGTTATAGGTCCCTATCACCCCCCCTTTTCCCATAAAAAAAATAAAACAGTGTAAAAAAAAAAAAAAATAAACATATGTGGTATTGCCGCGTGCGTAAATGTCCGAACTATAAAAATATCTAATTAATTAAACCGCATGGTCAATGGCGTACGCGCAAAAAAATTCCAAAGTAAAAAAAAACGCATTTTTGGTCACTTTTTATACCATTAAAAAATTAATAAAAAGCGATCAAAAAGTCCGATCAAAACAAAAATCATACCGATAAAAACTTCAGATCAAGGTGCAAAAAATGAGTCCTCATACCACCCTGTAAGTGGAAAAATAAAAAAAGTTATAGGGGTCAGAAGATGACATTTTTAAACGTATACATTTTCCTGCATGTAGTTATGATTTTTTTCCAGAAGTGTGACAATATCAAACCTATATAATTAGGGTATCATTTTAACCGTATGGACCTACAGAATAATGATAAGGTGTAATTTTTACCGAAATATGCACTGCGTAGAAACGGAAGCCCCCAAAAGTTACAAAATGATGTTTTTTCTTCGATTTTGTCGCACAATGATTTTTTTTTCCGTTTCTCCGTGCATTTTTGGGTAAAATGACTAACGTCACTGCAAAGTAGAATTGGCGACGCAAAAAAATAAGCCATAATATGGATTTTTAGGTGGAAAATTGAAAGGGTTATGATTTTTAAAAGGTAAGGAGGAAAAAACGAAAGTGCAAAAATGGAAAAAGCCTGAGTCCTTAAGGGGTTAAAAAATTACGAGGAAGAAATTATAGACGGGGATCAGGAAAAAGCAAATATATTAAACAAATTCTTCTCCACTGTACTCACTGGGGAAAATGAAATGCCAGGGGAAATATAGCGAGATAAGGTAAACTCCCCAGTATAGGTTACTTGTCTAACCCAAATATATAGGGCAAATACTATGTGCCAGGGATGTGCATATATAAAACTTAGCTTTTAATTTATCAAAAATACTAAAAAAAGATATAGTGGTGTTTGGTGATGTATAAATGATATTTGTTAGATCACTAGTATCATTGGTCTACACTGGCCTCTGCAGGGCCCAGCCAGTCCAGTGCAACCAATCACCCTAGGCGGCACATGCACACCACAAGGTGATAATAGTTTTAAACCACAACGCGTTTCTACCTGCTGGTACTGAGCAGGTGTCCTCAGGAGGTATAGAAAGTGATCAAGTGAATAATTTGCTAGAGGATTGTTGTATCCCTACTAGCTCCACAATTGCAGCTAAAAGAAAATTCTAGCTCATTGATCAGACCGCTTTCATGATAGACAATAATACCACATAAGTTGACATGGGTGCCTGTAAAAAAGAATATTTCTTCTATCCCTACAGTATTTGCTCATTCGGAGCTTATACATCTTAAAAACCTGTGGGGATAAATAATACAGGCTTTCCCTAGTAGTCACACGTGGTATACAGTTGCGGTCTGGGGCAATCTGCCTCCGTGATCTCCACCTGCAAAAAAAATGAGGGTATCGATGTTGAACATATTCCCTATGGAGAGATAGACCAGTACTGTGTTCTAACAGACTGTATGCAACTCACGGTTAGTTGTAAGCAGAGTGCTTAGACGCATCCCCGCTCTCCGCTGGGTGCCGGAAGTGTCCGGACACTCTCACCTGATGCGGTGAGATGTGGCGTCTGTCGTCACTTCCGCCGGCAGAGCTGCTTCAATCAGCGCGGCGCGCACCGCCCTCTGTGACGCAACCAGATGGGCGTGCGTAACCATTGTAAACAAATACACGCCGCGCTGACACCAATGAAAGCAGATGCCGGGAGTGACAGTTAAATTAACAAGTGATGTTAGTAAATCCCATTCGGCGGATCCCAACATTGGTAAATCACTATATTAGATCAGGTATGCTGCATAGTAGGGACTTGAATCAATAGATTAAGGGCAAGTTGATAAATAATGGCTCACTATTTGTACATGTGAGTGCTAAAGAGCTCATTATATTCTGATGAGATGTGTCAAAGAATAATGTTTGATTATGTTATTAGATAAGATACTGGGGATCAGCCAGATCACGCACCAAAACTGTATTTGTAATTATTTTATTCAGAGTGTAATTATTTATACACGTGACATGGGGGGATGGAGAGCCCTATGAGGATGTTGACAGAGGTTAATGGGGCCCTAGGGAACCTATCCTTTCCCTATTACACCCTATAGAATTGACCCTAGGCCTATAGACAGAATTTTAAGACAATTTGTCTTCAGTCTTCCCTCATACCTTAGGGATACGATGGACCTCCTAAAAAGGATTGAGGGAATAACAGTAAATAACTCTACTATGCTGGCAAGCATTGACGTCGAGGCGTTGTACTCGTCCATACACCATACAATGGGTTTGCGAGCCGTGGAGTATTTTTTGAGTGCACGTGGATCGCAGTTCCAGGAACACAACCAATTGGTATTACAATTATTACAGTTTACACTAACCAGAAATTACTTTCTGTTCCAAGGTCGCTTCCATCACCAGCTCAGGGGGACTGCCATGGGGAGCCCTTGTGCCCCCAGCTATGCAAACCTCACCCTGGGCTGGTGGGAAGCGACCACCCTGTTCCACGACGAACAGGAACACTTCAGTGAATCAGCCATGATTTGGCTTAGATTTATTGATGATGTGTTCGTACTGTGGAATGTGACCTCTGAAGAATTTAGCCAATTGGTACAATCTATTAACAATAATGATATAGGGCTCTTGTTTACGTATGAAACTCAGACCAAAGAATTAGCCTTTTTAGATATAAAAATTTTCATTGATTCTGACCACGCTTTACAAAGTACTATACATCGGAAATTAACATCTACGAACAGGCTCCTGAGGTGGGAGAGCTGCCACCCGGGCCCCCTCAAAAGGGGGATCCCGAAGGGGCAGTTCTTACGCCTCAGGAGGAATTGTTCGAGGACAAAAGACTATAAGAGAGAGGCCCGAGACATGACGGCACGTTTTCGGGAGAGGGGTTATCCCCAATACATCCTCACTCAGGCATATAGAGAGGCATCTGCCAGATCACGCACCGAGCTTCTTAGCCCCAAACCATCTACAGAAACTACAATGCAACCAGCCAGAATTATTGCCACATATGATAAATTAGCAACACCAATACGGGATATCATCAACCATCATTGGGAAATTCTGAAAATGGACCCTGACTTGCACGAAATAGTGGGAATAAAGCCAGAGATCACCTACAGAAGAGGAAAAAGCCTGGGTGATTTACTGGTACATAGCCATCTAGACAATCTGAATTTACAGGGTCAGACGTGGCTAAACAAACAGAAACCACCACAAGGTTGTTTTCAGTGTGGCCATTGTCGCGCTTGTCAACATATCTGTAAGACAGCGATGGTCCCTACATCTACCCACGGGATCAAACAGTTCATCAACTTCTCCACCGTGTCTGTGATCTATGTAGCTATATGCACATGCCCTATGCTTTATGTTGGTAAAACCATCCGTCCTTTAAAAAAACGAGTATTGGAGCATATAGGTGACATACGGCACTCACGTGATACACCAGTAGCAGTCCATGTCAACACAGTACACGGAGGAGCAGTTGGTGATATTAAATTTGTGGGCATTGAGAGAATAATCCCTTCAGAAAGAAAGGGCAACCTTGATAGGTTGCGCTTACAAAAAGAGTGTAGATGGATCTACAATTTGAATTCCATCTCACCATGGGGGTTAAATGAACAACTACAATTTGCTTGTTTCTTATAATGCGACATGGGTGCTCCGATTGAGGTGACCACTAGGCAGTTAGGGATGACTTTAGTAGGTCGGACAGGAGTAATATACTCACCTCCTCCCCCTAGAGAGGATATTATAGATACAGAGTAGGAGGTTCCTGTGCGGGACCGCCCTTTTTAGGGCGGCCCCCCCGCCTAGGCCTAGGGTCAATTCTATAGGGTGTAATAGGGAAAGGATAGGTTCCCTAGGGCCCCATTAACCACTGTCAACATCCTCATAGGGCTCTCCATCCCCCCCATGTCGCGTGTATAAATAATTACACTCTGAATAAAATAATTACAAATACAGTTTTGGTGCGTGATCTGGCTGATCCCCAGTATCTTATCTAATAACATAATCAAACATTATTCTTTGACACATCTCATCAGAATATAATGAGCTCTTTAGCACTCACATGTACAAATAGTGAGCCATTATTTATCAACTTGCCCTTAATCTATTGATTCAAGTACCTACTATGCAGCATACCTGATCTAATATAGTGATTTACCAATGTTGGGATCCGCCGAATGGGATTTACTAACATCACTTGTTAATTTAACTGTCACTCCCGGCATCTGCTTTCATTGGTGTCAGCGCGGCGTGTATTTGTTTACAATGGATACGCACGCCCATCTGGTTGCGTCACAGAGGGCGGTGCGCGCCGCGCTGATTAAAGCAGCTCTGCCGGCGGAAGTGACGACAGACGCCACATCTCACCGCATCAGGTGAGAGTGTCCGGACACTTCCGGCACCCAGCGGAGAGCGGGGACGCGTCTAAGCACTCTGCTTACAACTAACCGTGAATTGCATACAGTCTGTTAGAACACAGTACTGGTCTATCTCTCCATAGGGAATATGTTCAACATCGATACCCTCATTTTTTTTGCAGGTGGAGATCACGGAGGCAGATTGCCCCAGACCGCAACTGTATACCACGTGTGACTACTAGGGAAAGCCTGTATTATTTCTCCCCACAGGTTTTTAAGATGTATAAGCTCCGAATGAGCAAATACTGTAGGGATAGAAGAAATATTCTTTTTTACAGGCACCCATGTCAACTTATGTGGTATTATTGTCTATCATGATAGCGGTCTGATCAATGAGCTAGAATTTTCTTTTAGCTGTAATTGTGGAGCTAGTAGGGATACAACAATCCTCTAGCAAATTATTTACTTGATCACTTTCTATACCTCCTGAGGACACCTGCTCAGTACCAGCAGGTAGAAACGCGTTGTTGTTTAAAACTATTATCACCTTGTGGTGTGCATGTGCCGCCTAGGGTGATTGGTTGCACTGGACTGGCTGGGCCCTGCAGAGGCCAGTGTAGATCAATGATACTAGTGATCTAACAAATATCATTTATACATCACCAAACACCACTATATCTTTTTTTTTAGTATTTTTGATAAATTAAAAGCTAAGTTTTATATATGCACATCCCTGGCACATAGTATTTGCCCTATATATTTGCTATTATGCTGGATGATTAAATTATTCATTGGGGAAGACGTGGACCCCGTTAAATAACAACCACGTCTCTTTATATACTTGTCTAACCCAGGAAGAAGTACAGTGCCACCTACAAAAAATCTAAATAGACAAATCGCCAGGTCCAGATGGCATTCACCCCCGTGTTCTAAAGGAATTTAGTAATGTAATAGACAGACCCCTATTTTTAATATTCAGGGACTCTATAGTGACAGATACTGTTCCCCAGGACTGGTGCATGGCAAATGTAGTGCCAATATTTAAAAGGGGGTCAAAAGGTGACCCCGGGAATTATAGACCTGATAGTTTAACCTCCGTTGTACGTAAATTACATAGTAGTTACATAGTTCATAACGTTGAAAAAAGACCAGAGTCCATCAAGTTCAACCTATATCCCTACTGAGTTTATCCAGAGGAAGGAAAAAAAAAACTCAGACGAGAGGTAAAAATTCCTTCCCGACTCCAGAATAAATCCCTGGATCAACATTCTGTCCCTATAAATCTAGGATACATAACCAACAATTTATTATTCTCCAAAAATGCATCCAGACCCCTTTTGAACGCTCTTACAGAGTTAACCATGATCACCTCCTCAGGGAGAGAATTCCACAGTCTCACTGCTTTTACAGTTAAGAACCCCCATTTGTGCTGCTGTAGAAACCTTCTTTTCTCAAGACATAGAGGAGGCCCCCTTATTATAGATGCATTCTTGGGTATAAATAGATCATGGGAGAGATCTCTGTACTTCCCCCGATATATTTATTAATTGTTTGAGGGTTTCCTAAGGAATGCTTTTTTGGAGTATCTTGATAAAAATAAATGTATGACTCAATATCAGCATGGATTTAAGAGGGATCCGTCCTGTCAAACTAACCTGATCAGCTTATATGAGGAGGTGAGCTTCAGACTGGACCAGGGGCAACATCTGGATGTCGCATATCTGGATTTTTCCAAAGCATTTGATACAGTGCCACATAAAAGGTTGGTGCATAAAATGAGAAGGATGGGGCTTGGGGAGAATGTGTGTAAGTAGGTAAGTAACTGGCTCAGTGATGGGAAACAGAGGGTGGTTATAAACGTTACTTATTCTGATTGGGTGACTGTTACTAGTGGGGTACCACAGGGGTCAGTATTGGGCCTGTTCTATTTAATATATTTATTAATGACCTAATAGAGGGGTTGAATAGTAAAGTAGCAATCTTTGCAGATGATAGTAAACTCTGTATAGCGGTAAACACTATAGAGGACAGTGCACTGTTACAAATGGATCTGGATAGGCTGGAGGTTTGGACTGGGAAGTGGCAAATGAGGTTCTACACTGATAAATGTAAGGTTATGCACATGGGGAAGTAAAATACAGGCTGGGATTATGTATTAAATGGGAGCACACTTGGGATGACTGACGTAGAAAACGACTTAGGAGTCTTAGTTAACAGTAAATTTAGCTGTAGTGACCAGTGTCAGGCAGCTGCTGCTAAGGCAAAAAAATCATGGCGTGCATCAATAGGGGCATAGATGCCCACAACAAGGAAATAATTCTACCGCTGTACAAATCACTAGACCACACATGGAATGCTGTGTACAGTACTGGGCACCAATGTACAAGAAAGTGGATAAGGGAAAAAATTGACCCATGCATCAGGCACTGTTCGGATTCCCAATATAAATAAGATCCAGATCCAAATGTAGCATGATAGTATGAGGTACTATGTTTATTTAGCACACTAATGACCCATTTCGGAGGTGGCACCCTCCTTCCTCAGGTGGCACCCTCCTTCCTGCCAATCTGAGGAAGGAGGGTGCCACCTCCGAAACGCGTCATTGGTGTGCTAAATGAACATAGTACCTCATGGTACTTTAATGCTACATTTGGATATGGATCTTATTTATATTGGAAATCCGAACAGCGCCTGATGCATGGGTCAATTTTTTCTCTTATCCACTACACTTAACAGGACTGGACTCTCCATCCCTGTGACCATTCAGGCTTTGCAGTTCACCTCCATCTTAACTACTACCACTATACCTCGATTCAGGGGTGATAAGCGCAGTTTTACTTCAGTAAGGTGAGCGGCCATCCGCAAAGCTGGTGCAATCCAGCCACTCCTTCATTCCCACCCCATTGTCTTGGGTAATACACGAGGCGCGGTCCCTCTCTTTTTGTCTTTTTCTATGGGGAATGGGAGGACTACAGTACCCAGAAAGATTACCAGAATTGGTGTTATTTAGTTTAGAATAAAGAAGGCTTAGGGGAGACCTCATAACTATGTACAAATATATCAGGGGGCAGTACAGAGATCACTCCCATAATCTTTTTATAGCCAGGACTGTATCCATATCAAGGGGGCATCCTCTACATCTTGAGGAAAGAAGGTTTCTACACCAGCACACATGGGGGTTCTTTACTGTAAGAGCAGTGAGACTATGGGTAAACAGTAAGACAATACACAATCGGGAACACTTTCTCTTAGGCTAGTGAGCATAAAGATCCGGCAGGGAACAGGAGGAAGTGTGGGGTTAAATAAGACCAGTTCCAAGTAAACACCAATCAGTGGTGCACTGGCCCTTAAAATCTCTGAGAACCGACACGTGTGCGCCCCCTGGGAGGTGGATTTTCACGCGCTGGACACCAGGGAGGACAGACGAAGCAGGAAGACAGCGGGGCAGGTGAGAATCGGCGGACCAAGCGCTATCGCATCACATCATGCAAAGTGCATTGCGGTCTGTGCGGGGAGTTGGGTAGAGTGTGTGCCCACAGCCGGCTACACGTTAACACATAAGGTCCATTGTAACCGGTGGGGGTAAAAACTTCACCTGCAAGGCCCTACTCTAGCACTATTAATTCCCTTCTTGGCAAGTGTTACTCGCCCTAAAAAGGACAGCCGCACACAGGAACCTCTTCCTATTTCAACGTTCACACACTGCCGTTTTCCAGGGATTTTAGGTGGAAATAGGGAGAGTTTCCTGTGTGGGGTCACCCTTTTCAGGGCAAGTAACGCTTGCCAAGAAGGGAATTAATAGTGCAAGAGTAGGGCCTTACAGGGGAAGTTTTTACCCCCACCGATTACAATGGACCATACGTTGTTCCCTTCCACCTTTTAGAGGTCTTTGCATCACATCAATACTTGGTGGTGTAGGTGACACATGGTGTTTTTTGCACACCTTTCCTTTTGTTAAATAAAAAAAAAATAATAATAATTGGGTACATATATTTTATCCTAAGAATATTATTAAAAATTTAGTTTTAAGTAATGCATATCCTCAATACTTACTTTTGCATACTAACACTTTTACAAAAGAGACCATTTTCTTCTGCCTACCTGCCTCAGCTACTATTCTGATCCTGCCAACCGCCAGATGCTACACATCTGATACCAAGTTCTCCTTTTTTCACCCACCTTCGTCACCGGGTACTGGTATTGCCACCCACCGCCCCATTCTGTCACCTGGTCACTTTCAGGACTCCTGATGCTGCTGATGCCACCTCCAGGCTGTCTCATTCTGCCACCATATGTTCTCCTTATGCTGATGCCCGCTCCAAGCTGTGTCATTCTGCCACCATATGTTCTCCTTATGCTGATGCCAGCTCCAGGCTGTCTCATTCTGCCACCATATGTTCTCCTCAAGCTGATGTCACCTCCAGGCTGTCTCATTCTGCCACCATATGTTTTCCTCATGCTGATGCCAGCTCCAGGCTGTCTCATTCTGCCACCATATGTTCTCCTCATGCTTATGCCAGCTCCAGGCTGTCTCATTCAGCCACCATATGTTCTTCTCATGCTGCCGCCAACTCCAGGATGTGTCATCCAGCCACTTTTTGGTCTCCTCTAGCTGCCGCCAACTCACTCCAGGCTGTGTCATTCAGCCACAATATGGTCTTCTCATGCTGCCGCCACCTCATGGCTGTGTCATTCAGCCACTATATGGTCTCTTCATGTTGTTGCCACCTTCAGGCTGTGTCATTTAGGCACTATATGGTCTCCTCTTGCTTGCGTCAACTCCTAGCTGTGTCATTCAGCCACTATATGGTCTCCTAATGCTTCTGCCACCTCTAGGCTGTTTCATTCAGCCACTATATGGTCTCCTCTTGTTGGGGCCAACTCCATGCTTTGTCATTTTGCCAGAATATGGTCTCCTCCTGCTTCTGCCACCTGCAGGCTGTGTCACTTTGCCACATGTGGTCTCCTCATGCTGCTGGCACATTAAATAAAACTTTTTAGGTTCATCTATTTGAAATCTTCAATTTAAATGTTAAACATATCTTTAATATTTTCAATTGTGAGGCCCTATGGTCTCGTCAGGCTGTTGCCACCTCCAGGCTGTTTCATTCAGTCACTATATGGTCTCCTCATGCTGCCGTCACCTAAAAGCTGTGTCATTCTGCCACCATATGGTCTCCTCATACTGATGCCACCTCCAGGCTCTGTCATTGTGCCACTCTGCGACAGTTATTTAAATAGCAACACCTCTAATCTACATGTCATACTGAATAACACTATTATTTCACTAACACAGCACACTCGCTATGCTTGTTATGGCATGGCAAAGTGTTCTACACCCCTATTGAGGCTAGCCCAGAAATAGCTGATTTTAATATCGATTTGCCGCAAATAAATTCGGACCAAACTGAATTTTTTTGGAATATTCGGCGAATCGATCGAGTAGAATTTTTCTAAAATTTGCTCATCTCTAGTGCTGACAGCTCATTGTGCTTCCACACAAAAAAAGTGTTGAAACTTAGATTTGACAAGTAGTTTGGTGAAAATGTACCCAAAAAAGGAAAAAAGTTATGTTCTCTGGCAGTAAGAATGTTCATGGCAGTACTAGTACAGGCAGTACTAGTTTAGTACATTTTGCTCCTCCCCCACCCTCCTTTTATCGCTTTAAAATCAAGCGCGGCCATGCTGTGTTACATCTGCTGAGCCTTGGTGAGAAAACCCACACAGCAGAGGAGCTACTATCCTTTCTTCAAAAAGAGGTTTCACACTGGTTCCCATGTCTTGAGGTGATATTGAAAAACAATGTTGCTTATATCTCCACAAACTTTGTCAAAGCGCTGGGTGTAGGTGGCATTACACACTCTGACTGTTTGGGACACGTGCTAAACCTTGTGATCAAATGTTTCTTGACAACTTGTCCAGTTGTCAAGCCAGTTAAGCTTACATGCAATAAAATTTGAGTTCGGTTTAGCTGTTCGTATGCTCTTAAACATGACTTGCTTCACCTACAGTGCTAAAATGTCCTTCCCCAACACCCCCTTATTTGTGATGTTCCAAAACGGTGAAACTTCAATTTACACATGTTGGAATGCCTATACCAGCTGCAAAAAAGCGGTGACCGACTTTTCCATGTGGAAGCAAGACAAATTCTGGAGCCAGTGTGATTTACAACTCAGGGATTGGCGGGTAATCAGGGACATTTGTCACGTGCTTGTGCCTTTTGAGGGGGCTACAAGATACGGCATTGGTGATGTAATGCCTCTGATATTCCTTTTGAAGGAGACTCTGATGGCAATGATGGAAAAAGGGATGGAGGAGACTTCACATCTTGATGGCAACAGTACGATTGTTCTTCTTGAGGAGGAGGAGTTGGATGAGGAGGTAGTGGGACTTGAGGAGAAGGATTTGGAGAAAAACGAGGAGGAGCATAACCAACTCTGGCAGTATGGCACAGAGGTGGAACATGCTTAAAAACTGGCAAGGATGGCTAGGTGTATGCTTTCCTGCTTGCACAATAACAAGCATGTTGTGGGCTTGAAGGGTAGAGAAGTGTTTTGGATAGCCACACTCTAAGATCTTCGTTATAAACCCAAAATGGGGGAATTTTTCTCGCCTTCTGAGAAAGAGGCAACATTTGATTTGTATAAGGAGAAGCTTTGCAGCCAGCTTGCCACAGCTTTACAGCTACAAACACCTGCTGGACAGGGGTCCAGTCTCAGCTCTCCGCAGTAATTGCTCCCCTTCCTTAGCAGCAGTGGCAGTATCTTGATGTTTGAGCACATGATAACAAAGTTTCTGCATCCTGTATACTCCTCTGACATGAGTCATCAAAGGGATGTAAATCAATACCATAATAATTGGGTTAAGGCCACCTCAGCAGTGCCTTTTCTCTGACGGACACCATGAGTCCATTAGACCATTGTCCAGAACTTGTCTAGTTTGCCATGAATGTTCTGTCTTGTCCACCCTCAAGTGTAGCTTCAGAGAGAGTGTTCAGCGCAGCAGGCAGTGTGGTCACGCTGAAGCAAACAAGATTGTTAGCCAGCAGCGTGTAAAAACTCACTTTTACTAAAATGAGTCGGGCATGGATAAGTTTAGAATTTAAGCCTCCTGTGCCAGATGCCACTGATTAGGCAGCACTACCACCACCCGTGCTGGACGCTAGTGGCATCTGTCCGCCATCTAATGCTGTACAGAAGTAACAACAGTTATCCACCAGCCCACCATCTTCCTGCCACTACCAGTCCACCATTTCATGCTGTACACTAGTGACATCTGTCCACCATCTCATGCTGTACAATAATAACATCAGTTAGCCCCAAGCCCACCATCTCCCTGCCACTACCAGTCCACCATCTTATGCTGTACGCTAGTGACATCAGTCCGCCATTAATGCTGTACGCTAGTGACATCAGTCTGCCATCTCGTTTTGTAGGCTATTAACATCTGATTTCCTTCTCATTCTGTATGCTATTAACATCAGTCAGCCACCACCTGCTGTACGCTGGATACTACAAGAAACACCAATACACCATCACCCTATTTCCAGCAAGGCCTACACATATACACAACCCCTCATCCCCCAAAAAGGGATACTTCTTTTGGCTTTTCAAACTAAAGCTACTTCTTCTTCAGTTTTCACTATTTTAGAATCCCAGTTCTGTTACTACTCCCCAAAAAAGGAAAATTTTTGGCACTTTGGATAAAGCCACTGTGTCTTTCCATGCCTCCGTTTGCATATTAACACTGGCAGGCATCTACAAAAAACCAGAGATACTTTATGGTGCTCTATTTTGGTGTGAATAAGCCAAAAAAATAGGTGAGCTGTAATAGTTACCATGGGTTACTGCGTGTCGCCATAACTGAACCATAAAAACCCTTTAGGACCGAGCGTTTTTCAATTTTTTCACTTTAGTTTTTTCCTCCTTACCTATTAAAAATCATAACCCTTTCAATTTTGCACCTAAAAATCCATATGATGGCTCATTTTTTGCACCTACAATTCTACTTTGTAATGACATCAGTCTTTTTACCCAAAAATCTATGGTGAAACAAACAAAAAATAATCATTGCACGACAAAATTGAAGAAAAAACACAATTTTGTAACTTTTGGGGCTTCTGTTTCTAAGCAGTAAATTTATTGCTAAAAATGAAACCTTCTCTTTATTCTTTAGGTCGATACGATTAAAATTATACCCTACTTATCTAGGTTTGATTTTTTCTTCTGGAAAAAATCATAACTACATGCACGAAAATTTATATGTGTAACACTTACTTTTCAGTAGACAGGACACAGGTAGTAGTGGATCCGCTTGACCTGTGTGGCAGATGACATGGACCATACCAGGGAGTGGAGTCTAAGGTGCCACTAGTTTTCACCAGGCCCACCACAAAGCGGGATGGACTTGATGCGGCAGACGGCACCCAGGTCGCTACCCCTGGCACGGCTCGACCCCACAGGCGGCTGAGGAAACTCGAGGCACAGGTAGGATGAGGCAACTCGTGGTCAGGAAAGCAGGAGGTCAGGGCAGGTGGCACAGTAGCGAAGTCAGGCAGGGGGCAAAGGAGCAAGGTCAGATCACAGAAAAAGGGTACGATACATGGCAAGGCAATACTCTGGAACGCTTTCTAGGGTAACAAAGACCCGGCAGGGAAGTGTGGGAGGGGGAGGAATGTATTAAGTGAGCACAGGTATTAATTAATGGGCGCACTGGCCCTTTAAATTTCAGAGCTCCGGCGTGCGTGCTCCTTAAGGGATGGGGACATGCGCGCCGGAGTACAGAGGCCGAGGAGAGTTCAGGAGGAGCAGGAGGTGAGTGACGGACTGGGACTCGTATGTGGGCGTGTCCCGCAATGCAAATCCTAGCCCTGCCGGCTTCAGCAGGAGACGGGGCCATGCGTCACGGCCAGCATGTGCAGCTGGAGCACTAAACATGACAAATTGTCATCTTCTGACCCCTATAACTTTTTTATTTTTCTGTGTACAGGGTGGTATGAGGGCTAATTTTTTTGCACTGTAATCTGAAGTTTTTAGTGGTACAATTTTTGTATTGATTGGACTTTTGATTGCTTTTTATTAATTTTTTTATGATATAAAAAGTGACCAAAAATACGCAACTTTGGACTTTGGAATTTTTTTGCGCGTACGCCATTGACCGTGCGGTTTAATTAATGATACATTTTTATAGTTCGGACATTTACACACGCAGCGATACCACATATGTTTATTTATATTATGGTTACATATTTTTATATGGAATTTGAGAAAAGGGGGGTGATTGAAACTTTTAATAAGGAAGTGGTTAATGGTGTTTTCTTTTAAACTTTTTATTCCACTTACTTTTTTTTTTACTTTCGGTTGCCTTAGGGGACTTTTAGGAGGAATCATTAGATTCCTCATACAGATCAATGTGGTTTCATAGAACCACATTGATCTGTGTGCTCTGCGCTCGATTGATAAAGCATGGTCCTTCTAGTCTTTATCATTCACAGAGCAGCAGCCACCACAGAAGGAGAGGTAATCCCTCCGGCTACCCCACTGGACCACCAGGGATGGTTTAAATGTCCCTTTAGATGCTGCTGTCAACTTTGACGGCAGCAATCTAAAGGGTTAATAGCCGGACGCAGCGATCGCTGCATGTCGGCTATTAACGCCGGCCCCCAGCTACAGGAATAAGCTGGGGGCCGGCCGGTATGATGCGGGTTAGATTTGGGAGCCCACACCATACAAGTGTTAGACAGTGTTAGACAGGGGTTTAGAGCTGTTAGGCAGTGTTATAAACGTTTAGGGGCTTATTTATTTTGCAGTTGGAGGCGAACTGAGCCGAACCGAACTTATGATTTCCAAAAAGTTTACTCTCTATAGAGTTCTGGGAAATCACTTACTGCATCTACCCCTGAAGAAAATAAAAAGGCATAGCAGTAGCATCAACATTTTTAAAAATAGTTTTTACATGTAATTTGTTAAAAATGTATACTATCGTTTGTCAGTTTTAATAAAAAAAATAGAAAAATCTTAATTTGTAATTATTAAATAAAATGGTTCCTCAATGATAATAATAATTTGTTAGATGCATATTTGCATTTCGTCTGTGTGATCTTGAGTAATGTTATTTACACTGAGAAATACCTTTGACAAACATTGTCAATAGATCCCGATGTACTTAGGTTCGTCATATCAAAGGGACTCTGCTTAATATGCAAAATGCAGAACTAAAACTAATCTTGTATCTCGGCATGACGTCTTCTGTTGCTGAAAATTCAAAGTATCTTAGTTTTTTCTTAATTAAGTTAATCTGTGTGGCTGTTTCCCCAAACATATGGCTCCACAGCTAATATCTTAAAAGTATGAGAATACCAATGCATATGGTATATACTTATAGAGTAGGAAAAAAATTCCTGTCACTACGCACAATAAAATTCACAGGAAAAACTGTTAAAAAACTGGGATAAAAAAAAAAGGGGGGTTGACACGGCAGACATTGAGGACCACCCCAAGTGAGGCAGTGGTAATGGTAATTTTTTACAGAAATGTCCATTACACCAATATTGCACTTCTGTTGCAGTGACTACTGTACACCAAATGAAAATTTTATGTAATTTGCAGCATTTGGGAAGCGGTAGCTACTTGAATCGAGTTATGCCTGTACTGGCTTCAATTCAAGTAAGCATAGTCCTCATAAGAATTTAAGATAAAAAAAAAAGATGGTTAATGGTTAATGTCATTTAAGGGTAGGGACACACGTAGGGCATGGAAGACCACGCTCACTTTTCCCTTTAAAGAGTACCTGTCATCAAACAATATTTTCTAACTACTCCTAACACCCCTCCTGCCCTGAAAAAAATAAAAAATAAAAACTTCCTAGCTTTTAATGAGCTATGTATAATACCTTTCCCCTTGCTCACATTGTGTGAGCTCCCGACAGGAGACAGTGGGTGTTCCGCAGCAGGCGCAACGTCACTGAAGTCTGTGAAAGCTGTGCCTCACCACTGAAGCCTGTGAAAGCTGTGCCTCGCCATGCCCCGCACACACTTCCAGAGTTTGGACTTCTGCAAGTCCGGGTGGAGACCAAATTAACTATTTGTGAACAGAACAGAGCCATCTAGTGTCCTTTTTTTTCAATCATATTATAATAACATAAGGAGCAGTATATTAAAAGTTTAGTTTGGGGACAGGTACTCTTTAATTTTTTTTTGTAAATGTTTTATTATCAATTTTCAATGAGCTGAGATTTTTGTATTCATTTAAATGGGCACTGTCAGATGCAAAAGCTTTTTATATGTTGTTACTGATGAAACTTAAAGACCTTTTGTAATATGGTTGTTTAAAAAAATTAAAAAATATTTACTAAAGAAAATGGCTCCTAAAAATCCCACCACAAGTGATTGATACTTAATCGGACACTAACCAGTCATGCAGCAGCATCAGGCTTGTCCATGAGTTATAAACAAGAGATGACTCGTGGACAAGGCTGCATCAGCAGACACACCAATCACCTTCCACCACCACCTTCCCCTGAGAGGAGCTAATAGGTGACAGAGGCAAAAAAAAAATGATGTACATGCTCTCAGGATTAAGTACTGAGTAATATATATATATCCTGTTGGTGTACGCCCTGAGTCCGCTCCCGATCTATAACATAGCGGGTCGGGCCCGGCCTCTAACAACGGCCGGGACCCGTGGCTAATAGCGCGCGGCATTGATCGCGCTGCCGTGCGCTATTAACCCTTTAGACGCGACGTTCAAAGTTGAACGTCGCGTCTAAAATGAAAGTGAAAACATTCCGGTTAGCTCAGTGGGCTGTTCGGGATAGCCGCGGTGAAATCGCGGCATCCCGAACAGCTTACAGGACAGCTGGAGGGTCCCTACCTGCCTCCATGCTGTCCGATCGCCGAATGACTGTTCAGTGCCTGAGAACCAGGCATGAGCAGTCAAGCGGCAGAATCATCGATCACTGGTTTCTTATGAGAAACCAGTGATCAATGTGAAAGATCAGTGTGTGCAGTGTTATAGGTCCCTATGGGAGCTATAACACTGCAAAAAAAAAGTGAATAAAGATCATCTAACCCCTCCCTATTAAAAGTTTGAATCACCCCCCTTTTCCCATAAAAAAACAGTGTAAATAAAAATAAAAATAAACATTTGTGGTATCACCGCGTGCAGAAATGTCCGAATTATAAAAATGTATCATTAATTAAACCGCACGGTCAATGGCGTGCGCGCAAAAAAATTCAAAGTCCAAAGTGAAAGATTGAAAGAGTTATGATTTTTTAAAGGTAAGGAGGAAAAAACGAAAATGCAAAAACGGAAGAACCCCTTAAGGGGTTAAATATACACATATAATTCATTTATTTATTTTGGGATCAAGATGGAGAAACAATACAAAAAAATTATAATAATAATCAACATTAACATAAGCAATTGCCTTTATTCACAACATATCAGATTCCTGAGAGAACAAACCATTTTCTTTTGTATTTTTATTAGACTGAGAAGAGAAAAAATTTTATTTTTGGGTACAAAATTAGTTCTAAATTTGCTATGATTTAGGATTTAAAGGGATATTCCAGGAAAAAAAATTACTTCTATTAAAAAGTCTTAATCCTTTAAGTACTTATGAGCTTCTGAAGTTAAGGTTGTTCTTTTCTGTCTAAGTGCTCTCTGATGACACCTGTCTCGGGAAACACCCAGTTTAGAAGAGGTTTGCTATGGGGATTTGCTTCTAAACTAGGCGTTTCCCGAGACAGGTGTCATAAGAGAAAAGAACAACCTTAACTTCAGAAGCTCATAAGTACTGAAAGGATTAAAGGGGTTATCCAGGAAAAAACTTTATATATATATATATATATATATATATATATACATATCACCTGGCTCCAGAAAGTTAAACAGATTTGTAAATTACTTCTATTAAAAAATCTTAATCCTTTCTGTACTCATGAGCTTCTGAAGTTAAGGTTGTTCTTTTCTGTCTAAGTGCTCTCTGATGACATGTGTCTCGGGAACCTCCCAGTTTAGAAGCAAATCCCCATAGCAAACCTCTTCTAAACTGGGCGGTTCCCGAGACACGTGTCATCAGAGAGCACTTAGACAGAAAAGAACAACCTTAACTTCAGAAGCTCCTCAGCACTGAAAGGATTAAGAATTTTTAATAGAAGTAAGTTACAAATCTGTTTAACTTTCTGGAGCCAGTTGATATATAAATATAATTTTTTTCCTGGATAACCCCTTTAAGATTTTTTTTATAGAAGTAATTTACAAATCTGTTTAACTTTCTGGACCCAGTTGATATATATATATATAAAAAAGTTTTTTTCCTAGAATACCCCTTTAATATTCAACATGTGTAACATCCTTAAGGTGTAATCTGAATAATAAATGTGGCCAATTAAAAATTATAAAAAACATCAGTCACTGTTTTTAATGAAAGGGTTACTGTCAATAGAATTTTTTATTTGCAATTGTAATAATAGAAATAGACAGGCATTCTGCACTCACCGCAAAAGAACTGGTCACTTTGCTCCCATCTCGGGCTGTTCCTCTGGGCGGGCTGGCAAGGTAGCGTGGGGCACTAAGAGGTGACTGCTGGCATTTTCACGCACAAAGATGCGCTTCTACCTGTAACGCTCACCTTTCAGACGACAGGAATCCTGGTGGATGTGGATCCACTGGACCTGTGTGGCAGATGACTCGGACCATACCAGGGAGCGGAGTCAGGTGTCGCTAATTTTAACCAGAGCCCGCCACAAAGCGGGATGGACTTGCTGCGGCAGGCGGCATCCAGGTCGCTACCCCTGGCATGGCGCGACCACACATTCAGCTGAGGAGATGCGAGGCACAGGAGGGATAAGGCAGCTCATAGTCAGGATAGCAGAAGGTCAGGGCAGGCGGCACAGTAGCATAGTCAGGAACGTAGCAAATGGTCAGTAGGCAGGCGGCAAGGAGCAAGGCCAGGTCACGGAGCAAAGGATCAGATACACAGCAAGGCAATAACAGGAATGCTTTCTCTCAGGCTCAAGGCAACAAAGATCCGGCAGGGAAGTGTGGAGGGTGGAGGAATTTATCAATGAGCCACAGGTGAATTACACTAATGAGCGCACTGGCCCTTTAAAACTTAAAGCTCTCACAGCAAAAGAACTGGTCACTCAGCTCCCATCTCGGCTGTTCCTCCAGGCAGGATGGCAAGGTAGTGTGGGGCGCTCAGAGGCGACTGCCGGCGGTTTCATGCACAAAGATGCGCTTCTATTGGCCGGTAGTGTTACGTTATGTGCTCCGGCCACACACACTGGGCGTGAGCGCATGGTCCAGCTACCTGCTTCTGCAAACATGGCTGGGTCTCGCATCGCCAGGTGTCTCTCCTGCCCCCACCTCTGCCTCTCCGGCGCGCATGTCCCCATCCCCTATGGTGCGTGCCGGAGAGGCAGAGGCGGGGGCAGGAGAAACACCCGGTGAGTGACAGACTGGGACTCGCATGTGGGCTTGTCCCGCAATGCGAGACCCAGCCATGTTTGCAGAAGCAGGTAGCTGGACCATGCGCTCACGCCCAGTGTGTGTGACCGGAGCACATAATGTAACACTACCGGCCAATAGAAGCGCATCTTTGTGCATGAAACCGCCGGCAGTCCCCTCTGAGCGCCCCACACTACCTTGCCATCCTGCCCGGAGGAACAGCCGAGATGGGAGCTGAGTGACCAGTTCTTTTGCTGTGAGTGCAATACGCCTGTCCGTTTCTTTTATTACAATTGCTGACATCCACTTTGTATTGTCCTAGCACCGCCATTGGTCTGATTCACCTGGTCACCTGTAGTGTAATCCCATAATCTATCTCAGGAAGCTGTATTACTAAGGTATCGGTGCCGCTTGCTTCTTACTTATTTAGTCATGGCTGTAAATGTTGGCACCCCTGAAATTTTTCAAGAAAATAAAGTATTTCTCACAGAAAAGGATTGCAGTAACACATGTTTTGCTATACACATGTTTATTCCCTTTGTGTGTATTGGAACTAAACCGAAAGGAAGAAAAAAAAGCAAATTGGACATAATGTAAACCAATATCCAAAAATGGGCTGGACAAAATTATTGCCACCCTTTCAAATTTGTGGAAAAATAAGATTGTTTCAAGCATATGATGCCCTTTTAAACTCACCTGGGGCAAGTAACAGGTGTGGGCAATATAAAAATTACACCTGAAAGCAGATTAAAAGGTGAGAAGTTCACTTATTCTTTGTATTGTGTGTCTGTGTGTGCCACACTAAGCATGGACACCAGTAAGAGGAAAATACAACTGTCTGAGGACTTGAGAACCAAAATTGTGGAAAAATATCAACAATCTCAAGGTTACAAGTCCATCTCCAGAGAACTAGATTTGCCTTTGCCCACAGTATGCAATATTATCGAGAAGTTTGAAGCCCATGGCACAGTAGCTAATCACCCTGAGCGTGGACAGAAGAGAAAAATTGATGAAAGGTGTGAATGCAGGATAGTCCGGATGGCGGATAAGCAGCCCCAAACAAGTTCCAAAGATATTCAAGCTGTCCTGCAGGCTTGGGAGCATCAGTGTCAGCGCAAACAATCCGTCAACATTTAAATGAAATGAAACGCTATGGCAGGAGACCCAGGAGGTCCCCACTGCTGACACAGAATCATAAAAGAGCAAGACTACATTTTACCAAAATTAACTTGAGTAAGCCAAAATCCTTCTGGGAAAATGTCTTGAGGATGAGACCAAGATAGAGCTTTTTGGTAATGCACATCATTCTGTTTCCGAAAACAGAATGAGGCCTACAAAGTAAAGAACACAGTACCTACAGTGAAATATGGTGATGGTTCAATCATGTTTTGGGATTGCTTTGCTGCCTCTGGCACTGGGTGCCTTGAATGTGTGCAAGGCATTATGAAATCTGAGGATTACCTACGGATTTTGGGTCGCACTGTACAGTCCAGTGTCATAAAATTGGGTTTGCATCTGAGATCTTGGGTCTTCCAGCAGGACAATGACCCCAAACATACGTCAAAAAGCACCCAGAAATGGATGGCAACAAAGCGCTGGAGAGTTCAATGTATATGTTTTTCCTACTCTTTGGGCACAAAATAAACATTATTCAGTGGAAACTTTTTTTTAATTATTTTAATGTGCTCTTTCTATTTAAGATAATAAATGTAATTGTTTTTGCACATAAAATTCAGTACAGAAGGCATGACCTAGAAGTTAAGGCAATGCTTTGATATGTGTAAGATCTTCCAAATTCCAAGGATTTTCTTTCTTTTTTTTCTCCTATATAAACTAAATAATTAAACAGATTTCAAAATTCTTGTAAGCCTTTTTCTTGGAAGCATTTTTGTAAATTTGGAAACCAATTATGTTTTAATAATTTTTCATGCGTGTTTTTTTATTTTTTATTTGGCTTGATAAAAAGTCATAAACATTTCAGCGATTTCTTTTTTGGTGCTTTATGATGCAGTTATTGTGTAATTGGTTCCCAAAATAGTGTGTTTCAGTACATGCATTTCATGAGTACATATTTTTTTAAGTGGCAGCATACATACATTGAACCGTATTTACTACATGCACCAGCATTTTGGGGCAAGTTGCACAAATAAACAATGCAAATCATTTATGTCAGATTTATGCACACTTTCATGACACTTTTCAACAAAGTCTCACAAAAGGGGCATGGCACAATAAATAGGGGTTTAGGGTCTGCAAAATGGGTGTGGTCTATATTTGTAAAAAAAAAAAAAGGTTTTTTTCCTGGTTTTTTATTTTTGTAAAAAAATGCCACCTTTATAATGTCACACTTTAGTTTTTACACTTTTATTGAATATATTCCACATTTAATTATTCATATTAAGAAACAAAATGACGGGGGCATGGCTTGGGCGCGCTGGAGATGAGCTGCGTGTGTTGAGAGCTCCTGCAAGGGCAGTGATTTAGGGGCTATTTCCAGGCTATGGGAGGCAGGAAAAATTACAAAAAAAACCCTAAGAAGACCCCTGAAGCTAAGCACCGCACAATAGAGGAGTTTTTTACAGTGCCCGTCCCTGCTGCTGCGGCTCTTACCGAGTTCGCAGCGCGGCCTTCTCTCCCTGCACCGCCGGAACATTGCACCTCCACTCACTCAGCCAGAAGTGCACGGACTGCCGGCAGCCACCCGCCGCGACAACACAGGGCTCTGGAGTGCCACGCTACTGCTGATCCCCAGTGCCCGGGGACTGAAACTGGCATGCATAAGGTCAGACAACTTCTTTCTCCTTCACCCACTGTGGCCACTCACCGGCAAACAAACATGGCGGCGCTCCACCCTCATGCTGCAGCGGCCTCCTCTCCCTCTGTGATGCCTCCTGTAGTGAAATCAATGGTCGCACTGCCGAATCCCCATAATGAGAACTATGCAAACGCTATATCCCTGAGCCCACAACCCGAGCACCCCACTCCAGATGAGGCTGCTAAATATGCCAAGGCTCCACTGTCTGTCCCCCCTGGCATCAAATTGCCTCAAATGTTACATCAGAGTGCTGCTTTACCTGGTCTGCCTGCTCAGACTTCAGTCACATCCTCCACTAACCATTCTGTGCTCCCTGCAGGGAATCAACTGACAGAAAATGCCTCTCATTCCACTTATCCTTCACATCCTGACCCAAATTCCCTCACTTGCAACACAAGTCTGTCTACATATACCAATCCTCCTGAAAGGGTTCCTGGTCCACCTGCACGTGACGTTACCGACTGGTCAGCTGACATGGACTCCGACAATTCCCAGTCTGATGGGGATCCAATTGACTCTTCCGCTGAAAGCGACACACCAGAATATTGGGGTGCTAGCCCCCCCGCAAAGAAAAAACTGTTCAAAACGCCTATGAAGTACTCCCGCTCTGCTAACCGCAGTCCCGGCCACTCATCTTCTGATGATACTCTGAAATCATACCAAACTAACGGCCAAACATGCCGCACGCCTGGCAAGCGAACCACGACTCAACCATCTGTTCTCGCCCCACAACCGGCATGTCCGTCTTTACCGTCGCCTGAAATGGCAGCCAACACTCTTAAAAATCACCCGGAACTACAAGCCTTGTTAGCTTTATTGCCAACCAAGTCTGATATGCTAACACTTGCATCTGACCTAAAGTCTGCCTGGCGTCAGGATCTCAAACCAGTGAAGTCTGCGGTCTCTGCTATACAAACCCGTGTTCAAACATTAGAAGACTTTCAGAAATCGGTCTCCTCTCAGCTCCAAGACTTGCAACAAGCTACCCAAAATCTGTCGCTGCAACAATCAGCTACTACCGAACACTTAGACGACCTTGACAACCGCAATAGGAGGAACAACATTAGACTCAAGGGTCTTCCTGAAACTGTTCCTCCGCATGAAATAACAGGTACCCTCCAAAAAATATTCAACACCATTCTACAAAGGCCCCTAGATTCCCCACTGGAGCTAGATAGAGCACATAGAGCCCTGAAGGCTAAAAGCCAAGACCCTTCCAGACCTAGAGACATCATCTGCAGAGTACATCATTTCCTCCTAAAAGAGGAGATCATGCGTAAAGCAAGACGTCTCCCCACTATCTCATATAACGGCACCACTGTTCAAATCTATCCCGACCTCTCGCTCCGGACCCTCAGACTAAGGGCAACTCTGAAACCCCTCCTGCAACTTCTTCAGAATGCCCAGATCACCTACAGATGGGGATTTCCATTCTCTCTGACTGCAAAGCATGGAACTGTGACTGCTACTATCCGTCGTCCAGAAGACCTCCCTGAGTTCTTAATGACATTCAAACTCCCAAAGATATCGCTGCCGGATTGGCACAAAATGTATCTACCGCTGTCTCCTATTGGACTCCCTGCTCCGAATAGACGGCGTGACCCGACTGGAGGACAAGTCGACCCTACACCAGGACCCCTTCCCCAGAGATCCAAACGCAAGTCCTGATGTGATTGGTCTTGTATTATTCTTTTTGCTTACCTGCCTCAACAAGTATTGGCTCCTTTGAATGTACCATTCACTTAATTTATGATGCCCTGGTCCCCCAGGAACTTGGCCACCAGTGTGGGTGTAGAACCCAGTGGCCTATTCCTGAGTAACCAATTTCATCTAACAGGATTTTGTTAGTTAATATGTTCTTGTGTTACGTATTTACCTCGTTTGTATACCTCCCTTCCTCTCTCCCTCTACCCTTCCCCCCACATTCCCCCCTTGAGGGAGTAGCTAAATCTCCCTTAGACAGTGAGGGACATGGCTTACATACAAGACCCACTAACTACCTCCTCCCTCCCCTACATTTCCTACGAATTAGTTAACAATGCATCTTACTGCCTCCCACTCAGTAACCATCACGCAGCCTAAGGCTGCTAGTTGTACACTACCCCTTAGTTAGACAAGTTCCCTCCTGCTGACTGTAGGAAGGGACCCATTCACTCACAGTTAGGCCCTTGCTTTTGGCTCTTTTTGACCCCTACTTAGAGGCCTTCCTTGCATCTTTCTTTACTGGACCCTCCGTCCGGCGCCTCTTCCACGCTACCCACCCTAGGTACGTGATTGGGCTGGACCCGATCACTTTTCTGGCCCATATGGCCCAACCTTGTAGTACCCACACACCCATTCCCTTATGGTTGCTCTCTACTTTCTGTATCTCCTCTGCTCATACCTCTGTTTCTTTTCTTTTCTCCCCTAGGACATTATCTTGCTATTCACGACAGCCTTGTGGACGAGAGTCATCGGTGATCTGCACTCCAGGCGGTAAGTGGATCCTCAACACTACATACCACAATGGCAGCTAATATCACATTGACCTCCCTTAATGTTAAGGGTTTCAATACCCCAGAGAAAAGGGCCCAAATTCTCTACTCACAGCATAAGCAAAAAACACACATTCTTGCACTCCAAGAGACTCATTTCAAAGAAGGACATGTACCCAAACTACAAAATAAATATTACCCCACCTGGCTCCACAGTGTGAACCCAGTTTCACGTACTAAAGGAGTCTCTATTGCATTTCACAAAGCGTTGCCAGTTACAGTGACCGCCTCAGTACTAGACCCAGATGCCAGATCCATTTTTACTAATTGTATCATTTCAAATCACGCGGTGACTATTGCTGCCATCTATGCACCAAATGTAAACCAAATTCCCTTCCTCCTGAGAACACTGGAGTCCTTAACTGATTTTGCTGATGGACCGATTCTACTTTGTGGAGACTTAAACTTGCCCATGTTCCCTGAGGTTGACACGTCCTCTGGGAAATTGTACCTTTCACATAGTAAATTGCGAGCTCTCAGGAGGAAACTTCACTCTCTTCAATTGGTGGATGTCTGGCGCTCCCTCCATCCGCAGGGCAGAGACTACTCTTTCTACTCCCATTCAAAACAAATGTACAGCCGCATAGATTACATCTTCTGCTCCCATCATCTTCTCCCCTCGATAACCAGCTCCCACATAGATGTCATCACACTCTCAGATCACGCACCTGTCAATTGCTCATTCACGCTCCCCTCTTGGGTTAAGCCTCATTCCTCTTGGCGCTTAAATGAATCATTACTCCTGGACACCATGTGCATGCAGGAACTCAAGGAAACCATACGGCACTTTAAAAATGACCACATAGCTGATACGTCTTCCCCCTTGATTAAATGGGAGGCGCTGAAATGTGTTCTAAGAGGTGTATTGATAAGCCATGGGGCAAGACTCAAGAGGGAAGCGTCGGCCAAACTCCAAATGCTGCTGCAGCAACTACACTCTCTCGAAACACTACACAAGAGATCACAACAAGACTTTGTGTTCCGTGACCTGATTCGTGTCCGCGCAGAGATCCTCTCTCTACTGAATGCTAAACATCGACACTGTAAACAAATAACCGGACGGCTGTTTTATGAATGGGGTAATAAGTCGGGCAGACTGCTGGCCCGAGCTCTGAAAGCTAAAAAGTCCTCCCTATTTATTTCTAGCATTAAATCCCCATCTGGTGGGGTGTCTTCCCTCACACCCGCCATCCTCGAATCATTCAGACAATACTACACGTCCCTTTATAATCTACCAAAACCACCAGGGTCGGCGTCACGCCCACATAATGGTCCCTCCTTAGCTCATTACATCAATGACACTGCTCTCCCTCGACTTCCAGATACGACGATTCAGGCAATGGAAAGACCCTTCTCTTCGGATGAACTAGAAGCAGCCATATCCTCCCTGCCTGCCGGCAAGAGCCCGGGCCCGGATGGATATACAGCTAGATTTTTTAAATCCCTCTCCCCTGAGTTGTCTGCTCCATTGCTTGAGGCGTTCAATGACATATCGGACATCTCGCCCCCCCCCTCCCTCCTTCCTCAAGGCCTATATTACAGTGCTCCCAAAGGAGGGCAGAGATCCCCTACAATGCTCCAACTATCGCCCAATATCCCTTATTAATACAGATGCCAAATTGTTTGCTAAGTTAATCGCCAACAGACTGTCCACACATATGCCATTCCTAGTTCACCCGGATCAAGTTGGTTTCATTACTGGTAGAGAGGCCAGAGACAACACCCTTCGCACATTCTCCATGATTCATCACGCTCGAACGAGTGGTGTTCCCCTCCTCTTACTATCACTAGATGCTGAAAAGGCCTTCGACCGGGTGGACTGGGAATTTTTAGAGGAATCTTTGGCTCAAATAGGGCTTGGTAAGTCAATGTTGGGTCGTATAATGGCGCTATATTCTAATCCACAGGCACAGATTAGAGTGAACGGCCGGCTATCTGCACCATTTAGCATTCGCAATGGCACAAGACAGGGATGCCCCCTGTCTCCGCTCCTCTATGTACTCTGTATGGAACACTTGCTAACAGCCATACGTAACAACACGGATGTTAAGGGGATTATCCACTCCTTTGGGCCATTGCAAATGTTCAGCTTTCGCCGACGATCTGCTCCTATTTATAACCTCTCCACTCATTTCGCTTCCCTCATTAATGTCCACATCACACGCCTTCTCGAGATATAGTAATTACAAACTCAACCCCACAAAATGCGAGGCTTTAAACATATCCATTCACCAAACACTTCTTGGCCAACTCCAATCGTCTTACCCCTTCCACTGGCAAACAACTTCCATCAAGTACTTAGGTATACAGGTCCCGGCTGACCCGCTAAACACATTCCGTCTTAATTTCCCTCCTCTATTGAAGTAACTCAAATCAGACCTGACCAAGTGGGATCGTAAAGATTTCTCTTGGATTGGCAGGATTAATATTTTAAAAATGAATATTCTCCCACGTCTGCTATATCTCTTTTCCTGTATACCATGTCACATTCCCAAGACCTTCTTTAAAGAACTCTATGCACTCCAATCAGGATTTGTATGGGCACACAAACACTCCCGACTGGCGCGCAGCGTCCTTGTCAGGAGGAAGACGGAGGGGGGCTTAGCCTTGCCTGATTACATATCTTACTATGTGGCTTCAATACTGTCCCGAGTCATCGACTGCTTCTTTCATTCCAAAGACAAACAGTGGGTCCTTTTTGAAGGCTTCATGGCTAATATCGCCCCACATAATCTTCTCTGGCTGCCCCGTCTGTCTTTCAACTCACGAAGACTTGCGGACCTCCCACCAATACTCCATTCCATAGCTAAATTGAAACTGACTTACATGAACCGACTCTCGCTTTTCTCCTCTGACGGACCACTGACACCTATCTTTAACAATCCAGACTTTCCGCCAGCAACTAACGCCCGCTCTTTCCTTACCTTACATCGCCAGGACGGAGCTACCCTTCGTAATCTCCTGATTGCCACATCTCTCAGACCCCTACGGGACCTCCTGGACGGTGCACATCCAACGACCGCTCACACACTTCAATATGCTCAATTGAGACACTTTTATCTATCAGCTAGGAATCGTTTACACCTTCACCGCTCCCTCACACAATTCGAGTCATTGTGTGTCTCCCCCTCTACATTGTATCGGCCGATCAGTGTCCTCTATCCCATCGTCCTAGCTGCATCCTCTACCTCCCCGCACGCTTATCGAGCTGGATGGGAGAGGGACATTGGCCGCCCAATCAACGACGGGGATTGGAACAAAGCTCTCTCTCTATGCCACCGCACATCCATCTCCTGCAGGGCGCAAGAGACTAATTACAAGCTTCTCACCAGATGGTACAGAGTGCCTGCTTTATTGGCCAAATTCTATCCAGAAGTCTCTGATGCTTGCTGAAGATGCGGTGCGGCTAGAGGCACTATTCTCCACATCTGGCTCGACTGCCCCACAATGACATCATTCTGGGCCGGGGTTCTAAGGATTGTTGCACACCTCACAACTTATAAACTGCAGAATACACCCGAAATTCTCCTACTGAACATCCTCCCCTGCGGTATCCCGAAACACACCTTAAAACTGATCTCATTTCTTCTGGCAGCAAGGACAATAATACCGAGACTGTGGAGATCCAAAACTCCTCCTACCATATCTAATTGGTTTCAGGAGCTATCTTATCTACATAGGGTGGAGGAGTTGAGGGCAGAATCCCTTCGCCATATAGACACATACCACAGGGTCTGGCATCCCTGGACACAATTCACGTCCTCTAGACTATATGAGGAGGTTCACCTATCCAATTGATAGCCAATAGCTTCCCCCATTAGACATATTCATGACAGGTACACCTTGGTCCTTGACTGTCACTTAGGCCATACATCGCACGCCTGGCTGTCACGGAGATCTGGTGTCTACTCGCCACACAAGGTATGTCTTTATTCTCGCCTGTCCTTTTCACTTGTCTATTCTATTCTATCCCCCCTTCCTTCCCTCTACTCTCGCTGCTCTAATACAACTCCCCCTTCTCTTTTCTCTTTTCGTTCTTTACTTACCTGTTGTTGAAGTGACCCTACAAGTGCTATGTCAGTTGTCCTTGATGTCCCCATGCTGTCTCGTGTCGCATAGATTTAGTAGAACTGTTTGTCTATACTACTGAATACACATGAGACAATGGCCATGTACGGTGACTCGCTAATTAGATGACTGTACTTTTACGATGATTGTTACGTCCTGTTGGTCGTATGCCATTTTGCTCATGTCTCCATTGATATTACATCTATGTTAGTACTTTGATACTTCTTATACATCTGTTAAAATTCAATAAACACTTATTGTTAAAAAAAAAAAGAAACAAAATGACAACTATGATAGAAAAAATATTCTTAATAATTAAATACTGTAGATATCTGATAGGAATGTTTCACAATTCTGTAACCATGCATTTTAGTAGTTGAAATTTACTGGAGCATATAACATAATTACATTATATTTATTTCTTTAAATTATAGAGTGATGCTAAGAAGTCACTTTTAAGAGTAAGTATTATTTTATGCCTTTCCAAGTTTCTTTGCTTTATAGTCTGTGTACTTGCAGGTCCACAGAGTCTCTACAGGAATCCAGCACAGATGCTCTCTTGATGCTTTATCTCTTGCTCTGTTCACTTAATACGTCTACTTCAGACTTTTAGCTATAGAATACACAGAGCTAATTAGTGACAACACAGCAAGACATTGTTTTGGAGGACTGCAAAGAGTGACAAACCATTGAGACTGAAGGAGACAGACTAGCAAAATGGACCACAACTTAATCGTACGCTATTGGAATATTTATTATATGACTAAACTATTAAACTTCTGTCGAAATGTTACATACAAATAAAAATGTTTAATACTAAATTTGATACAGAATTGCTATACTGTGACTAAAATTATGCACACAAAAAGTGTGCAGTCTGTGCTGACACATGGGGCAACAGCCCATGCTGAAGGTGAAACCGAAGATGGTGACACTTATTTTTTTTATTTAAATAAAAATAAATAAGGAATATTTCCATGTATAACAAAAAGAAAACAGACAATAATAATAAATGTTATAAAATCATAACTTAGACCCTACAGTAAACGTTATACAAACATAACCCCACAGGAGCAGCATAGTCACAAAACATAAAATACAATGAATGAAATAAGGTGTCAAGCAAGGATACAGTGATTCATCTATAGGGAAAACCAGTTTCGCCAAAAAAGCAAGTGAATAGCATTAACAAGATTCAGAAGGGAATGCATAACATGAGCTAACCCTATGCTAGAGTGAACTCACAAAGAGGACTATATGAAAAAACAATGACCTAGAGTCAATGCATAAACCTCAAGATATAAGAAAGGACAAACACAGCACCTAGAAACGAAAGTGAAAAATGGGAGAGAAAAAAACAAGAAAGGAAGAAAAAAAATTATTTGTCAAAAAATGCCACTATACATAATTTATAGTGCACTGTAAATCCATTTCACAAAATCGAATATGGATAATAGGTGTTTTTTTGGAGAGGTTTCACTGTATTTTATTTTCTTAAAGTGTCACTGGCTCTATATACAGACAAACACAATCTAATACTTCCAACATTGAACTGCTTATGGCTTTTATAAAGAACATTAAGTAAACCTCTTCAGAGTAGGGAGAAAAAGGAAGTAAAACTTTTAATGTAAAAAGACTTGTGAATTCCCTTTTAGCAGCAATTACGTCCACCAAACATTTCTTTAAACTGCAAAAAAGATTTGCACAATGTTAAGGAGGAATTTTACACTATACTTCTCTGCATTTGTTTTCATCAGTACTTCTAGGATGCCTTGCCGACATATTTCTTTTCAAAGTCATATCCACATGCTTTGCTTGCATTGAGGCACAGCTAACACTCTTTCTTGAGATCCTGTTTTGTCATTAGCCAGGTTTGAGTATCTTTATTTAATAGGCAAAGTGTGATACCCACAATTCCAATCTCATCTCTTATACAAAAAAGCACCACCACGCCTGACGAAAATGCTGGAGCGGCTTTGAAATGCGTTGCGTGGATCCCTATTTGTGCAATAAATTATTCACCTTACATATATTCCTTGTGGCAACGTGATTCATCTCTTTTTTCTTGGATCTCTTTTAACATACAATCTCATCTCTTAGCTTTAAACACTTTTTGCCGATTAGCTCTTGGAGAAAGCAGTAATACAAATTTAGAAATAACAACACAATTGTTTGGATGTTATTAGTAGGGTTCTGGCCATTCCTGTTCTTAACCAAACTTTGGGGAAACTACGACTTGCCGAACCTTTGTTCATTGCCAGATTAAGCTCGAATTTTAAAGTAGCCCTACTTCACAAGGAAAAAAGGTTGCTGCCTAAAACCACCTACTGGAAGTAGCTTTATTTTTCAGAGACTTTATTAGCCTATTGACTAGTGACACAGAACATCCTTGCTGCACTGATACTGCTATTAATAATACCTATGTGTCAAATACCACAAAAAAACTAACAAAAAAAATAATAAATATATATATAAATATATATATATATATATTATAACACTAAAAACAATAAACACATTACTTATCTTTCATTCAACTAGAGTTAATGAATCAAAATGACATTTAATAATAAACATTTGCTATATCAAAGGAGCTAGGACCTATGATAACTCTGCCATTGATGATGGTTAAATATCACAGAATGTTTTGTTTTGTACATTGACAATCTTATTTAATTGTTAAATGCTTTTAATAACAATGCTCCAATTCTTTTCTTTGGTTTTGATTTTTTTTCTCAGCCTTCATCACAGAAGCAATGATCCTTTCTGACCTGGATACTGTAATTTCCCCTTAGGCAAGCTTTACTACAGATATCCTGTATCTCTTTTTTGTCTGATCTTGCCACTGATTCTTGCAACAAAGACTTTTATTAATATTTATGGCAAGTCCTAAGGGACGACTTGTTTTTGGGAGGATTGTTGCACTGAATAATTATTAACCATCTGTGCAATAATTCAGAGCCCTCTTCCCTGAATTTTAGCAGAGGAATCCATAGTTGGGCATCAGATGAGAGGATAGCCTAAGGGAGTTTGTTAGCTTTAAAGAAAGACTCGTCTTTGTATAATCTAAAGGATATATAAGGGGTTTGTTTAATACTTGTTTAAAGCTTGCAGTATGTATTTGAGAAGATGTGTTGGTACAAAAGCATTGCTTTTGTACACCTATTGTCTGCACATCAATGTTCTTTTCAAATAAAACTTTGTCTATGTCTTTCTTGCTACCAAAAATCAAAATATATTGCACCAAAAATTCCTAAGCAGATCTTTGTTGTCTGAGTGGAATGATTTAGTAGGACATATGTTTGTCAAAACACATTGTTATTAAAAGTGACTTAAAGGGGTATTCCACCCCTACACATCTTATCCCCTATCCAAAGGACCCTGAGGAATGTTCCTCATATCCTGGTGGCTCGTACCATCATGCCTCCTACATGCAAATCTATGGGAGGGGGCGTGACGGCCATCACGCTCCCTTCCATAGACTTGCATTAAGCAGGCGTGTCCATGACATCAAGAGCAGACGTGGCCGTGACATCATGAGCTTCCGGCGCTGCACCCGTCACTCTAAATGAATGCCGGGTGCAGCAGGAAGATCACAAGGGTCCCCAGCGGCAGGACCCCCGCAATCAGACGTTGTATCCCCTATGCTTTTAATGGGGGATAATTATAGCTGAAAAATGGCTCAGCAGCAACATGTGGCTCTCAATCTTCTTTCATATGATTCTTGGATACCTACAATATGTCAAACAACTCCAGGAGCGTAAGTATAGGGGGATGCAGACGTGGCATTTACACTTGGGTCTCAGTATGTGAGGGGATCCCCAGGCACCTCTTCCCCTAGTGGATGACACCAGTATTATAAACTTCAAATTTTGAATTTGGGCGAAGAAGTTACAAGCTACACATTTGCCTGTACTCCTTTCACTGTTTTGAAACGTACAACATCTATAATTAATTTTGGCAAACTTGTATTCTTCAGAACTGAATAAGAACTGGAGACATTCAGGTGGCTTATGGTAGTGAAGTAGAGCAATTCAGGTTTGATATTTATGTGTTTTCCATGTTCTGGCTAAAGCCTTTTTATCAACCGTGTTGACACTGTGATTGGGATGATTTTAACCTTATAAATAACCACTCTAGTGGAAAGAAAATGTTTTCAAATCAACTGCCAGAAAGTTAAACAGATTTGTAAATTACTTCTTTTTAGAAATCTTAATCCTTCCAGTACTTATCAGCTGCTCTATGCTCCAGAGGAAATTGTGTAGTTCTTTTCAGTCTGACCCCAGTGCTCTCTACTGACACCTCTGTCCGTGTCAGGAACTGTTCAGAGCAGGAACGTTTGGCTTTTGGGATTTTCTCTGGAAAGTTTCTGACATGGGCAGAGGTGACAGCAGAGAGCACTGTGGTCAGACTGAAAAGAACTACACAACTTCCTCTGGAGCAAACAGCAGCTAATAAGTACTGGAAGGATTAAGGCTTCCTCAGCAAATAGGAGCCTAGACTCATATGGAGTGAGTGAGGGAACCTTCGGCGTACAAACAAATCGATCGGACCCCCGCATACATGTTGTGGGGGTTCTATTCGGTTGGGGGGACTGTCATTGCGGCATTTAAGTGCCACAATCACTATTGATCATTGCACTTTAGGGGTTAAAGATGGAGATCAGCGAGATTGCTGTTCTCTGAAGTTGATAGAGTTCCTGCGCTTGCCTCATAGTGGGACCACTGTTCAGGATGTAAATATACATGTGTTGCACGTACATTTACATCCATTGTCCTTTAGGAGGTAGGTAAAGAAAATACCACATGACTTACAAAATAATATGGATTATTCTGAGCAATGGACATGACGGATTGGCAATACTATGGTGGCACTACTATATTGCCTACACCATCAATACTCCATTAGCACACAGTGGAAGATAATCGCAAAAAAATAATACAGCTATGTAGGCAATATATTATCCTCAGGGGTGGACTGACAGCCCCCGGACCAAAAAAAGGCAAGGGCCCCTGCTAGGCTCTGGAGCTCGTCAATCTTCTGCCACACCCCTATTCCACCCAAATACCACACGCAATAAACTAAAATTTATATATGTAAGAAACACTTTAATGTAGGTAAATTTCCATGACCAATAATACTGGTATACAAGGAGTAAATATATACCACCACACAATAACTGGATAATACCGCCATACTGTACTGAATAAAACCACTATATACAGACCAGTATACTATAAAGTATCTGTATACAATATAAGTGATTATATACAGGACCATATGGTGGTAGATATCAGCTGTACACAGGATGTGCATACCATATAAGTGATTACAGTGATATTTTGGGACTCACAATTACGTCTTTTCTGATCAGCGGTGTACTCTTTCCTTTTCTTCTCTGTCCGGATAAGACCGCCATGTGGATTTCTTAACATCTGCAAGACAAACATGTCGGACTCTGCATTTTTCCAGTGCCCTCCCCTCCTCTACACAATCTTTCCATCTATAGACCCACAAACTGTAATAATGCCCTCTTTAGTGTCCTGCACAATAAAAGGGCAGGTAGGTAGGGAGCCAGATAAATATGTAACTAGGTAGGTAGATCAGGAAGCCAGATATGTAGGTAGGTGACAAGCTAGTTAGGTAGAGGGCTAGCTAGGTAGTTAGGCAGCCATGTATGAAGGCCAGTTATGTACATAAATGGGTAGCTGGGTATGTAGGTAAGTAGTTAGGCATCCATATAAAGTTAGGTAGCCCCCCCTTCCCCGTAGGTGTAGGCAGCAGAGCTAGCCCCCCCCCCCCCCGTCCCTGCAGGTATAGGCAACAGAGTTAACTCCCCCTTCCCTGTAGGTATAGGCAGCAGAGTTAGCCCCCCACCCTTCCCCATAGGTATAGGCAGCAGACTTAACCCCCCCTTCCCCATAGGTATAAGCAGCAGCGTTAACCCCCCTTCCCAACAGGTATAGGAACAGAGTTAACCTCCCTTTCTCCTTAGGTATAGGCAGCAGAGTCCCCCCCTTTCCCCATAGGTATAGGCAGAGTTAACCCCCATTCCCCATAGGTATAGGCAGAGTTAAACCCCCTTTCCCCCATAGGTATAGGCAGAGGTACCCCCCCTTTCCCCATAGGTATAGGCAGAGTTACCCCCCTCTTCCCCATTGGTATAGGCAGAGTTTCCCCCCCTCTCTTCCCCATAGGTATAGGCAGAGTTACCCCCCCTTCCCCATAGGTATAGGCAGAGTTACCCCCCCCCCTTTCCCCATTCATATAGGCAGAGTTAACCACCTGTTCCACTTAGGTATAGGCAGAGCTACCCCCCTCTTTCCCATTGGTATAGGCAGAGTTACCCCCCCTCTTACTCATAGGTGTATGCAGAGTTACCCCCCTTCCTCCCCTTTCCCCATAGGTATAGGTGGAGTTACCCCCCCCCTTTCCCCATAGGTATAGGTGGAGTTACCCCCTCTCCCCTCCCTCTTTCCCCATAAGTATAGGCAGATTTACCCAGAAAGAGGGGGCGCTCTACGATCGGACCGGCCGTTCAGTCCGCCCCTGATGATCCTACAACTAGGGACAATTTTGCTCTGAACACTTTGCTCAATGTCCAAAATTTTTTAAGTTGATAATTAGACAGGGTGAGAAAAAGGGTTAGGCTGGGGCATATGTCTAAAATAAAAGCTTCTGCATGTTGTTATATTCAGTGTTGCTCCCGGAAGTCAGTCATCCGTCCACTATTTTTTGCCAGTCAGCTGTATAACTAGAAGTAACCTTTACGGTCTATTCACACATACATTATTCTGCGCAGATATGATGTGCAGGATTTTATGCTGCAGATTTCAATGTAAACCTAATGACTGAACACAGCTTCAAATTCTGCACATCAAATCTGCGAAGAATACTGTACTTTTGAATAGGCCCTTAAAGGGGTACTCCGCCCCTAGACATCTTATCCCCTATCCAAAGGATAGGGGATAAGATGTCAGATTGCCGGGGTCCCGCTGCTGCACGTAATGACGGGCAATACAGGGGCCGGAGCATCGTTACGTCATGGCTCCACCCCTCGTGGCGTCACGGCCTGCCCCGTCAATACAAGTCTATGGGAAGGGGTCGTCACGCCCCCTGCCATAGACTTGCATTAAGGGGATGGGCTGTGATGTCATGAGGGGCGGAGCCATGACGTCACGCTGCTCCGGCCCCTGTATCGCCCATCATTACGCACAGAGCAAATTCGCTCTGTGCAGTAATGATGGCGGGGTGCCGCAGCGGTGATCCCCGTCGTCCCCAGCAGGGGGACCGTGGCGATCTGACATCTTATCCCCTATCCTTTGGATAGGGGATAAGATGCCAGGGGCGGAGTACCCCTTTAAGGTTATTTGCCTGCGGTCTATACCATATTGCTCTCCTCCAGACAAATCATCTAGCTCAGCAACGATTCCACTAAAGATGCCAACCACTTCCTCTTCCCCTGTCTTTTGCCCTGGCCTGGCTTGGTGTATAGGTAGTGTAATTATTATATTATTGTTATTATTTTCTATTGTAAATAACAGTGATAAACATTACGTAGATGACTATGTATTTTTTTCTTGCTCACTCTTGAGTTTCCCTGCTTCAGTTACGAACATAAGAAAAAAAAAGGGACTCTATGTAGCACTGCCTTTACCTCTTTCAAACCTGGAGTCTGCATTACCAAAACCATTGACAAATCTTCCTGTGAGAGAAGAAGATGGGACTATATGCAGCAATGCCCTCACCTTTTTCAAATGTATGCCTTTTCCCAATAGAATGCACTGATACTACAGCAGTCTAGTGTTTATGGAATTTGGAATAGGTGAGGTCATTGCCACTTAGTCACATTTTCTTCTCTCTTAGGTATATACTACCATGGTTTTGGTGAAGCTGCCTGCATTGGAAGGCCATGGAGCCCATCTTTAGCAGGTTTTGCTTCAGTTTTATATGTGTAGTGGATAGAGGCTGAAGTGTGTGCTACCGTGCCCTTTGTCCAGCTGTAACTTGCAATCACTGCAGGTTTTAGGACTGAGGCCCTGTGAGATGGGAACACTCTCATTGTCTGAACACTGTTTGTTTAAATTAAAGGGGTTATCAAGGAAAAAACTGTTTTTTTATATATCAACTGGCTCAAGAAAGTTAAACAGATTTATAAATTACTTCTATTAAAAAATCTCTGTCTAAGTGCTCTCTGATGACACCTGTCTCGGGAACTGTCCAGAGTAGAAGTAAATCCCCATAGCAAACCCCTTGTACTCTGTGCAGTAGATGACAGTAGAGCACTGTTGACTGACAGAAAAGAAGAACTCAACTTCAACAGCTGATAATTATTGGAAGGATTAAGATTTTTGTAATAGAAGCAATTTACAAATCTTTTTAACTTTCTGAAGCCAGTTGATATATAATTTTTTATTTTTTTTCGTGGAACACCCATTTAAGTTAAATATCAGTACTGACCTTCTGCTGTTTGGCCACAAGATGCCGCTGTTTCCTAACACAGCTAACAGACTGCATGTTTTCCATATACATGAGAGGGGAGAGTGACCAGTAAAAAAAAAAAAAAGCCAGTTAAAGGGGTATTCCAGGCCAAAACTTTTTTTTACATATCAACTGGCTCCGGAAAGTTAAACAGATTTGTAAATTACTTCTATTAAAAAATCTTAATCCTTCCAACAGTTATTAGCTTCTGAAGTTGAGTTGTTATTTTCTGTCTAACTGCTCTCTAATGACTCACGTCCCGGGAGCTGTGCAGTTCCTATGAGGATATTCTCCCATCATGCACAGCTCCCGGGACGTGACATCATCATTGAGCAGTTAGACAGAAAACTTTAGAAGCTAATAACTATTGAAAGGATTAAGATTTTTTAATAGAAGTAATTTACAAATCTGTTTAACTTTCCAGAGGCAGTTGAGATATATAAAAAAATTGTGTCCGAGACCCTGATCCTGTCCAGAGGAAAGAGGATTGCTTCCAGGAACATGGATGAGAGCTGAGGAGCAAAACAACATAGACTGTGGTACCACGCGTTTGTTGAAGAGGCATTTGTTCTGTTCAGAGTCACCAGTGGATGCAGAGCAGACCCGGGTCAGTAAGATCATGCACGCACCTCATTACTTTGTTGGCACCCAGAGACTAGTGTTGGGCGCGAATATTCGCATTTCAAATTTTTATCATGGATATCGCAAATTCGCAAATATTTTTTGCCTATATTCGCATATGTGAATATTCGCATATTAGCACATTTGCATATGTGAATATTCACATATTCCTTCTTTTCACTTGTGGGCCAATTAGAATGATGGAAATACACCTTCAGAGGTTATCAACAACATCCCTAGCAACCAATAGTAAAGTTGCCCACCCCCTCACTGTTTTCTTCCTCGAATATGCGATGAATATTCCTCTATATATTTGCAAAATATCGCAAATTCGAATATGGGCAATGCCACTCATGATTACTAGAGACTAGACCAGGCCTGTTAGTTAGGGTCTCTGTTCGTGTCAGGCCACATGTGTTGCTACTGTTCATTGCAAGGACTCCATAATTTAAATTGACATTTCACAATTGGAGAGCGATAAATTCCCCACAAATCAAGCCAGGCTGGTGTTTTGTTCAGGAGGAATACTCAGGCACATTCTACAACTCCAGTTAGGGGAGGGGGAATAAGGTAGACCTTTGTAAGATTGTAAGCTGTTGTGCTGCACCGCAGGCTAGCCTAAACCACACACCTATACAATTATTCTTGTGTTTTTAGGGTAATAACAGGTAAGGTGTGGCAGACTAGTTGTGCCTGCCGATAGGCAAATTAACACTCCTTTCTCCTTCATTGGGCGCCAAGCTGTGCAGCACAAGGGTCTCCGCCTTAGGCTCGGTGTATGTAAGTTTATTGTATGTTTCCAGAATTTATGTTTGGCTTCATTACCACTTTAAGTAGAATTCGGATCTGACAAAAGCTGGTGGTGAAGTTGTTTTCCTTGTTCGTGATTTCGCTGTATCCTGGGGAGCCCACCCCGGTACACCGTTTACAGCCCAGTGCTATTTCAACTTTTGACATGTCTGAGCAACATTTCAAAAGTTGTTCTAGTGAAGCTTTAAAAGAAATGACAGCATTGCCGCAGCCTCTATCCACTCCACAATTCTCATTGAATGCTGAGCACTCTGCAATAAAGTGACTATTTGCAGCTTATGAACTCTAACTGGTAAGCAAGTGAAATTGTGGACCTATACGAACAAAAAATCTTAAAGGGGTACTCCGGTGAAAAATGTTTATTTTATTTTTTTTAAATCAAATGGTTCCAGAAAGTTAAACAGATTTGTAAATTACTTCTTTTTAAACATCTTAATCCTTCCAGTACTTATGAGCTGCTGTATGCTCCAGAGGAAGTTGTGTAGTTCTCTTCAGTCTGATCACAGTGCTCTCTGCTGACACCCCTGTCCGTGTCAGGAACTGTCCAGAGCAGGATATGTTTGCTATGGGGATCTGCTCCTATTCTGGACAGTTCCTGACATGGACAGAGGTGTCAGCACATAGCACTGTGGTCAGACAGAAAAAAACAATACAACTTCCTCTGTAGTATACAGCAGCTGATAAGTACTGGAAGGATTACACTTTTTAAATAAAAGTAATTTACAAATCTGTTTAACTTTCTGGCACCAGCTGATTAAAAAAAATGTTATAGATACACTTTCAATATAAAGTATTTTCTATTTAATGAATGTGTGTGTGTGTGTGTGTGTGTGTGTGTGCATTCTATATCTATACAAAGAAGACATTAGCTTTCCCTTCTTTCCATCTTCATGCAGTCAATGTACTTTTTTCTCAATAAAAAGTTGTACTGAATACGTAATGCAATAGGTTTCACCAATTTACTTGCAGGGACACCAGTAGACTAGGTAATTTACCGTTGCTCCATCAGGAATATATACTGTATTGATTTCCATAATTGTCCTGGAGAAATGAAAGTTGATTGTAGTTAAATGTACAAGGCCACTGTGGTTTTCCGCTCAGCTGATTATCTGTTCATTTGTAGTACAAGGGTTTGTGATGGGACCATAGCTCCCTCAAAAGACGCTAATTTTCTCATCCAATATTCATTTCTAGCTTCATTCCCCATAAGAGCACCTTATTTTGAAATCTTTTGCAAGTATTTGCAGTGAGAGGATAGTTTTGAGTAAGATGCTTTTTAAAAGTATCTAGTTGTTAGATACAGTAGCAGAAATAAAACTGTAATAATGTATTCAAAAAGCCATTGCCAACAGTTTGTTAGTCCCCCCAGGACTTCTATTTCTCTATGCACATACAGAGATTCAACGAATATGGCTAGCTTTACATCAAATACTGTTATAGATCCAGAATTATATATGATTTTCTATAGCACTTTCCCTAATTACAGGGAATTTACTGTTAGGAAAGTATCTACTTTTTAAAGAAAGTTACATTTTTTATTATTTATATGTTCTTTAGCTTTTTTGTGTGATATTATGTATAACTTGTTTTGCTCCCATCACTGTCTATATGGGAAAAAAAGATTCTGAAATATTGCACCTTCCTCACAGGTCACTGAACCCTTTATATAGAGTAACACTTGACACCACCTCTCACACTTGGGCAGGGTCAGCAGTCACCTCATTATAAACACCCAGGATTGCAATGACAGGATATGTCTGTATTATAAAGCTGAATGTAATAAAGTACAGTGTAACATAGTACATCCAGTTCAGCCTGGTATTCTGTTGTGTTGATCCAGAGGAAGGCAAAAAAATAAATAAATAAATAAATAAAAAACTATAAGGTAAAAGCTAATTTCATTCTTTTTAGAGGAGTAAAATCCTTCCAGACTCAAAATCTGGCATCAGAATAAATCCCCGCATCAACAACCCTTTTCTAGAATCTAGCTATTATAACCTACAGAAATGTAACCTTTCCACTCTTGAACTCTTTTATAGAGTTCACCATGACCACTACCTCTGGCAGAAAGTTCCATAGTCCCACTACTTTTAAGGAAAAGAACCCCCACGTGTGCTGGTGTAGAAACTATTTTCTAGTTGTGGAGGATGTCCCGTTATATATATCATCATAGTTATAAAAAGATGGCAGTAGATATCTCTGTGTAGACATTTAATATATGTATACAGAATTTGTAGGTTGACCTGCAGATATCTTTTTGTTAAACTAAATAAAGCCAATTTTTATAATCTTTGTGTGTACTGGAGATTTGCACAGTGGGAGAACTATTTCTTTGTCATGGATATCTATGCCCCTTTTGATGCACCCCATGATATTGGAAAACAAGTGTAATCCAGCTCACCCTCTCGAAGCCAGTCTGCACGGACTGGGACGATCCAGTTTCCGGGATACAAATAGAACAAGAGAGCGATGATGTCCAGCGCATAAATGCTCAGTAAAATCAGAATTCTTTATTCCAAACGATCAGACAACAGGAGTAACATGTGATACGTTTCGGCTGTCTTACGCAGCTTTAGTCAAGGTTGTGTAAGACAGCCGAAACGCGTCACATGTTACTTCTGTTGTCTGATCATTTGGAAAAAAGAATTCAGATTTTACCGAGCATTTCTGTGCTGGACATCCTCCCCTTGTTCTATTTGTACCACGTGGTATTATCTGCCTATTATCAGGTTGCTACAGTTTAATTTACTGTTAACTTAAAATTTTAAAAGCATTCCTGCCACTTAAAAAAAAAGAAAAAAAAAAACTCTTGTCATATTACACAGATATGTCAAAAGTTTTGATTGGTCAGGATCTGGGTATTCAGACTCCCACCCATCATTAGATGGAGCAAGGAGAGGTATGTGACTGAGTGATTCCCTCCCCACCTTGCTGTGTTCCCCCATGTTATTGCAGGAGGCACCCTTCATAGACTCACAATGGAGCCTGTGTCCTGCAGTGAGTCGGTGAGTGAACCACTTAGCCATATGCTCCTCCATGCTCTACCTAGCAACCTGTTAGATAACATACAACAAGTTAGATCTGGTCCCCCAGATCATACTGTATACATGCTGGCTGCAGGTCAAGATTTATAGGACTTATACATTCCCTTCATTTTGCCTCCATTCCCTCCATTTTGTATCCATTCCAGGGTTTGCCTAAAAAAAATAAAAAATACAAACCCAAATTCTGTACATAATATTACAAGTCAGATGCAAGGTCACCGTAACAAAAAGAGTTGCAGTATAATGCATAGAGCCCTGTAAGGGTGCATTCACACCATATTTGCGAGATCGGCAGCCGGATCTCGCAAACGTGGTGTGATGCACCCTGATAGAGTCTGGACTCCAGGCAATAAGGGTCATGGCAATTACCTATTTGCCATATAGAAGTCAAATATGAAATTACAATTTGGCAAATGTCATGGGAGCCACATTGCATAATTCAGCTCATGACCTAGTCGTCCTGTGACCGAAACCACTAAGTATTTATTTCAGCATTTTATAAACTTTTTTGTTTTTCTTTATAATTTACACAAGTTATCTGAGTGATTCTAGAAATTGCACAATATATAATGAGCCTGGGCTCTGTTTGTCAACAACAAAGTTTTAAATCCCATGTCTCACACAGCCATAAAGTAAAATGATCAAATTCTGGCTCCTTGCAGCTGCTTCTAAGGGGACCTCACCGCATATAGTTTTATACAGCTCCCACTGAACTATATATTTGTTAGATGGCCATCTTTTCTTGTTACAGTAATCCAAGAGAACAACTAAACTTAGTAAAGATAAATAACAATCTGTCACATTGCAACAATTCTGAAATTGCGTTTGCAAAAACCATAAAGTGCTACAATGAAACTGGCTCTCGTGAGGATCCCCACTAAGAGCGGGCCAAGTAAGTGTGTAAACATTTGACTTGTGCTGTAAAATATATTAGCCTTCACAAAATATTAATCAGACATTTAACTCTTTCATGGCAGTTTTTTTTTTTTTTTTTTTCATTTTTCATATTTTTTTAAGCCTACCCCAAACTGTCTTTTTTCTTCTAGAATAAACTAGAGAAAATCCACAATCTTCCCTGAAATAACTTAGAAAAGTAATAATGAATAAAAATTTACTGAAAAGTAATTAATGAAAATCAGACATTGCTTTCGAATGGTAGTTTAACAGAATCATTTTGAAAACCAAAATAATAAATATGTCCTTAATAGAAATGATGGTCCCTGAATGTAATATTTAGTTTGATAACCGTGAGGAAGTTACCGCGATCCAGCAATTCCTGTACCTCTGCAGGTATCTTGGCCGACTATTCATAAGATACTGCTCCAGCTGTCTCAGGTATGAAGGTGTCTTCTCCACAGTGCAGGTATCTTGGCCGACTATTCATAAGATCCTGCTCCAGCTGTCTCAGGTATGAAGGTGTCTTCTCCAGACTACAGGTATCTTGGACCACTCCTCATAAGATCCTGCTCCAGCTGTCTCAGGTGAGAAGGTGTCTTCTCCAGAGTGCAGGTATCTTGGACCACTCCTCATAAGATCCTGCTCCAGCTGTCTCAGGTGAGAAGGTGTCTTCTCCAGACTGCAGGTATCTTGGCCCCACTCCTCCTAAGATACTGCTCCGGCTTTCTCAGGTGGGAAGGTGTCTTATCCAGACTCCAGGGTTCAGCTCCTTCCACAGATATTCAGTAGGATCAAATCAGAGCTCATGGAAACCACTTCGCAATAGTCCAATGTTTTGCTCTTTGCCATTCTTGGATGTTTTGAGCTGTGTTTTGGGTCATTAATCAGTTGGAAGGTCCATGACCTGCGACTGAGACCAAGTCTCCTGACACTGGGCAACGCATTTCTCTCCAGAATGTCTTGATAGTCTTTAGATTTTATTGTACCCTGTACAGATACAAAACACCCTTGGCCAGGTGCAGTAAAGCAGCCCCAAAACATAACCAAGTGCCAGTTTTGCCTCATCTGTCCAAAGAACATTGTCCCAGAAGCTGTGTGGCTTGTCCTTTGGACAGATGAGACTGGAGATTTTAAGCAAGTTTGTTTTACAAAATGATTCTGTTTAACCACAATTCAAAAGCAATGTCTGATTTTCATCAGTTAATTTTCAGCAAATTGATATTCACTACTACTTTGGCAGTTTTCAGTTATTGAGGGTGCATCATGTGTTTTTATGCCTTAAACAAAATAATACCAACAATTTTGTCTGCACATGTATTTGTATATATATATATATATATATATATATATATATATATATATATATTAATGCTTCAAAGGGGTATTCCAGGAAAAAACATATGTTTTTATATCAACTGACTCCAGAAAGTTAAACAGATTTGTAAATTACTTCTATTTAAAAAATCTTAATCCTTTCAATAATTATCAGCTGCTGAAGTTGAGTTGTTGTTTTCTGTCTGGCAACAGTGCTCTCTGCTGACATATCAGCTTGTCTCGGGAACTGCACAGAGTAGAAGAGGTTTGCTATGGGGATTTGCTTCTAAACTGGGCGGTTACCAAGACAGGTGTCATCAGAGAGCACTTAGACAGAAAAGAACAACTCAACTTCAGCAGCTCATAAGTACTGATAGGATTAAGATTGTTTAATAAGAAGTAATTTACAAATCTGTTTAACTTTCTGGAGCCAGTTGATATATATAAATAAAAAAGTTTTTCCCTGGATAACCCCTTTAACCCCTTAAGGACTCAGGGTTTTTCCGTTTTTGCACTTTCGTTTTTTCCTCCTTACCTTTTAAAAATCATAACCCTTTCAATTTTTCACCTAAAAATCCATATTATGGCTTATTTTTTGCTTCGTCAATTCTACTTTGCAGTGACATCAGTCATTTTACCCAAAAATGCACGGCGGAATGGAAAAAAAAAATCATTGTGCGACAAAATCGAAGAAAAAATGCCATTTTGTAACTTTTGGGGGCTTCCGTTTCTACACAGTGCATATTTCGGTAAAAATTTCATCTTATCATTATTCTGTAGGTCCATACGGTTAAAATGATACCCTACTTATATAGGTTTGATTTTGTCGCACTTCTGGAAAAAATCATAACTACATGCAGGAAAATTTATACGTTTAAAAATGTCCTTTTCTGACCCCTATAACTTTTTTATTTTTCCACGTACAGGGCGGTATGAGGAGTCATTTTTTGCACCGTGATCGGAAGTTTTTATCGGTATGATTTTTGTTTTGATCGGACTTTTTGATCACTTTTTATTCATTTTTTAATGGTATAAAAAGTGACCAAAAATGCGCTTTTTTTGACTTTGGAATTTTTTTGCGCGTATGCCATTGACCGTACGGTTTAATTAATTATATATTTTTATAGTTCGGACATTTACGCACGTGGCGATACCACATATTTTTTTTTTTTTCTTTTTTTACACTGTTTTATTTTTTTTATGGGAAAAGGGGGGTGATTCAAACTTTTATTAGGGAAGGGGTTAAATGACCTTTATTAACACTTTTTTTTACATTTTTTTGCAGTGTTATAGGTCCCATAGGGACCTATAACACTGCACACACTGATTTTTTACACAGATCACAAAACAGGCATGTTAATACAGTGTTATCGGCGCTTGACTGCTCCTGCCTGGATCTCAGGCACGGAGCAGTCATTCGCCGATCGGACACCGAGGAGGCAGGTAAGGGCCCTCCCGGTGTCCTGCCAGCTGTTCGGGATGCCGCGATTTCACCGCGGCGGTCCCGACCAGCCTGACTGGGCAGCCGGGTCACTTTCACTTTCGCTTTAGAAGCGGCGGTCAGCTTTGACCGCTACTTCTAAAGGGTTAATACCGCACATCGCCGCGATCGGCGATGTGTGGTATTAGCCGCGGGTCCCGGCCGTTGATGAGTGCCGGGACCGACACGATATGATGTGGGATCGCGGCGCGATCCCGCTTCATATCGCGGGAGACGGCGCAGGACGTAAATATACGTCCTGCGTCGTTAAGGGGTTAATATTTATTGTGGTCTTTGTTCATTTATAATGTTTTGCACTGTATCTTGAAGAAATGTACAAGATATCTCTATGCAGAAGTGTACTCATGTGACCCTTATTGCCCAATGGGAGGCCCTCTAGTTATATAGTGTGTGTGTGGGGGAGGGGGTGTGGGCGGGGGGAGTTATTTGTTAGTGTATCAAGTGAGTGTATTAAGTGAGTGTGGAGTGCAGAGCTCGGTGTGAGCTGCAGTGTGGAGAAGGGTCAGCAGGAGTGGGAGGTAATTCAAGGGAATTCTAAGGAACATCTTCTAGAAAGCAATCAGACTCTTGCAGTCACATTGCAGGTCTCTGATTGGCTTGCTGACAGGCACCACACCTGATCGCTGATGTTGGTCCTTCCTGATAGCAGCCATCACTCACCATCTATTAAGCGAGCTCAACACCTGCACTCGCTTTATAGACTTACTGTATATTGCACCATAGCACCAAGGCCCAGGAGGCATGTAAAATGTATGTGTGGGGGTTGGGGGGTTAAGAACTAGATCTGTATAGTCTGGACGAAAGATAGTAAAGAAGGGATGTGATTGAAACCTTCAAATATTTTACAGGATGAAAAAGGCGATGGAATGCATGTTAAAAGATTTAAATACATTAAGGGTGTAACGCTGAGCACTCCGGTCCCTGTTCCTGGACCGGAGCGCTCGCAGCGTCTGTCCCAGCGGGGTGCCCCGGTCGGACTCTCTGACCGGGGACACTCCGTCTCTGCTCCCGTCAGGGATGCGGTCCGTGCTGCGGGATGTCCCCGTGTGCGTCCTGCGCCTCAGCGGCACTTACCCGTGCCCTCTACGGCCCTCTCCTCTGCTCCTCGCTCACGGGACTCCCGGAGCACGTGTCCCTGCACTATAGGGCGCGCGCGCGCCGGCAGTTTGAGATTTAAAGGGCCCGTGCACCATTGATTGGTGCCTGGCCCAATCCGTTCATTTTCACCCCTATAAAGGTGTTCCGCCCCTTCCTGCCCTTCCGGATCTTTGTTGCCTCAGCGCCCTAGGGAAAGTGTTTTTGTGTATATCCTTGTCTGTTGCTGATCCCGTTGCTAATGACTACCGCCTGTGAACCTGTACTGCCTGCCCTGACCTTTGCTACATCTGACTACGCCTCTGCCTGCCCCTTCTGTACTTCGCCTGTCTCAGCTGCCAGTTGAGGTTGAGCCGCTATCGGAGGATACGACCTGGTAGTTACCGCCGCAGCAAGTCCATCCCGCTTTGCGACGGGCTCTGGTGAAAACCAGTAACTGCTTAGAACCGATCCTCCGGTACGGTCCACGCCAATCCCTCTCTGGCATAGAGGATCCACACCCTGTACTGCTTCCCGCTATTAGTCCGGATCCTGACAAAGGGGTTCCTAGCAGAATACATGAAAACACTACTTACACATTTCAGGCCATAAAAAAATTGCTTTTCCTATATTATCCTGCTACGAATTTTGTATTGATTCATATATAGAACTAAGTGTTACTTACTATTCATCACAGTCTGGATACTGGATTTACTCTTATTCTACAGCAGGTGAGCTCAGCTTTTCTTTGCATAGGTAATTGCAATTAAATATATATTCATATGGTAACATTAAATGCTTTAATAATGATTTTTGGTAAAATATTGTCAATATATAGCACACGGATCACATGTGTGTGCTCTTGGAGAGGGCTGCATATAGTGCTACTCTGATATCAACGCCATATTTGTTAAAATGCCAAAATTAGACTTTTCATAAATATTACACTTTTTTGCCGGAAAACAAAATCTAATTGATGCAAAAGCAATACATCAAATGAAAATTACAATTAAAAATATATAGTTAAAAGAAAAGGAAAGGCAAGTCAGAATTGCTTTACTGTGGAGATAGTGTGAATCCATGCTTATTGTGTGGCCTGTGTCTCCCCCCGGAGGATATGCTTCTAAATGCCTGCATATAGTATTTCTATGGAATGTATTGTTGGATTTTCTGGTTTTGTTGATGAATGCAGCCATTATGATAACTTTATGTTTCTGAAAAGCTAAAATGTTCTTGCAGGTATGATAAAGTATGTAATGTTAGAAATTCTGTGATCCTACTTCTATTTGTTCAATATGCCCTTTACAATTATTTAGATATAATAATAATAATATATAAAAAAAATTCTTGACATCTACTCCTCACAGATCCCCATTTCAGGGTTGTTCCAAGAAATAGAAAAACACAGCTAATTTCTTTCAAAAACAGCTCCACGTCTGTCTCCAGGTTGGTAGTGGTTTTACAACTTGGCTCCATTCACTTCAATGGAACTGAGCTGTAATACCCCACACAACCTGGAGACAGACGGGGAATGTTTTTTGATAGGAAGTAGCTCTGTTTATCTATTCCTGGATAACCCCTTTAAACGCGCCTTTCTATTTTAGAAGTATGTTGCAAATGTGGTGAAAAATATAACAATTCAACCATATATTCCACATGGTTCATTTATTATTATAATTTTTTTTACTACTATGTGATAACTTTGGCACATTATCTATTGTTTTAGGCACTTATGTAACTATATTCATATATCCTCCTATCTTCTCCACCTACATCAATAGTGAGAGTGGGGTAAGGTATCTGAGGTACAGGGGTGACTCTTATTAGGGCGAATGCCCCAGCTACGTAACAAACAGGGAAGAGATTAATGGAGAGATAGTATTTATTAGGGGTTAGATATTTTGAAATTCCTTTTCCTTCCCATAATGTATAGTCAGAAGAGACTAGATTAAGCAGATTTTAGGCACACCCTTATGTTTACATAAGTGCCTTGACATATAAGAGGTTTGACTGTAGTGTGGCATCTCTACTGTGTTTGCTGTACAGTGGCATTTTTGGTTTTTCGGGTCATTATTTAGATTTTTAATGGCTTAAATAAAGTTTTTTTTAGACAAGACATTCTAGTCTCATAGGGTGAACGGCATAAACATAAAAAAAAGTCAAAAATTGCTGTGTTTTGGTCACATCACATTCACAAAAAAAGTGGGAATGTGCAAAACATTGGCCTTCATTCAGCCTCATATATGGAAAATTAGAAAGTTATAGGTTGTCAAAATAGGGCAATTTTAAACATACTTATTTTGCGAAAAAAGTTTGCATTTTTTTTAAAGAAGTACAATAATGAAATAATGAAAATGAAACCCACCAACATTTGCTACATTTCAGTTTTCTTTTGGATTTCCTCACACAAATAATATTTTTGGGGGGTTTGCAGTACATTTAATGGTAAAACCATGGTATAACAAGCCCTCACATGGTTCAGTAAATAGAAATGAACAAATTTAAGATTTTTAGAAGGCTATGAGGAAAAAACGAAAACACAAAAGAAAAATTGGCTGCGTCCTTAAGGCCAAAATGGGATGTGTCCTTGAGGGGGTTATCATGGCCTCGCCCACCGATCGACGTGATAGGCCAGTAAATTGTAACTGGCAAGACATGGCTCTTCCAGGCCAATCTGACCTCCGATGGCCTGGAAAATAAAGGTGATCCATGCTGTCAGAGACCGCACCAATCACCCTGGAGTTCGTGCCCTCCTCCCGTTAGTTCATATTTTTTGTCAGTCATGATTTGGTCAAGACTGATCAACCAATCACGGTTCCCAGCAGGGAAAATGAAATTGTGACAAATGTTTGACCAATTCAGATGCCTTGGATGTCCTTAAGTGGTGAAACGTGGAAGAAGCCTTAAGTGGTGAAACGTTGGGTGAGGGTGATGGTGGTCTGGCACACACAGCTATCTGGTCCACTTGGTAATTACTTTGTTGTTATACACTGGTATTTGTGTTAGGCAGGTTATTTTTCTATATGGCTTTATACTCTTAGTCACTGGGACTCCTTATGATTGTATAGTACCTATTACACTGTGGGGATTTTGTGTTTATTTCTTCTCCCGCTTTACTTGATTATTATATTGGGCCTTTTGTTTTTTGTGTTCCATATATTGTGTCATAGCTATACTCATTACAGCACCCTATACCTACCAGACTCTCCTTCTTCTTTAATTTTAAAAGTTTTATTAATTTTGTCAAAATACAAACACTGGATGAGAAAGTGGACCCAATGCAAGGGGTCAAAAAACCCACGCAGGGGTTTAAAGGGATACTCCAATGGAAAACTTTTTTTTTAATCAACTGGTGCCAGAAAGTTAAACAGATTTGTAAATTACTTCTATTAAAAAATCTTAATCCTTCCAGTACTTTTTAAAGGCTATGTACTACAGAGGAAATGCTTTACTTTTCAGATTTCTCTGATGTCATGACCACAGTGCTCTCTGCTAACCTCTGCTGTCCATTTTAGGAACTGTCCAGAGCAGGAGAAAATCCCCATAGCAAACATATGCTGCTCTGGACAGTTCCTAAAATGGACAGCAGAGGTCAGAAGAGAGCACTGTGGTCATGACACCAGAAACATCTAAAAAGTAAAGCATTTCCTCTGTGGTATATAGCCCCTAAAAAGTACAAGAAGGATTAAGATTTTTTTTAATAGAAGTAATTTACAAATCTGTTTAACTTTCTGGCACCAGTTGAATAAAAAAAAAATGAAAAAAAGTTTTCCACAGGAGTACCCCTTTAAAGGCAAGGAAATTACAATAAAATAGCAAATGATCAACAATTGTCACAGTCTCAGCAATCGGCTGAGAAAAGTACAAAGGAGAATAAAGGAACAGTGTAAAACCTATAGATACAGTCAAAAGACCAAAAGTGCAACAAGGGTAACTAGCATACCCTAGCAGAGAGAAGAATAGATAATGGGAAAAGGATCATCCAAAGTATAAGAAAAGAGGAGAAAAAGGGAGGCGAAGAAAAGGAAGGAGAGAAAGAAAAAAAAAGGGGGGGGGGGTGAAAACTAGGGAGGATCAGAGGCAAAATCAGAACATAAGGGCAGTCAGTAGGAGGTAGGGTCCAGGGAGACATAATGAACACTGCAAATCCACATTTCCCATTTCTTCCGAAACTGTGTCTCCCGGTGGTTAGATAAAGCAAATACCCTTTCATAGTCACAAGACAGGTTGACATATGACAGAATTTCGGAGAGGGAGGGGACTGGTGGTGATCTCCAGTGCCTTGCAATGCATAACTTGGTAGTCATGAGAATCTGCGCAACCACTGTCCTGGCTTCGTAGGGTAAGTCCTCTAAGTCAAGGAGAAACAACACTAAAGCAGGGGTTAGGGTGAAAGGTCTGTCAAGCAGTCATGGAAGAATTAGTTCAGTGCCCTTCCAGGATACCTGAACGAGCGGACAGTCCCATAGGGTGTGAAATAAAGTACCCCTGTGACCACACCCCCTCCAACACAAAGGTGAACAAGAGGCATAAATAAGGTTCAGTCTATGGGGGGGGGGGGTAAAATACCACCTATGGATGATTTTGATCATTGCTTCCTGGTGATTGGCACACTTGAAAATGTCCTTAATGAGCCTAAACACTGTCTGCCATTGTTCAGTAGTGATTGTGATGTTGAAGTCAGTCTCCCATTTCGCCATGTAGGGAAGCGTCATAACACTGGACTTATCGTCAAGGAGGTCATAAAACAATGAAATACCCCCCCGGGGAGAGCCCGATATATCAAAGTTGCCTAATAATCTAAAAGTCTCTAGTCAGCCGGTCTGCAGCAAGCTCCTAATTTGCAGGCTCTTATAAAATTCTCTATGTGAAAGGTTGAATTTATCTCAAAGATAGGGTAAGTGGATAGTGCCAGAATCATCCAGCAAATCTCCCATTGAGACTGCCCCAGCCGTCTTCCAGGACGAGAGATCAAGGTCCGGGACCACTACAGGTAAGAGGTCTATGGGAATGTGTTTTGGTGGGCATGTGATCAATTTAGAGAATCTCTTAAGGCTCGTCCGCCAGACCCTGTCAGTGACATTAATCGCTGATAAGGGAGTCGGCGCTAGCTGCAAACCGGCTAGTGGTGCTAGTATGCTTTATTTCAGAGAGCAGTCAACACTATAGCTTGATTCGAGAGACACCCACAACTTGCTGTCTGCCCCAGACCATCAGTATCTCATTTGGTCCAAAATGGAGGCTCTATAGTAATCCTCAATATTTGGTCTGCCCCGGTCAGCCTGTGCCTCTACCCCTAGACATTAACTTCCTAGAAACCAGTGGCTTCTTGCCTTGCCAAATAAAGGCATCCAACAAAGAGTTGGCTGATTTGAAAAAGGAAGCTGGCATCCCCACAGGTAGGGTTCTAAAGAGATATAGCAGCTTTGGTAACAATTTAACCCCTTAAGAACTGAGGGGTTTTCGGTTTTTGCACTCTCTTTTTTCCTCCTCACCTATTAAAAATCATAACCCTTTCAATTTTGCACCTAAAAATCCATATGATGGCTTATTTTTTGCGGCACCAATTCTGCTTTGCAGTGACATCAGTCATTTTACCCAAAAATCTACAACGAAATGGAAAAAAAAATCATTGTGCAACGAAATTGAAGAAAAAACGCCATTTTGTAACTTTTGGGGGCTTCCGTTTCTATGCAGTACATTTTTCAGTAAAAATGACACCTGATATTTATTCTGTAGGTCCATACAATTAAAATGATACCCTACTTATATCGGTTTGATTTTGTCATACTTCTGGAAAAAATCATAACTACATGCATAGAAATTTATACGTTTAAAATTGTCATATTCAGACCCCTATAACTTTTTTACTTTTTCTGCGTATGGGGCGGTATGGGGCTCATTTTTTTGCGCTGTGATCTGACGTTTTTAGCGGTACAATTTTTGTATTGATCAGACTTTTTGATCGCTTTTTATTAATTTTTCATTATATAAAAAGTTACCAAAAATACGTTATTCTTGACTTTGGAATTTTTTTGTGCATACGCCATTGACCGTGCCTTTTAATGAATGATATATTTTTATAGTTCGGACATTTATGCACGCGACGATACCACATATGTTTATTTTTATTTACACAGTTTTTTTTATGGGAAAAGGGGGGGATTTGAACTTTTATTAGGGAAGGGGTTAAATGACCTTTGTTAACTTTTTTTTTTCACTTTTTTTTGCAGTGCTATAGCTCCCATAGGGAGCTATAGCACTGCACACACTGATCTCCTATGAATACAAAAAACACAACAAAGATTGGGTTACTGTACACATCAAAATATATTAACTTAAGGGTGCATTCCCACGTGGCGTATTTTGCTGCGTATTTGCTGCGTATTTGGTGCTGCGTATTTTCCTACCCATTGACTTCAACAGGGAAAATAAAATACGCAGTAGCAAATACGCAGCAAATACGCCGTGTGGGAACGTACCCTAAAAGTTATATGGTATAATCCAGTTGCTAATAGTAACGCACTCAAAGTGCAAATAAACCCAAATCACTACAGCTAGTATGAACTCCCATATATATTAGCACAACAAAAGAAAATGGAGTTACTTTATAGAAATATACAAAATCCAAAATGTATTAAATCACATATACTTAAAAACACATTGGAGGCATAACACACTCAATGGGGGATAGAAAACACCCTGTTCCCCGGGACCGTGAATTGTTTGAGTATGTATTTACCACTATAGGGCTGTTTTTCTTCTTCTTTGTAGCTCCCCATTATATATATATATATATATATATATATATATATATATATATATATATATTTATATTTATTATGTGTTACCACTTTTAGTGAACGGGGTACAGTGTGACACCCTGGTGTTTTTTGTTTTCTATCCCCCATTGAGTGTGTTATGCCTCCAATGTGTTTTTAAGTACCGTATATACTCGAGTATAAGCCGAGTTTTTCAGCACGATTTTTCGTGCTGAAAACACCCCCCTCGGCTTATACTCGAGTGAACTCTCCACCCGCAGTGGTCTTCAACCTGCGGACCTCCATAGGTTTCAAAACTACAACTCCCAGCAAGCCCGGGCAGCCATCGGCTGTCCGGGCTTGCTGGGAGTTGTAGTTTTGAAACCTCCGGAGGTCCGCAGGTTGAAGACCACTGCGGTCTTCGACATCATCCAGCCCCCTCTCACCCCCTTTAGTTCTGTACAGTACTCACCTCCGCTCGGCGCTGGTCCGGTGCCGCAGGACTGTCCGGAGAGGAGGTGGTCCGGTGGGATAGTGGTTCCGGGCTGCTATCTTCACCGGGGAGGCCTCTTCTAAGCGCTTCGGGCCCGGCCCCAGAATAGTCACGTTGCCTTGACAACGACGCAGAGGTACGTTCATTGCCAACGTACTTCTGCGTCATTGTCAAGGCAACGCCTCTATTCTGGGCCCGAAGCGCGGAGAAGAGGCGCCCCCAGTGAAGATGGCAGCCCGGAACCACTATCCCACCGGACCACCTCCTCACCGGACAGTCCTGCAGCACCGGACCAGCGCCGAGCGGAGGTGAGTACTGTACATAACTAAAGGGGGGTGAGAGGGGGCTGGATGATGTCGAAGGCCGCAGTGGTCTTCAACCTGCGGACCTCCGGAGGTTTCAAAACTACAACTCCCAGCAAGCCCGGACAGCCGATGGCTGCCCGGGCTTGCTGGGAGTTGTAGTTTTGAAACCTCTGGAGGTCCGCAGGTTGAAGACCACTGCAGGCGGATGATGACAAGAGGATGATGAAGGGGGGGGGGGTGTGGGATGATGAAGGGGGGGGTGTGGGATGATGACAAGGGGATGATGAAGGGGGGTGTGGGATGATTACAAGGGGATGATGAAGGGGGTGGGGATGATGACAAGGGGATGATGAAGGGGGGTGGGGATGATGAAGGGGGGTGTGTGGGATGATGATGAAGGGGGGTGGGGATGATGACAAGGGGATGATGAAGGGGGGGTGTGGGATGATGACAAGGGGATAATGACAGGCGATGATGATGAGGGTCTGGATGATGACAGGGTGATGAGGGTGTTAATGACGGGGGTCTGGATGATGACAGGGAGGGATGATGTATTTCCCACCATAGGCTTATACTCGAGTCAATAACTTTTCCTGGGATTTTGGGTTGAAATTAGGGGTCTCGGCTTATACTCGAGTCGGCTTATACTCGAGTATAGACGGTATATGTGATTTAATAAATTTTGGATTCTGTATATTTCTATAAAGTGACTCCATTTTCTTTTGTTGTACACACTGATCTCCTATGCTGATCCCTGCAGAGCCATAGCTCTGCACGGATCAGCGAGATAGGGGCTCGATTGCTCAAGCCTGTAGTTCAGGCTTGGAGCAATCAAACCCCGATCGGACACCGCGGACACAGGTAAGGAGACCTCCGCCTGCGTCCCAGCATGATCGATTTTATTGCAACGTCCCGATCAGCCCAACTGAGCTACCGGGAAGCATTTACTTTAGTTTTCAGACGCGTCGGTCAGCTTTGACCACCGTGTCTGAAGGGTTAACAGCGCACGGCACAATGTTCGCCCAGAGTCCCGGCTATGATTAGCAGCTGGGACCGACCCGGTGTGATGCGGGGTCAAGGCGTGACCCCGTTTTTAACACCGGGTGCGGGCTTAGGACGTACAGGTACGTCCTAAGTCCTTAAGGGGTTAAATGCTGCCAGCCGTCCAAACCACGAGAGTATTTTCGTGCAATAGGAGAGAGAGGTGGAGAGTGAAGTTGGGAGAGGCGGAAAATTAGCTTGAAAGAGGAAAGAAGAGGGGCTAGTTAACTGGACGCCTAGGTAGGAGATGGAGACTCTCCTTCTTCTTATGCCTCTGTGGCTGTAGAGTTGTATTCCGGCTCATATATACATGTTTACATTTCTTAAGTGATTCTTTTTGCATCTATGTTAATAAAAATGTTGAAATTTTTTGATAATTGATCTGTATATGCTTTGTTCTTTCTTTTTCATATCTTATATTTTGCGTAGGATCTATCACACATTTAAGGGGATCCTAGTGTATTAGACTTCTAAGCTCAGCCAAAGCTAATTGTTCACCATTAGTCAGATTTGAATGAATCCTATCCTTTCTGGGGTGTAGCTTCTTAATTTCCTCCATGACAAGAGTCACAAAAGTCTTAACATTAGTATACTGTGAGATGCTTGGTGTAAATTGTGACCTCAGTTTTAAATTTGTTTGGGATGCCAAAGGAACCAATTCAGTCCCCTCATTCTGTCAGAGGGCTATCCAGGACCCCAACTGTTTCTGATTCTCTGTCCCTGTTAGTATGCCTCTTGTGTAGAGACAGTTTTCTGGCAAATAGGTGAATATCTTTTGCCCACGAAAACTTATCTAATCTGGGAACCGGAGCAAAGGATAAACCCTTGAAGTTCTGATGAAGTTCTGAAGAGCAAAGCATGTCACGGGGGCTATTTGTCTGAGTTTTTAATAAGCCTGTGTCATCGGTCATATTTTCATTATAGTACAGGGAGAACTGGGATAAAGGAGAGATGAGCACCACCTATGATGCCTCAACAAGTCCTGGACCACAGAGGCACAACACAGACACTTGGCGAGCTCTTCGGTGGGTAATCCCAATCTGCGGTGCTCACAAAGAAAAGGATAAAGTCTTGCACCAATGCAAGATGAAGAAATGTAGCGGCACTCACATATATCTGCAGGAAGTATTTATTCGAAGAGCAGGTACAGAAGGGCAATGTCAAGCTGGAACGTTCACAATAGAGAGCGACACAGTGTTTCACCTGCGGCTTCTTCCGGAAGTACGCAATCAAAGACGCATCATCGGAGGCCGTCATCATGTCAACAGCTACAGACTAGCGCATGCGCACCGCGCTCAAGACGCTGACGACAGCGGAGCATAAGTGGATAAAGCCTAAAACAAAACAGGAGGCTTGGAAAACCCGGACTGGGTTCCGTCCTAGTGGGAAATGTAATGAACCAACAAGATGGGGGGGAAAAGGGAAAAGTAAAGATATGCAAATATTTATATATATGAATCAAACAAATACACATATCAACATAGAAGAGCCCACATACACCAGAATATGAAGGCTAGTGACATATTACAAAAAAATGCTCATGTCGATTTTGTCATTAAAGCCTGGGGAGTCCATGGAATCTGTTCGCAAAATCCAGGTAGCTTATTTTTTTTAAAGTATTTTGTAGAGGTTACTGCCATCTCTAGGAATAGGAATAACTTCTAGACCAGCGAACCGTAATGCCCTGGGATCCCCATTATGACAATTTCTCACATGGCCTATGAGTCATGGGCAACCTTGCCCAGTTCTTACAGAGCGGAAATGTTCTTCGATACGTATGTACAGGCACCATATCGTTTTGCCAATATAGTACTGGCCACAAGGGCCCTGCACTATATACACCTCAAATTTCATTTTGCACGTGATGAAATGGTTAATCCGCCAGTCAACTCTTCCTATTTTGCAGTATTTCCTCTCTCCGTTAAATTGACACACAGAACACTGTCTACACATAAAGTTACCTTTGGGGAGGGATCTGTCTAACCAAGTGCCTGTATCTTGTTGAAGTTTTGTGCAGCCTAATTGTGTACCCAAGGTGCAAGTCCATTTGTAAGAAAAAGGGGTCTATTAGCTGCGATTTCTCTGAGGTTCGGGTCATTTTTGATAAGGTGTCGGTGCTTCCTAATGGCTGTCTGAATGACAGCATTCATAGGAGTGTGCTGAAAGGAAAAGGTAAAGCGTTTAGGATTGAGAAAGGTCTTTCTATCGTGAGATAAAAATTCAACAATGTTCATGGGATATTTTCTGTGGACAAGTCGTCCAGCCAATTCCTGGGCTTGAATTTTAAATTGTTCATCGTCGCTGTTAAGTCTTCTCAAACGGACAAATTGTCCGTATGGTAATTCTTTCTTACATGAGGGGGATGGTAACTATCAGAGTGGAGGTGTGCATTGGTAGTAGATTCCTTCCTATAACCTGAGATCACCAAAATGCCTTCTCTAACCTCCACCCTCATGTCAAGAAAGTTTAAAGTTTGGTCACCAAACATGGCCGTAAATTGTATATTCATTTTACAATCTCTGTTAGGGTAGTTAACAAATTCAGAAAATTGCAATGGGGACCCCGACCATACGATGAAAACATCATCTATGTATCTTAAGAAGGTAATGATATGTTTAGTGAACCGATTTTCTGCGGAAAAGATAAATCTCTTCTCAAATGCAGCTAGAAAAAGGTTTGCAAAAGAACATGCGACTGGGGTCCCCATGGCTGTTCCAGACACCTGTCTGAACCATTGGTTCTGAAATTTGAAGGCATTATGGCTCAAAATAAATGAGAGGGAGTCACTCATGAAGTCCAGAAATCCAGACATTTTACCTATTTCCATTAGAAAGTCCGTAGAGGCTCTGCAAGTCAATGGACGCAAGATGATAATCCTCTTGCCAGGGGATATCCCTCAAAGCTTTGTGGAATTCCCCTGTATCTTTGAGGTAAGTGGGTAACATAGGCAATACGGGTCTGATCAACCAATCAATATATTGGGATAATCTCTCAGTCACTGAGCCAATCCCCAAGACAATGGGTCTGCCCGGGGGCTGGCTCAGTGACTTGTGTATCTTGGGAAGATAGTACCAGTTGGGGGCACATGGACAAATGGGAAATAATTTCTTGGCTGTATGTTCTGAAATGATATTTAATTCAGTGTATCTGCAGATAAGTGACTGTAACTGTCCTACATACCTATTTGTTGGGTCACTAGGGAGACTGTAGGAGGCAATGAGACTCCTCTAAATATTGCTCTTTTGTGAGCACGACGATGTTGCTACCTTTATCCGCTTTACGGAACACTAAATATTTTTGGGTTTTAAGCCATTTGAGTGCCCTATGTTCTCTTCTGGAAATGCTATCTATAGCTTCCGGGAAGACTAGAGCCTTAACTTCGTTGGTGGCCAAATTGGTAAATGTGTCTAATGTACCCCCAGGACAAAAGTGGAGGGATTACCTCCTACAAAATAGGAGGAGACATTATCGACCCCGGGTGCATTAATGCTATCACCAATCTCATTATTAGGCAATGGTTCCGCTAATTCCCATAGTATTTCAGCAAATTCACCAACATCTGCTTCCAAATCTGTAACCACCTTGAAACCTAGCCGTCCCACCTTAATGGGCAATTCACCTTCTTTCTTAGCAGATGTCGGGAGAGTCTGTTTGGAGAAGTGTTTCTTTAAACCGATCTTTCTCATCAACTTAAATAAGTCTATCTGGAAATCAGTAAAGTCAAACTCTCCCGTTAGGAAGAAATTAAGGCCTTTTGATAATAGTGACAAACAGTCAGAAGACAAAACAGTGTCCGATAAGTTAACAATATTGAGTTTATCAAGCTTACCCGGCATCTCTAGTACCTCCAGGATACTTGCTTCCTAGAAGGAGTACAGGTGAGAGGCAGTGGTAATATTTTCATTATACTTGTTGTTAGGACTGCAGCCATCAACAGTATATATGATGTGATAATCCCAGTGTTATACGATTGTGGGCACATGCCCTTTTACAGTTGGACTGGTGACATTGGTGTTTAAATTTTTTTGGGGGGATTATACCTTTTAATAAACATGTGAATAAAAGGGATCTTTTAGGGTGGGGTAATAATGAGGGTATTTTAATCCCGGGAACAGGATTTGTTGGTTTAAGCCCTTATACAATGCCCTTATGGCCCCTCTAGAGCTGTCCCCTATCAAGATGGAGGGTAGGGCACAGAAACATGCCCTTATACAATGCCCCTGTGGCCCTTCGAGGGCTTTCACCTGTCAGGATGGAGGTTTGACTGGCAGAAATCAGAGGTTGCCACACTTACGTTTCAGGTTTATGGCAGTTGTACAAATTCGTATTGAAAAATGGCATGGGAACATAGCCTTACATACATGGAACCAGAACGATTTATTTTTACACTGCATAACTTCTTCAAATTTAGACATCTTGCCTCTTTACACAGAATTACCGTACATAAATTCGTGCATGATTCTAAAGTGCTGGGTATAATTTTTAAAATGTTCCCAGTGTGTATGGAGGTAATATGAGCTTTTATTGAATAATTCACTTTTTAATTTGTGTTTGTCAAGTGTGACGTCTGTCACGCCACCTCCCATAGACATGAATTGATGGGGCGTGGCGTGACGTCATGATGGGAAATTACATTATACAGTGAATGCAATCTAACGACTGCATATGAAAGTTTCCTATGGGGACTTAAAATGTGTAAAATAAAAAATAAAATAGTGTATAAAATTATATAAAACCTCCCCCCTAATAAAATATCAATTTACCCTTATTTCCAATTCCGCCGCATGCGTAATTTTAAAGTGGTACAATAATAGAAAAACTATATAAATTGATCATCATTCTAATTGTATTGACCTACAAAATCAAGATAATATATAATTTTTACCGTAAAGTGTACTGCGTAAAAAGGTAACCCCCAAAAGTGACAAAAATAATCTATTTTTTTGTTTCGCCATACATTTTATGGTCAAATAAAAAGTGTCATTACACAGTACAACTGGTCACGCAAAAAACAAGCACTGGTATGGGTGTATGGATAGAAAAATAAAAAATAAGTATGGCTCTTAAAAGGCGAGGAGGAAAAAATTTAAATGGGCTGTGTATTTAAATTGTTAAAATAACTTATACTTTTTAAACAAAATAAGTATGTTTAAGTTTACCCTATTCTGATTCCCTATCACTTTCTTGTTTTTCTGTATCCGGTGCTTTATGAAGGTTCATTATTTTTTTTGCACTGTGATTTGTAGATTTTTTATTGGTACTACTTTAGCGTATATGTGACTTTTTGATCACTTTTTAGTCTTTTTTCCTAGGATGTGATAATTTTGTTATTTATTTATTTTTTACATTTATGCCGTTCACCATACATTATATCATTGATCATTAACATTATATTTTATTAGTCTACTGCTCCTGGGCTTGCTTCATAGATGTGCCATTACATTAAGTTATGCGCTACAGCATTATACTTTTAAAGCGCATGTCTTTAAAGGGTTTAAAAGAAAGCACAATCCCCCCTCATTCTTCTAAATACATCTTTCAGGCTTATACAGGAGGGATAAAGTAAGCCAGACTGTTAATAACAGCTATTTTTATATTTTATTTGCCCATTGAAGAAGTCATTCAGCATTTTTTTTTTTTTTTTTTTCATTCTGCCCAGGTCGCAACAACAAAAATAATAACCTTTAGCCTCTCCCTCGATCCCGCCGATAACAGTCTCCCATCATTCGGAAAACCGGGTCTGAAAAACGGGAAAATGATATCACCAGCATCAGGGAAGTTATAACAAAATATGCTAATGAGTAATGTTCTGGCCTCATAAACCCCACTTAGTGGATAGTAGCCAGCAATAGACAAGACAAGACATAGAAAAGAGTGTAAACAAAATGGATAGTACCTTAAGCATAACTTTTATTGTGTCTCAGTTAAAAGATGTGAGCCAATGACCCTATAAAAAAAGAGAGTATCAATTCTCTCTGCATGAAAAGCAGGCTTAACATATGCACTTAAGTATGTATCAACTCAGGATTTACTAGTCATAGTGTTATTCTATTGTTAGCACAGTAATTGACCCATGCACAATTCAATCCACGCCCTCTTCCCGTTTCTGTCAGCCTGTAATGACTGATGTCATCAGGATGATGAGGAGCAAAGGTAAACAGTATCACCATAAATGAAACCACACAGGACTATTGCCCAATAACCAGCAGTCTTATATTTATATAACATAAGAACTACACAGTACAAATACTTGGGGAAAAGTCCTGTAGGGAAAAAAAATATTCCACCTGCAAAGAAAATATGGAATTTTCCCAGACACATGGAGATGGCCATCAGTTATTGCCCTCCTCGAGTAGTGGTCTCGGTCATGTTGTGCCTAGTAGTAAAGAAAAAAACAATACAGAAACTAATCTCATGCTCATAGGATGCCCTGTGGAAAGAACGTTTATACAGCTGAGCTGTTACTTACAGGGATGTCGCTCACATAACATTCACGCGCTGAGCAGAACCTGCCGTGGTGCAGGGAGCCGTGACTTCCTGGCTACTGCTGCTCGCACTCAGGCATGCTCGCGTCTTACCTCATATCCGCTTCTGGGACTCGCTCGTCACTTGTAACCACTCCCTCTCCCCGACATTGGTGGGGAGGCGGTCTCGGGTCGAGTATTCAACACGATCCCGTGATGCAAGTAAGTTCCAGTTGCCGGAGCGGGGGCTATGTCCTACAATTAGATACAAATACCAAGCTTTGGATGGCAACAAACAAATAGACATAGGGAAGCCACCCATTATGTGCACACCTGTGGTCTGATTATATTGAGAAGAACAAACAAATAGACACAGCTTCTCCCAAGTTACCATAACCCGGCACAGTCCCGACTTGATATGTCACTAAGGATATTCCTCTACTTGAAGGATCAACACATCCGCATGTGCAGTCTATTCCCTCAAAGTGTCTGTCATGTGGTGCTCACAAATGGATCACAGTGTGAACATAAACTGAGCATTAGAAAGTAGCATTGGAGCACACCCCTCGTACACAATTCTTAAATCACTAAAGTGTCTTCATTGAGTTTGCAGGTAAGCATACAGCAGGGAGGTTGAAAGGTGGAACAGGGACGGGTGGGATCAGCCGGCGGGCAACAGTCCTTGTCACACTCCTCGCGATTCGTCAGGCCCCTTCCGGCAGGTGCACATCAGACAGGTATATACAAAAGACAGGGGGGAGGGGTCACAGAACACACCAAACCTAGTGCACACTCTGTGAATACCAAACTAAAATGAATATCTTTAAAGCCAATCTAATGGGGTGGCAGCAGGATGATTACAAAGAGAGTCTAGCGCAGGGGGGAAACATAATAATGCCCTAATTTCTTTATAATCATTTAGACCCAGAGGTCCTGTCACATCCAGGAGAAGGATCCATCTGGCTTCTCTAGTAAGTAAATTTGATGTTTATTTTTTCTCCAGTGCGTTTTTTCCACTCGCTCCAATGCGGCAAATTTTACTGCTTGAGGGTCTCCAGCATGCTTTGCTACCATATGCTCTATAAAGCGAGTGGACCCTCTGCCTGTTTTCAACGAGTGGATAAGCTCTCTGACTCTGTGGAATAAGGGGCGGATAATTTTCCCCACATAATAAAAAATGCAATTGCATATTGACGCATTGATTACGTGATCTGTTCTTTATGTGATGAACTGGCGGGCATGGACAGTGTAGTTTCACTGACTTGGCTTTCAGATTGTGTTTACAAAATGAGCAAGGGTCTGCTATTTGATTACTCTTTCCTTACATTATTCTTTCTTTGATGTTGCTTAATACAATCATGGATGGTACTATTTTTTTCTATATGTTACTGTGTGAGATCCTTTAGTAGTAGAAACTAAATCTGTGTCGGTCTGAAGGATATACCAATTCTTTAATATGGCTTTTTTTTATTGTCCTATTCATATTGGTGTTTAAATGAGAATTCCGCACGTTCATGACCCTCTCTCTTTTTAGTACTTTTTAACAAGTCCTCTCTGGAAACATTATTAATTTTGTGTTTGGTTTGCTTATACACTGATCTAGGGTATCCCTGTCTTACTAGTCTAGATTCCAGCTCCTCAGCCTGTCTATCAAATCCCTCCTGTGCATTGTTGATCCTTTTCAATCGGACATGTTGGCCATAAGGGATACTATCCCTGACTTTTGGAGGATGAGAGGATTTGTAATGGAGGAGAGCATTCTTTGAGATTTCCTTCCGAAAACCGGATGTTATTATTTGTTCTTCCACTATTTCTACTTTAATGTCAAGGCATTCCAAGGAGTAACCTCAAACACTGAGGTGAAGCTCATATGTATATCAGTTATGTCAATGAGGTAGGTGACAAATAGAGATGAGCGAACTTTTGAAAAATTTGATTTGACTGATTTGAAAAAATTTGGTTCGAATCGAATTTATTCAAGGCTAAGCTATATTAAAAATGGCTATTTCTGGCCCACAGAGAGCCTCAATAGGGGTGTAGAACACTTTGCTGTGTTCTAACACGCATATGGAGTGTGGTGGGGTAGTGAAATAATACTGTTATTCAGAATAACATGCAGATTACCGGCATCCCTTTTAGAATCACTGCCACAGAGCGGCACAAAGACAGAGCCTGGAGGTGGCATCAGCATGAGGAGACCATATAGTGGCTGAATGACACAGCGTGGAGGTGTTGGCAGCATGAGGAGACCATATAGTGACTGAATAACACAGCTTGGATGAGGCTGAAGCATGAGGAGACCATTTAGTGGCTGAATGACACAGCTTGGAGGTGTTTGCAGCATGAGGAGACCATATAGTGTCTGAATGGCATAGCCAGGAGTTGCCAGCAGCATGAGTAGACGCTAGGGCTTCACAATCCCTAAGATTAAAAGATGAATTCTGAAATTTAAACTGAAGATCTTGGGTATGAAATGCTACCATAACAAAATTTTTGTTCCGAGACCCAGGCCCAGCAGCATCAGTAAACCCTATATTGCCTGAATGACACAGCCTGGAGTTGGCTGAAGCATGTGGAGACCATATAGTGTGTGAATGGCATAGCCAGGAGTTGGCAGCAGCATGAGTAGACAGTAGGGCTTCACAATCCCTAAGATTAAAAGATGAATTCTGAAATTTAAACTGAATATTTTTGGTAGCTAGTGCTACCATGACAACATTTTTATTCCCAGACCAAGGCCCAGCAACATCAGTAAACCATATATTGGCTGAATGACAAAGCCTGGAGTTGGCTGAAGTATGAGGAGACCATTGGAAATTTAAGATTTTGAAATTGAAATTTAGATTTTGAAATTGAACTTTTAACTCTGAGGTTTTAGTGTCCCGGGCTCCGGCGTGTGGGTATAAAGGATCAAATCTAACAAGGAGTCACATGTCACATGGCAGCAGAATGACAGAGCCTGGAGGTGGCATCAGGAGGAGGAGACCATATAGTAGCTCCATGGCACAGCCTGGAGTGCGTGGCAGCATGAAGAGTCCATATAGTGGCTGAATGAGACAGCCTGGAGGTTGCATCAGTATGAGGAGACCAAATAGTGGCTAAATGAGTGCCTGAAGTTTGTGGCAGCATGGGGAGACCATATAGTGTCTGAATGGCACAGCCTGGAGTTGGTGGCAGATGAGGAGACAATAGGGCCTCACAATCTCTAAGAATAAAAGATGAATTTTGAAATTTCCATTGAAGATGTATGGTACATAGTGCTACCATAAACATATCAGGTAATGTCCTCGGCCCAGCAGCATCACTAAACCATGTAGTTGCTGAAAGACACAGACTGGAGCTGGCTGAAGCATGAGAAGAGACCATATAGTTGCTGAATGAGACAGTCTGGAGGTGGCAGCAGAAGCATCAGGAGTCCTGAAAGTGGCCCAGTGGTGCGGTGGGTGGCAATACCAGTACCCGGTGACGAAAGTGGGGGAAAAAAGGTCTGATGCGGAGGAATGTTTGTAATTGGGGAGCAGCACCTTAAATCTATTTGGCACTATCCATATTTGTGAAGTGTTGGTGTGGCACCATGGTCACTCTACTCTCATGCATCAGTCATTGGTGGTTGGAAATCTTGGCTGATCCATGCCTGATTCATCTTCACAAAGGTCAGTCTCTCCACATTTTTCGTGGACAGACAAGTTTTCCTTGGGGTGATTATGGCCCCCACTGTACTAAACACCCGCTCTGATGGCACACTACTGGCCGGGCAGGAAAGCTTTTCCAGGGATAAACCTTGCAAGTTGCGGCCACAAATCAAGTTTGGCTGCCCAGAAGTCCAGCGGATCTTCAAGGTATGTTGGCATGGGCATATCAAGGTATGCCACAACCTGCTGGTTCAGGTCCTGCTCCAGGTGTACCTGCTGCTGATGAGTTGCTTCAGCTACTCATAAGCGACAGTAGACTCAGGCTGTTGCTGATTGAGCTGGTACTGCTCCTGCCACCCCACCCCTCCCTAGCAGCCATGGCAGTGGAAGGTAAGCGCAGGGCCCCCCCCCCGATTCAGACCTGCAAGAGGATGGACGATGGCGCCGATAGACATCTGCCAACTGGCTACATAGGATGCTTCTGTAGTAGGTCATTTTGTCCTCCCTCTCAGTGGGTGTAAAAAAGGCCCCTATTTTGTGGCAGTAGTGAGGGTCCAACAAGGTGGAGATCCAGAAGTCATCCCGCTGCTGAATGGTGACAATTCGGCTGTCACTACGTAAGCAAGTGAGCATGCATTGTGCCAATTTGTGAAAGTGACTCGGAGGCACTCCCTACCTCCATCTCCACTGCATACTGCCACAGTGTGTCTGGGACCTCTGTCTCGCCTTCCTTATAACCCTCTAGCTCCCCTGGCTGCTCCTGCTTCTCCTGTCAGATTACTAGGAAAATTGTCCATTTGGTGAAACCTAAACTGTGCCCCACTGTGCCCCTCCCCCTCCTTCTCCTCCAGTTCAGCCCCCACAGGGCTCTTATGGCCATGATATGTAGCCGCCACATCTCCACTGCCCTGACCAGCCATCATTTTCAACACGTTTTGTAAGAAATGAAGCAGTGGAATGACATTGTTCATCCCGTAATCCTGGCAATTTACTAATAATTTGGCATTCTCAAAGGGCCTGAGCAAATGGCAGGTGTCACGTATGAGCTGCCACTTGTTGACATTGAAGATACACAGGGGAGTACCCTTATCCGCTTGGTTCATCAAGAAATTGGTGATGGATTTTCTCTTTTCATACAGTTGGTCTAACATATGGAGGGTTGAATTCCAACAGTTGGCATCGTCACAAATCAGACTCTGTTGGGAGATACCGTTCTGACGCTGCAGCTCAAGGAGGGTGTGCTTTGCAGTGTATGAGTGGCTGAAGTGCATGCAAAGTTTCCTTCCCATTGTTAGGATGTCTTGCAAATGGGTGAACACTTCAGGAACTGCTTCACGTGTGCCATCCAGGGTGCATGGCTCAGCCTTATCAGTCGCAGCGCATGCAAGATGTTCTTCCCGTTGTCACCATGGTTCCCATTCCAGTTTTTGTGTTTTATACCATGCTCCGATTTCTTTACGACTGACTGTATGACTATTTTCGCCAAGGCGTGATACCGCCGTGACCTGCACATATGGTATGCTGAAGGGCCACTGAGACTTGTCTGGACAGTGGAGGCTGAGGACACGGTGGAGGATGAGGAGGTGGAGTAGCACACTGTCACGGGACCAACGGCCTGACAGCGTGGAGGAGGAAGCGGCGTGACCAGTCCAAGTTGGGGTTGTGGCTGTGCAGGAACCACATTCACCCAGTGAGCCGTAAAAGACATGTATTGTCCCTGACCATAGTTACAGCTCCAGACGTAGATGCTGCCGTGCACTTTGGTACACACCGACAGGCTCAAGGACTGGCACACCTTCTCTTGCACAAAATTGTGCTGGGCTGGTACTGCCTTCTTCACAAAGAAATTATGGCTTGGCAATCTCCACCTCGGCTCGCCACAAGCCATCAGTTCTCTGAAAGGTGCAGAGTCCACCACTTGAAAAGGGAGGGACTGCAGCACCAGCAACTTAGACAGGAGTACATTCAGCTTCTGTGCCGTTGGACGAGTGGGCGCATACTGTTGTCTCTTGGATATGGCTTCGCGGATGGATTGTTGGTGGAATGGCTGACTAAAAGTGGGAGAAGCAGGAGCATCTGTAGCGACAGAAGGAGGGTATGACACATAGCTCCCTTCGTCTGAGATTCACAGTATTTTTCAGGAGGCAATCCATCTAGATTTAACCCCCCAATAGCACCAGGGAGCCCCATTGATTTGTTTTACAAGTAGACAGGACTTAGTGGTGTCCAAAAGCCGATAAAGGTGGTGGTGGTGGTGGGGGGGGGGGTAGTGGTCTGGAAGAAGGAAGATTACGAGAATGAATATTTAAAGCATTTAAATAACAGGGAGGTGTATCAGACGCAATAGAGAAACTGTGTACTCACCTTAGGAAGTATACTGAGAATTGTATAATCACTGTAAAAACCGCTACTACCTGACACTACAACCAAACCTTAATGGTATATCCTCCCAAAGGTACATTAAGGGGTTACACCCCCCCCCCAGGGAGGCCGATTGTAGCAGGGATAGGTTCCCCAACGGAGTATTTGTTGAGCTATATAGAATGGTTGGTCCCCCCCTACTGAAACATGTCCCCACGTATGTGAGATATACTGGGGATGTAATAACTTGAAAAGTTTGTGTGACAGCCAGGATTTACCTTGGCATCTGTGGACGCACATCCCTCAAGATGCAGGTATACAGGCTCTCAGGGAATTCCTGAGGAGTATGGAAAAGTCACATGAATTTATTGATTTGGAGTTGTTACGGCTCATCCTCACTAATAACAACTTTCAATACAATACACAATGGTTTACTCAATTGTCTGGAACGGTGATGGGTATGCCAATATCTTGTTCATTTGCCCAAAATTTTTTAGCCATTTTGTAATTTATTTTTATTTTTGCATATGTAAACCCTTTCAACAGCCACATTAAACTATTGTTACAATTTGTGGATGATCTTCTGATCGTCTGGGATGGGACATAAGAACAATTCCAAAAGTTTGTCTATTACCTCAATTACTTAAATGATGTAAATATGAGCTTCAACTTAGTGTTTGGGGGCAACTCTTTGGAATTCCTTGACATTGAAGTAGAAATAGTGGAAGAACAAATAATAACATCTGGTTTCCCAAAGGAAAGCTCAAAGAATGCTCTACTCCATTACAAATCATCCCATTCTCCCCAAGTCGGGGATAGTATCCCTTATGGTCAACTTGTCTGACTGAAAAGGATCAACAATACACAGGAGGGATTTGATACACAGGCTGAGGAGCTGGAATCCAGACTAGTGAGACATGGATATCCTAGATTGGTGTATAAGCAAACCAAACACAAAATTAATAATGTTTCCAGAGAGGACTTAAAAAGTACAAAAAAGAGAGAGGGCCTTGAATGTGCGGCATTGTCGTTTAAAAACACCAATATGGATAGGTCAATTAAAAAAGCCATATTAAAAAATTGGTATAGCCTTCAGACCGACACAGATTTAGTTTCTACTACTAAAGAAGCTGCCATAGTAGTAACATATAGAAATAATAGAACCCGCCATGATTTCATTAAGCGACATCAAAGAAAGAATAATGTAAGGAAAGTATAGTTATCAGATAGCAGACCCGTGGGAAACTTTGGTTGTGGATCGTGTTCATTTTGTAAACACAATCTGAAAGCCAAGTCAGTGAAACTAGGCAGCTATACTGTCCATGTCAGTTCATCACATGTAGAACAGATCACGTAGTATACGTGTTAATATGCGATTGCGGTTTTTATTATGTGGGCTAAACGATCTGCCCTTTATTCCACAGAGTCCGAGAGCATTTCCACTTGAAAACAGGCAGAGGGTCCACTTGCATTAAAATTTGCCACATTGGAGCGAGTGGAAGAAACACAATGGAGAAAAAATAAACATCAAATTTTACTTACTAAAGAAGCCAGATGGATCCTTCTCCTGGATGTGACAGGACCTCTGGGTCTAAAGGATTCTAATGAAATGAGTGCATTGTTATAAATTTCCCCCCTGTGCTAGACTCTCTTTTTTTTAATCATGCTGCTGCCACCCCATAAGATTAGTTGGGTATTCACAGAGTTAATGTGTACACTAGGTATGGTGTGTTCTGTGACCCCTCCCCCTGTCTTTTGTATATACCTGTCTTATGTGCACCTGCCGGAAGGGGCATGGCGAATTGAGAGGAGTGTGATAAGGACTGTTGCCCACTGGCTGAACCCACCAGTCCCTGTTCCACCTTTCAACCTCCCTGCTGTATGCTTACCTGCAACCTCAATAAAGACGCTTTACTGCTTTAAGAATTGTGTATGAGGTTAGTGCTCCAATGGTACTTTCTAATGCTAAATAGATACTGCAATACCAATCCCTAAGGTTGATATATTGAATGTAAAGATTCTATGATGATATAGAGGACAAATATACAGAAAAATCCCCACTTGAAAGCCCAGCTTAAAGGTTAAGAGATGCTAAAGGTACATGCATACATGAATATGTATAGTCTATTGAAAGTGCATAATATAACCAGAGGGTCAGTTTAATGATATAATGTTGCATAAATAATCTAGTGGGATATTTGAATGTAATTCAAAAAGGAGGCCTGCAAGATAGAGAATAGCAATTAACAAATAGCTGGAACAAATGCAGTTAACCCAGTAGTACAAAAATCAATGATAATGACAAAACAATAGTCATCTTGAGGTGTCAGTCAGAATTTGATTAAATGTAGTCACATACCAGTAGAGCCACGCCACCACATGTAACATACTTTTTAAATCAACTGGTGCCAGAAAGTTAAACAGATTTGTAAATTACTTCTATTTAATAATCTTGGTTTAAATAATTTTTATTGGATTTTTTTGGAGAAATTTACAACAAAGGAAAGATTGGCCAACGAAAACAATGTGGCCAAGGAACAATACATAACAAATATAACACAGTTATATAAATATTACTAAAGCAATCACTCAGCTGTATGTAGAAATATTAATTTGCAGACTAATGTCTTTGGATGTTGCGGATATTATAGACATATCCGGTAGATCATTATAGGTCATCTTGAAAAATAAAAACGTCACATAAGCAGTTTTAAAGTATTTTATAGTCATACCTATAACTCTGTAGCGAAGAATAGGATTTTTCCTTACTAGATCCCGTAGTCCTCCCCTCTCTCGTCACAGGAAGACTTACCGGAAATATGTGCAAAGTGTGACACCCAGTAATCATAAGTAGTAATGGGTAGTTAGAGTAGTACCATTTAATAATATAGGATGAACATAATTTAATGGAATGGATCCCAGAACAGCATGAAATCTAATAAAACCGTGATAGAAGTGATGTGCATGGTTAATTAGCAACATCTAGGCCAGTGGATAGTGCTTCATCCAGGTCTTCCATCTTGACTCGCAGGTCCGTCTGTTGTTTAGCTCCCAAGCGTACGTCGTTTCATAAAAACAATTGGACTTGACTGCTTCTATAATGTCAGCTGTAGAAGGGACAGAAGAGGATTTCCACCTAGCTGCAAGTTGGGATCTGTAGGCTATTAGGATATGGCATAAAGGTGTTCTATATGCGGTGTCTGCTGTGTGAAGGCCTATGTTTAAAAGTACAAGTTTGCTGGATATGGATAATGACTTGTGTGAAACCAGTTGTACTAATTCCTCCACACCATTTTTCAATGTGTGAAGTGCAGGACACGACCAGAAAATGTGACTTATGGTGCCTGTCAACCCGCATCCCCTCCAACATAGTTGGGAACATGAGGGGATCATGTAATGCAATTTGGCTGGGGTATAGCACCACATAGATACCATCTTGAAAAATTGTTCTCTATGGCCTAAACACGATGTGTGTTTATTTAAAGATTTAAGAGCCTGAGCCCATTCATAGTTAGAGATTGTCAGGTTTAATTATTTTTCCCACTTAGAATGCCGTGTCCCATTATTTATATATAGGTCGTTATTGTATCTATTTAATAATCTTAATCCTTACAGTACACATCAGCTGCTTTATAATACAGAGGAAGTTCTTTTCCGTTTGAATTTCTTTTCTGTCTGTCCACAGTGCTCTCTGCTGACACCTCTGTCCATTTTAGGAATTGTCCAGAGTAGGAGCAAATCCCCATAGCAAACCTATCCTGCTCTGGACAGTTCCTAAAATGGACAAAGGTGTCAGCAGAGAGCACTGTGGTCAGGCAGAAAAGAAATTCAAAAAGAAAGGAACTTCCTCTGTAGCATACAGCTGATGAATACTGGAAGAATTAAGATTTTTAAATAGAAGCAATTTACAAGTCTGTTTAACTTTCTGGCACCAGTTGATTAAAAAAAAAAATAAAATGTCCATCATTCACATACAAATCTTGCAAAGCTTAATGAACAGAGAGAGGTCATTTCGTTCATTCAGCCCCATCGGGTCTATAGCATTGAGTCTTCTGATCCAGCACACTTCTCTCTGAGTGAGCTATGTACTCCGCCCTCATTGCTGTTGATGCGCTCAATTCCCGCAAAGTGTAGTGCTTTGGGGTCATTATTATGTACAGTGCGCATGTTCCCATTTTTAGGAAATATAAATGTTCTCCTATGCAGGTGAATAAGTACCTTTTTTCCCCCACATAGTACATACTTCTAGAAAATAGTAAGCAGTATACCACGTGGGTGCTGCGACACATCAATATTGAATCCCCAAGATTAAAGCTTTTTTTTTGGCTAGATTCAAGTGGCATTGGGAACGGTTTCTGTACTGTTTAACCAGTTTTTTCTCTTTCTTTCATTGTTTTTCTGTCTTTTCTTGATAACATTATCAAAAAAGTTATGTTTTAGGCACTATCAATTTTGTTTACACTCTAAGTTAAAGTTTACCATTTTTGTCGTTGCAGCCTGGGCAAAATTAAAAAAGCATAAAAAAGAAAAAAAAAAACACTTACTAAGCCCTGTAAAGCCTTAACCCCTTAATGACTCAGCCCATTTGGGCCTTAAGGACTCAGACAATTTTATTTTTACGTTTTCGTTTTTTCCTCCTCGCCTTCAAAAAATCATAACTCTTTTATATTTTCATCCACAGACTAGTATGAGGGCTTGTTTTTTGTCCGTTGTAATGCCATCACTCACTTTACCATAAAATGTATGGTTTAAAATCCCCCTATTTTGAAGACCTATAACTTTTTCATTTTTCCGTATAAGGGGCGGTATGAGGACTCATTTTTTGTGGCATGATCTTTACTTTTTATTGATACCATTTTTGATTGTATAAAACATTTAATACTTTTTTTAATAAATTTTTTTGGGAATAACATGTTATAAAAAAGCAGCTATTTTGGACTTTGTTTTTACGTTCACGCCGTTCACCGTATCATTAACATTTTATTTTAATAGTTGGGATATTTATGCACGTGGCGATACCAAGTATGTATATAAAAAAATTTTTACACTTTTTGGGGGTGAAATAGGGAAAATGGGACATTTTACGTTTTTATTGGGGCGGGGGTTTTTCAAATTTTTTTTTTTACTTTTATTTATTTATTTTTTGTCTCGGGAACCGCCCAGTTTAAAAGAGGTTTGCTATGGGGATTTGCTTCTAAACTGGGCGGTTCCCGAGACACGTGTCATCAGAGAGCACTTAGAAAAGAACAACCTTAACTTCAGAAGCTCATAAGTACTGAAAGGAGTAAGATTTTTTAAAAGAAGTAATTTACAAATCTGTTTAACTTTCTGGAGCCAGTTGATATATATATATATATATATATATATAAAAAAAAAATTTGCCTGGATAACCCCTTTAATCCTTCCATTACTTATCAGCTGCTTTATGCTCCACAGGAAGTTCTTTTCGTTTTCAATTTCCTTTCTGTTTGACCACAGTGCTCTCGGCTGACAACTCTGTCCAAGTCAGGACAGTTCCTGACAAGGACAGAGGTGCCAGCAGAGAGCACTGTGGTCAGACAGAAAATAAATTCAAAAAGAAAATAACTTCCTGTGGAGCATTTGGAAGCTGATAAGTACTGGAAGGATTAAGATTTTTTTAATAGAAATAATTTACAAATCTGTTTAACTTTCTGGCACCAGTTGATTTAAAAAAATGTTTTTTTCCTAGTGGAGTACCTCTTTAACTTGCTTCCAAGCGATGATAATACTCCAGATAATGTAGTTTAATTTGAACTCAATGACACATATAGAAATAAACACAGGAGACAAATATATCTTTAAAAAAAAAATTATTAGAATTAAGAGCCAGTATATTAAATGGTTGATCCAAAAGAAGGCAAAAACCAGGACACATTGGGCCAATTTGTGTCACAGGAAAAATTCCTTCTTGTCCCCTGGAAAAGGCGATTGGTTATAGAACCCTGGATCAATACTGGGAGTGACTAATAGTATTTCGAATCATATAAGGTGATAATAATAAATGCATATATAGAGGTAAAGTCACTGGATAATAATAATCAGTACAATAATCCACACTACTCCTATGTGTGTGAATGTATGTGCGTGTTCACATGTGTCTATAGATTACTGCCATGGAATTACTAGCAGTGTGCTCTGTGTGCTTTGTGTAAAATGAGGACTCAGGACACATATTTAGTGTTTGCTCTAGAGATGACACTATATCAGTGATGGCGAACCTTTTTGAGCCCGAGTGCCCAAACCGTAATACATGCCAACTTTTTTACCAAACAAAGTGCCAGCACAGCAATTCAATCAGAATACTAAGGTTTACGTTTAGAAAAAAAACAACTCATACAGTTGCCATAACTAATTAAAATATTTTGTTTTAAAAGAAGAACACAACAGAGTTCAATGATCCAAAAAAAATGTTTAATTGAAAAAACATCAATTCTAGTAAAGAAAACACACTGGTGGTTGGTGGTGCATCTATTCCCACCTATCCACCTGCAGTTTGCATGCATCCTACATGCTGCTTTGGCACAGTTTACATCAGAATTACATCCGGTTTTGGTGCAGCTTTCCATGTATGTCAATAGACCTGCATTTTTCTTCAGGTTTCTGATCGGCCAGCTGCACCAAAGCTACATGTAAATGGTGTCAAAGATGCGTACAAGGGGATACTCAACTTGTGATATGATTACATACCAGACTGAAATTGTATGAGGTGCTGTTTGTGTGTGTGTGAGGTGCTGTGTGTGTGTGAGGTGCTGTGTGTTTGAGGGGTGCTGTGTGTGTGAGGGGTGCTGTGTGTGTGTGAGGTGCTGTGTGTGTGTGAGGTGCTGTGTGTTTGAGGGGTGCTGTGTGTGTGTGAGGGGTGCTGTGTGTGTGAGGGGTGCTGTGTGTGTAGGAGGTGCTGTGTGTGTGTGAGGTGCTGTGTGTTTGAGGGGTGCTGTGTGTGTGAGGGGTGCTGTGTGTGTGAGGGGTGCTGTGTGTGTAGGAGGTGCTGTGTGTGTGTGAGGTGCTGTGTGTTTGAGGGGTGCTGTGTGTGTGAGGGGTGCTGTGTGTGAGGGGTGCTGTGTGTGTGTGAGGTGCTGTGTGTGTGTGAGGTGCTGTGTGTTTGAGGGGTGCTGTGTGTGGGGGTGATGTGCAGACCTGCGTCCTCCAAAGGCAGAACAGGGGGAGGGGAGATGCATGCAGTATATCCCACTTCACACATAGAAATCCTCCCCAGTCTGTGATGTCCCCTCCCCCCCGTATCCCCAGCCCGTGCAGTATGTCCCCCTTCACACATAGAAATCATCCCCAGTCTGTGACGTCCCCTCCCTTATCCCCAGCCCGTGCAGTATGTCCCCCTTCACACATAGAAATCTTCCCCAGTCGGTGATGTCCCCAGCCCATGCAGTATGCCCCCCTTCACACATAGAAATCATTAGGGAGGGGAGATGAGGAGCCATGTACGTCCTCTCTCCCCTGCTCTGCCTTCTTTCTCCCTTGCAGACATGCGTCCTTTGGGAGGGGGAGAAGAGGGGGAATGGTTTCTTTCTCCCGTGCAGGCCTGCGTGCTCTGCCCTGCGGTTGCAAGTCTTTACGGGTCGCAAGTTTCCACCTCACACAGGCAGAGCGCATCAAAAGGCATCCATGAAGAACTATGGACGCGTGCACACAGAGGGGGCTCGGTGTGCCTCCTGTGGCACGCGTGCCATAGGTGCACCATCACTGCACTGTACAGTACCTATAGGTAAAGCCATTGATCCACAAGAAGACAAAAACCCTGAACACTTTCAGCCAATTTGTGTTACAGGGGAAAAATTCCTTCTTGACCCCAGGAAAAGGCAGCCAGTCAAAAAACCCTGTATCAAGGCTCCCGGTGTTTTGTACTGACTTTATATTTAAAGTTTAGAGAGCATATGGAAGGAGTATTATAATTAGAGATGAGCTAATCAAAGCTGACGAATCCAAATTTGTTATCAATTTCATGAAAAATTCGATTTGCATTGAATGAGAATCCCTGTGAGTCTATTGCGCGAATCGCTTCATTAAACTCAATTTAGTGCGGTCCGGGCTCCAGGGCATCTAAAATGGCGGATCCACATGTGAGGACATGGGGCAAGGAACTCTGGGAAGGCGGGAACAAGGGTAGGCTGTAGCCTGAATCACATGCAGGATAGAGCCTATCAGCAGCCGGTCACCCCTGTGATGTAACAGCCCTGTATAATCGGCAGCCATATTCCGGATCGTCACTTCATCCTTTCATTGCAGAGAGATAGAATGGACGTCCTGTGTGTGTGTCACACAGAAAAGCTTTTTCCAGTAGTGTTTCACCTCCTAGTCACCCCTGTTCTGGTGGACAGAGAGCAGTGCTTTTTTTGCACAGAAGATGTTTTACTGCAGTCATTAACCACCCTCATAAGTGCTTACCACATACGTACATCTAAGTAGTGTACAATTTTGTACATGTTAATCTGTCAAGGGCCTACATACTGTGAAAGTCCAGGCAAAAGTAATCACCAGCTGGTGTTTTACTCCAATATGTTTTTTTTTTAAAGGATACTGTACCGCATTTTTCTGCCCTCATAAGTGCATACCACATACGTACATCAAAGTACTGTACAATTTTGTACCTGTTAATCTGTAAAGGGCCAACATACTGTGAAAATCCAGGCAAAAGTATTCACGAGCTGCTGTTCTAGACAAATACTGTTTTAAGCGTAGGGAAGTGTATTGTACTCCCCTCATATACGCACAAAGTATGTCAGGCAGAGAAGTTCCAGGACATGCTCAGAGGCTTAAATTCATCAGGCGCAGGAAGATGTCATAGCAGACTAGGGGCGAGTGGCAGCAGGAGTAGCAGCGAGAGGCCTGAGCTCCCGGTATCAGCTAGCGGTTGTGTCTCGACCAGCAACCCATCTGCCGTCATCGATTGGTTAACACGGTCATCCACTTCATCACAAGTGACATCTGATACCCCCAGTCAACAGTCTGTGGGTTCCTCAGATACAACCCTCAGTTGGCATGGCTCGGGAGCAGTCCCTTTCCTCCCATTGCCTCTGTCCTATGCTGTTCTCTCCCCTAAAGAAATATCTTATGCTGTGGGTTCAGCTCCACCATTCAGTGAGGATGAACTAATAGAGAACAGTCAGCAGCTACTGCCCAGCCAAGAAGTGGAGGAGATATCCGTTGCTTCCCCCGCTAGGCGGGCAAGTAGTGATGAGGAGAGTGATGTGGGAGGTGGTGTTGCCAGCGTTCAGGGTCCTGAAGCAGACACTGTTGAGGAACGTGAGGAGGACATCAGTGACATGCAGACACTTGTTGATGATAATGAAGCCGATCGCAATTGAGAGCCGGGTGCAGAAGGGGCTTCATCATCATCATCATCATCATCATCAGGAGAAGAGGGTTGCAGTTTGCCCGTGAGGCAGCAGCTGAGCCAGCAAAGTAGTATCATGGTTGGCAGTCAGCATGGTGGCAGAAGCTGAAAGTCTGGAGCCAGAAGTGCCCGGGGGAGACCACCTGCTTCGCGGCAGCCCACCTTCCCCGGAGGTAGTGGAACAGGGGTTTGTGAAGATGGCGGCAGTAGCAGTCAATTAGTGCGGACTGTTGGTGGGAAAATCAGCTACTCGGTGGTGTGGCAGTTTTTCATCAAGCACCACTGCCCTGCGTCAACATATACTGCGCCACCATAAAGCGGCCTGGGAGAACCGTGGCTCCGATATAGTGGTCCAGCCTGCTGCATCATCCAGGGGCCAGCTGCTCCCTCTTTCAGCCAGCCGAGGCTCCACCACCTCAGCCGAAGGGAGCTGTGTGTCATACCCTACTTCTGTCGCTCCAGATGTTCCTGCTTCTCCTAATTTTAGTAAGTCATTCCACCAACAATCCACCGGCGAAGCCATGTCCAATAGACAACAGTATGCGCCAACTCATCCAACGGCACGGCACAGAAGCTGAATGTGCTCCTGTCTAAGTTGCTGGTGCTGCAGTCCCTCCCTTTTCAAGTGGTGAACTCTGCACCTTTGAGAGAACTGATGGCTTGTGCCGAGCCGAGGTGGAGAGTGCCAATCCATCATTTCTTTGTGACGAAGGCAGTACCAGCCCTGTAAAATTTTAGGGAAGAGAAGGTGGGCCAGTCCTTGAGCCTGTTGGTGTGTACCAAAGTGCATGGCAGTGCCAACGTCTGAAGCTGTAACTATGGTCAGGGACAATGCATGTCCTTTACGGCTCACTGGGTGAATGTGATTCCTGCACAGCCACAACACCAACTTTATCAGGTCATGCCGCTTCCTCCTCCATGCTCTCCGGCCGGTTGTCCTGCGACTCCGCCTCCTCATCCTCCACCATGTCCTCAGCCTCCACTGCCCAGACAAGTCTCAGTGGCCCTGCAGCATACCATGTGTGCAGGGCACGGCGGTGTCACGCTGTTCCTCACATGGTTTGCCTTGGTGAACAAAGTCGCACAGGGGAGGAACTGCTTAAAGTCATTTGTAAAGAATTCGGAGCATGGCTTACTTCGTGAAAACTGTAAATGGGAACCATGGTGACTGACAACAGGAAGAACATCTTGCATGTACTGCGACTGGGAATGCTGAGCCATGCGCCCTGCATGGTACACATGTTCAATCTGGTTGTGAAGTGGTTGCTGAAGTGTTCCCCCCATTTTCAAGACATTCTAACAATGGGAAGGAAACTTTGCATGCACTACAGCCACTCATACACCTCAAAGCACACCCTCCTTTTAGCTGCACCGTCAGAACGGTATCCCCCAAAATAGTCTGATTTGTGACATTGGCACACGTTGGAATTCCACCCTGCATATGTTCGACCGTCTGTATGAACAGAGAAAAGCCATCACCGATTTCTTGATGATCCAAGTGGATAGGGGTACTCCCCTTTGTAACTTCAATGTAATCCAGTGGAAGCTCATACGTGACACCTGGCATTTGCTCAGGCCCTTTGAGGAAGCCACATTATAAGTAAGTTGGCAGGATTATGGGATGAACAACGTCATTCCACAGCTTAATTTCTTACAACACGTGTTGGAAACGATAGCTGGTCGTGGCACTGGAGACTAATGATGAGCAGCATATGCCATATTCGAATTTGCGATATTTTGCGAATATATGGACGCATATTCGTCCCATATTTGCGAAATTCGCATATTTGACATATTCACGGCTATTTTCGCTTTGCATAAATGCGCATGCACCCTGTGGGGGCTGAACTGGAGGAGGAGGAGGGGGAGGGGTACAGTGGAGCACAGTTTAGGTTTCACCAGATGAGTGTTTTTTCTAGTAATCTGACTGAGAGGAGGAGCAGGAGCTGCCAGAGGAGCTAGACGGTTATGAGGAAGGTGAGACAGAGGACCCAGAAACACCATGGCAGTATGCAGTGGAGATCGAGGCTCTCCATCTTATTGGACCCTCGCTACTGCCACAAAATAGGGGCATTTTTTACACCCACTGTTGAGGACAAACTGACCTACTACAGAGGCCTCCTATGTTGTCAGTTGGCCGATGCCTATCAGCGCCATCGTCCATCCTCCATCCTCTTGCAGGTCTGAATCGGGGGGACCCCTTTGCTCACCTTCCACTGCCATGGCTGCTGGGGAAGGGTGGGGTGGCAGGAGCAGTACCAGCTTCATCAGTAGCAGCCCGAGTCTACAGTCACTGATGAGTACCTTTCTTCACCCACATAGTGAAGCAACTCATCAGCAGCAGGTAGACCTGGAGCAGGACCTGAACCAGCAGGTGGTGGCATACCTTGACATGCCCATGTCAACATACCTTGAAGATCCGGTGGACTTCTGGGCAGCCAAACTTGATTTGTGGCCGCAACTAGTAGAGTTTGCCCTGGAAAAGCTGTCCTGCCTGGCCAGTAGTGTGCCATCAGAGCGGGTGTTTAGTGCGGCGGGGTCCATAGTCACTTTAACTTTGTGAAGATGAATCAGGCATGTATCAGCCAGGATTTCCAACGACCAATGCCTGATGCATCAGGGTAGATTGACCATGGTGCCACACCAGTACTTTACAAATATGGATAGTGCCAAACAGATTTAAGGCTGTTCTTCCCAGTTACAAACATTCGTCCACATTAGACCTTTTTTCACCCACCTTCGTCACTGGGTACTGGTATTGCCACCCATCACACCACTCTATCACTGGGTCACTTTCAGGACTCCTGATGCTGCTGCTGCCACCTCCAAGCTGTGCCATTCAGACACTATATGGTCTCCTCATGCTTCAGCCACCTCCAGGCTGTGCGATTCAGACACTTTACGGTCTCCTAATGCTGCCACAGACTCCAGGCTGTGCCGTTCAGCCCTTATTTAGTCTCCTCATGCTTCAGCCACCGCCAGGCTGTTCAATTCAGCCATTATATGGTCTCCACATGCTTCAGCCACCTCCAGTCTGTGCCATTGAGCCACTATATGGTTTCTTCATGCTGCTACAAACTCCAGGCTGTGCCATTCAGCCACTATATGGTCTCCTCATGCTTCATCCACCTCCAGGCGCTGCAATTCAGCCACCTCCAGGCTGTGCCATTCAGCCACTATATTGTCTCCTTATGCATCTGCCAACTTCAGGCTGGGCCATTCAGCCACTATTTGGTCTCCTCAGGCTTCAGCCACCTCCAGGCTGTGCCATTCAGCCACTATATGGTCTTCTCATGCTGCCACAAACTCCAGGCTGTGCCATTCAGCCACTATATGGTTTTCTTATACTGATGCCACCTCCAGGCTCTGTCATTCTGCCTTGTTAAATTTGGTCCTTTGTACCCACACGCCAGGGCCCAAGACACTAGTGTTAGCTAAAATTTCAATTTCAAAATCTTAAATTTCAATGGTCTCCTCATGTTTCAGCCAACTTCAGGCTGTGTCATTCAGACACTTTATGGTCTCCTTATGCTTCAGCCAACTCCAGGCTTTGCCATTCAGACACTATATGGTCTTCTCATGCTTCCGAAACCTCTGGGCTAAGCCATTCAGACACTATATGGTCTCCTCATGCTTTCATCACCTCCAGGCTGTGTCCTTCAGCAACTATATGGTTTAGTGATGCTGCTGGGCCTGGGACATTACCTTAAAATCCAATTCCAGGCTGTGTCATTCTGCCTTATTACGGTCTCCTCATGCTGCTGCCACCTTTAGGCTTTGTCATTGTACCGCCATGTGACTACTTGTTAGATTGGGTTTTGTAGTCATACAGTATTAGTTCGAAGTAAACACCGGGACATTAAACTTTGGAATCTAATATAAATCTTAAATTTAAAAAAATCGATGTAATCTTTTCAAGACTGAGGCCCTATGGTCGTTGACGTCATATTACCTGTAGAATAATTTCAAGAATCCAATGAAACAGCTTGGAGCTATAACAATGAACCATAACTGATTAAACAGAGGACCGGCAGCTCGATGCTCATCAGAATGGGTACTCAATTTTTTTTTTTTATTAATTCTAATTAAATTAAATAAAAATGACATGAAAAAAACTATTTATCCTCTTCAATTTTGACACCATATGGTCTCCCTGCATCCACATCAACGCTCTGCAGCAGTGATTCTAATAACAAATAATACTGTAATCTGCATGTCATACTGAATCACAGTATTTCACTAACACAGCACACTCCCTATGCGTGTTAGAACAAAGCAAACTGTTCTACACCCCTATTGAGGCTCTCTGTAGGCCAGAAATAGCCGTTTTTAATACAGATTTGCCGCAAATAAATATGATTCGGAGAATCGGCCAAACCAAATTTTTCAAAAGTTCGCTCATCTCTAATAAGGATGAGAAGGAGGGGTTTGAGTGGTGAAAATTGTGATGGAGCAGGACATGGTAATAGATTGGAGAGAAGATAATCCAGCCCAGGTTATGAGGAGTTTTGGGAAACGCCCAGTTTAGAAGAGGTTTGCTATGGTTATTTGCTTCTAAATTGGGCGTTTCCCAAGACAGGTGTCATCAGAGAGGACTTAGACAGAAAAGAACAACCTTAACTTCAGAAGCTCATAAGTACTGAAAGGATTAAGATTTCTTAATAGAAGTAATTTATAAATCTGTTTAACTTTCTGGAGCCAATTGATATGTAAAAAACAGTTTTTTCCTGGATAACCCCTTTAACTTGTCCTGACAACGTGTCAAAAGTTTATTTAAAGGGATACTCCATCATTTTAAAACTTATACCCTATCCTCTACTATATAAATATAGTAGAGTTTAGGGATGTCCCAGTACTTACAATCTCTGCAGCCGGAGAGTAATGCGATCAAGGGATTATACCAGAAGTCCCATGCAAGTCTATGGGACTTCCATTACATTTCCTAATCGAATTACTCATAGGCTGCAGATATTGCCTGGACGTATTAAAGGGGTTGTTACGCCGAGCGCTCCGGGTCCCTGCTCCTCCCCGGAGCGCTCGCGGCGTTTCTCTCTCTGCAGCGCCCCGGTCAGACCCGCTGACCGGGAGCGCTGCACTGACATTGCCGGCGGGGATGCGATTCGCATAGCGGGACGCGCCCGCTTGCGAATCGCATCCCAAGTCACTCACCTGTCCCGGCCCCCGGCTGTCATGTCCTGGCGCGCGCAGCTCCGCTCCTTAGGGCGCGCGCGCGCCAGCTCTCTAAGATTTAAAGGGCCAGTGCACCAATGATTGGTGTCTGGCCCAATTAGCCTAATTAGCTTCCACCTGCTCCCTGGCTATATTACCTCACTTCCCCTGCACTTCCTTGCCCGATCTTGTTGCCTTGTGCCAGTGAAAGCGTTTAGTGTTGTCCAAAGCCTGTGTTCCAGATGTTCTGCTATCCACATTGACTACGAACCTTGCCGCCTGCCCCGACCCTCTGCTACGTCTGACTTTGCCTCTGTCTAGTCCTTCTGTCCCACGCCTTCTCAGCAGTCAGCGAGGTTGAGCCGTTGCCGGTGGATACGACCTGGTTGCTACCGCCGCAGCAAGACCATCCCACTTTGCGGCGGGCTCTGGTGAAAACCAGTGGCAACTTAGAACCGGTCCACCAACACGGTCCACGCCAATCCCTCGCTGACACAGAGGATCCACATCCAGCCTGCCGAATCGTAACAGGGGTTATCCACAGTAAGGTGATTTTACTATGTACCTGCCAGACAGTAATGGGCATACTCAGGAAGGATCTGTGCTTGTGTTGGGGTTAAATGGCTACGTTGTGAGATTACCATAAAGCGGAGGCTATCTTTTTGTGAACTGGATATTTCCTGTTTGAGTTTGTTCCCTTAAACTACAAATCCCATCATTCCTTGTTTGCAAGTGTGAGGTCACTTTTCTCCCTCCCACACATCAGCCACCCACCCATTGAAACACACCTGTGATCTCTTAAATGCAATAGACCAGTGATTTCTGACTAGGGTGCCTCCAGCTGTTGCTACAACAGAATGATCTTCCTCCCACCCAGCGATCGCTCCACCCATTGAAGCCAAGACAGGCTCCCTCTGACCACCTGACTAGTGATGTAATGTCTCAAGCCTCATTTCAACCTGGTAAAACCTGAGATGACAGTCATTTTGTATGTTGTTAAAAATCACAGAAGAATTGTGAGACCACCATGAACCACAGGTACAGACAGTATCTTTTGAACTACACTAACTTTACAGCCCCTGTAGCACAATAAAATAAAAAAATTTTAAAAAAAATCCGGAATACCCATTTAAATATCCTGCCTGCAGACCAATGTGATGGCAAAGTATAATTTAATAGGTGGCCTTGACGTGGCGAGTGGGCTTTGTACTTTTTGATCAAAACATATATACTAACAACCTGTTAGTTTTTGAAATTATGCTGAGAAGCAATTGGATCATAGTGCAAGATTGGAGATGTGCACCATGTCTGTTTTCTACTTGAGTACACATTGTGTTTTCTATCCCCTCTTTTTTTTTTGTTTGAACATGTTGTCTGCACTCTTCCCCACCCCCTCAGCCCAATCCTATATAAGTAGTAGTTAGCTACACATGGGCCTTTTCTTTACTGGCAGCCTCCCAGTTTGACTGGGAGAGCATGGTAAGTGTGCTATAACATCCTGTTCACACTGGTGTGGTGCTGTGCGGTGTCCATTGCTGCCGTGGCGCTGTGTCTGCGGGGAGGTGTGACCCATGGACTGGTTTGAGTGGCGTTGGGGCCGCTCTGCCAGTGGGTCGTTCCACCTGTGGGCATTGGTGTCGCGGCGGTGGTGGTCGCCGCCCAGTGCTGCGCCATTTTATGCTAGGGACGTTAGGGACCCACTATAAATAGGTGGCCTTGACGTGGCGAGTGGGCTTTGTACTTTTTGATCAAAACGTATATACTAACAACCTGTTAGTTTTTGAAATTATGCTGAGAAGCAATTGGATCATAGTGCAAGATTGTAGATGTGCAGCATGTCTGTTTTCTACTTGAGTACGTATAATTTAATTATTCAACAGACAGGTGCAGAGAATAGTTAGTGTAGGTACAGAGAGAGGGGACAGAGCGGGTAGGGGAGAGATTTATTTTTGGCTCAGAGAAGAGGTAGGGAGAGAAGACAGTGTGGTTGCAGGTAGAGGGTATGGCAGCACTTTTTTAGGGAGGCTGAGCAGCATATACCTGCTGGGGCTTCAGGAGGCTGGGAAAGCTGGGAGGCATGCATAGTGCATGCCACCCAGCTTTCCTAGTCTCCTGAAAAACTCCAATATGGCTGCTTTACCACACAGATAATATCTTCAGGAGACTGGAATAGTTGGGTTGCAGGCAATACACAATGCAGGGATCACAGTACTGAAGAGATTTCCTGTGGATAAAGAAGCCATGTTGTGTTGAATCCAGAGAGAAGTAGCAGATATCACTTAGCTGCATTGATTTCATTATTGATTAGTTTATTATTGATTGATTATTTTAAGATGTTAAAATGCCTCCAATGAAACGTAAAGCTTAAGGCCAAGTGAAAGGACTATGTGGGTACTACATTTATAACTGCAGGTTTCCACAGTTCTCAGTCCCTTCTAGCCATTGTACTTCCTGCCCGGAGTTTCACTTTAAACTTAAGTTATTTCACTTTGATGTTAGTAAATAAAATACTAAATCATCAGATCAAAAAAAGTTTCATTGATGTGAGAGAATTAATGTGTTCTGAACAGCTAAGGGTTTGTTCAATAGACAAAGGGCATTTCTACAGAAAATGTTATCTAGAAAAGACTGAAAAATGCTGGTTACCATAGCAACATTAGCTTTTAGCATAGCACATAAAGCCCAATCTGCTGTAGATAAAATACAGGTGTAATAATAAATCGATGGCATGTTCTGTTTAGTGCTGAAAAACACGAATGTAGGTGTCATTCTAGTATTTCTCCATTAGATGGCAGCATTAGTACAGAATCTATGAACAAAATAAGAAAATCCCCATTATGATTAGAGTCCTTTATAAAGAACAACCTATTGTGTTCTGTAGTAGACTATAGTCATTTTCCAAAATGCTCATAGCTGAAAAGAATAAGATTATATTATTATTGTGAATCTATAGCTGAAAAGCACAAACCTATGTTTTTATGCAGAACCTATATTACTGTGAAGAACCATTCACCATATATGTATGTATTTATAACCATATAATAAGGTAATAGGGTGTGTACCCTTACCTCTCCTTGAATTTAATTCAGGATTGCAATTTTGTATGATACAAATTCAATACATTGTTATGACATGCTGGCAAACCCATCACAACCACTGTTCCCATCATAACCAGTGGCTATAGCATATACAGCAGCGGTCTTCAACCTGTCGACCTCCAAATGTTGCAAAACTACAACTCCCAGCATGCATGGACAGCCAACGGCTGTCCGTGCATGCTGGGAGTTGTAGTTTTGCACCATCTGGAGGTCCGCAGGTTGATGACCACCGATATACAGTATCTCACATAAGTGAGTCGACTCCCCACATGTTTGTAAATATTTAATTGTATCTTTTCATGTCACAATACTGAAGAAATGATCTGCTCCAATGTAAAGTAGTGAGTGCACAGCCTGTATAAGAGTGTTTAATGTTCTGTCCCCTCAAAATAACTCACCCAGGTTTAATGTCTGCCTCCGGGTACTCCGGCCCTGAGACATCTTATCCCCTATCCAAAGGATAGGGGATAAGATGTCTCACCGTGGGGGTCCCGCTGCTGGAGAGCCCTGCAATCTTGTATTCGCCACCCACCTGTTTGAGCTGCACACCGCGGTGCCAGCTCACAAACAGCCGGGTGGCGACCACGGGGCCGGAGTATTGTGATGTCACAACTCTGCCCCCGTGTGATGTAACCCCCCGCCATAGACTTACATAGCGGGTGGTGACGTCATACGGGGGCGGAGTCATGATGTCACGATATTCCGGCCACGTGATCGCCACCCGGCTGTTTGTGAGCTGACACCGCAGCCTGCAGCTCAAACAGGTGGGTGGCGAATACGAGATTGCAGGGCTCTCCAGCAGCGGGACCCCCACGGTGAGACATCTTATCCCCTATCCTTTGTATAGGGGATAAGATGTCTCAGGGCCGGAGTACCCCTTTAAGCCTCTTGGGCAGAGAGTTTACCAGAGCTTCATAGGTTATCACTGGAGTCTTCTTCCACTCATTAGGTCTGCAGACATGCCTTGCCAGTCCATAACATTTAGGCTGGGTTCACATGGCAGAATTTCTGCACTGAATTCTGCCTGAATTTATAGCCAATTACCTTCAATGAAATTCCTGCAGCAGAAATTCTCATGTGTGAATGGGACAGCGGAATGCCATTGAAGTGTATTGGCTATAAATTCTTGCAGAATTCAGTGCAAAAATTCTGCTGTGTGAACCCGGCCTTAGCCCAGCTTCTTTAGTTAGGCAGTGGTCATGTTGGATGTGTGTTTTCTGTAGTTATCGTGCAGGAATACTGCCCTGTGGCCCAGTCTCTGAAGGGAGGAGATGATGCTCTGGTTCAGTATGTCACAGTACATGTTGGCATTCATGGTTCCCTCAATGATCTGTAGCCCCTCAGTACCAGCAGAACTCATACAGGCCCAGACCATGACACTCCCACCACCATGCTTGACTGTAGGCAAGACACACTTGTATTTATACCTCTCACCTGGTTGTCACTACACACGCTTGACACCATCTGAACCAAATATGTTTATTTTGGTTGTCTTTGGACCACTGGACATGGTTCCAGTGATCCATGCCCTTAGTCTGCTTGTCTTCAGCAAACTGTTTGCAGGCTTTCTCGTGCTTCACCTTTAGAAGAGACTTCCTTCTGGGATGACAGCCATGCAGATCAACTTGATGCAGTGTGCGCCATATGGTCTGAGAACTGGCAGGCTGACCCCCCCACCTCTTTAACCTGCGCAGCAATGCAGGCATCACTTATACGTCTGTGGTAGCAGGGTGTGATGAGGGCAGATGATGTTACCCTAGGGGCAGATGGCATTAAAAGAGTAGTCCAGTCCTGAAAAAACATATCCTCTATCCTAAGGATAGGGGATAAGTTTTAGATCACAAGGCCCCCCCCCCCCCCGCAATCTCCTGTATGGGACCCCGGTAGCCCGCGGGAAGGGGGACGTGTTGACCACCGCACGAAGTGGCGGCTGACACACCCCCTTAATACAACTCTATGGCAGAGCCGGAGCGCTGCCATTCGACAATCTCTGGCTCTGCCATAGCGCTGTATTGAGGGAGTGTGTCAGCTGCCGCTTTGTGTGGTGGTCTACACGCCCCTTCCTGCAGGCTGCCGGGGCCCCGTACAGGAGATTGGAGGGGGCCCCAGCTGTCGGACCCCCCGCGATCTGAAACTTTTCCCCTATCCTTAGGATAGGGGATACGTTTTTCAGGACTGAACTAGCCCCTAGCAACGGACTACAAGGGCAGGATCTGCTCCCCAAGTATAAATGCACAACCGCATTTGGGGTTGAGCACCTCCAGCCATTTGAGACCACGTTTTTTGTTGTTTGTTTAGTTGGTAAAGTCTATACAGTTCAGCCAGGGCTCAAGGAGGTGACCAGTGAAGCAGAGACCTTAAGGGCTTGCTGGGACTTGTAGTAGGATTGGACAATTGAATGCAGACCACGCTGACTTGATAGATGACAGGGACTGACTTGACTTGACTCAAAAAGCTGTGGCTTTACCTTACTTGAATTGATGGTGGCTGCAGGACTGGACTTTGAGGCACGACTGCACTGGACCTCAGCAGGAAGCAAGAGCTAAGAGAGAAGAGAGATGATCTCCACCCAGGGCTTAAATGGGGGAGACTAGCAGGGAGCCCATAGGTCACTCTTGGGATCACATGGTCACTGGTGCCTCCTGGGTAACAATCACATGACATAACTCTTAAAGATACAACACATTTTATAATACAATACACTGCAGAACATATGTACAGGGGGGAAACAGGTGCAAGGGGCCCTGGGGACACTGAATGAGGCTGCCTGACAAGGCAGTAAGGGTACGGGGCAACATCTCCCGTACTGGGCCACCACACGTCTATTTCCCAAAGACAACCTCTGGATATGACGCTGAGCACATACACTAAACTTCTTTGATCATCTATAATGAGGTCTGTTCTAAGAGGCTTGTTCTGTAGCTCCATTTAAGGGTCTTGGCAATCTTCTCATAGCCTAGACCAGGGGTACTAAACTATTTTTAGTGAGGGTCTGCTCATCCAGGTCTGTCACTGGTAAAGGTCAGAGCTAAGCGCTAAAGCCTGGTTCACACCAAGGATATAGTTAAAATGACTGAACTCTGGATGATGTAAAGTACTGTTTCCTGTATTTTCTGAATACTGCCACATACTGTACCCCAAAAAATAATACAGCTGCCTACTGTACCCCTGAAAATAACACTGCCACATACTGTACCTCTAAAAATAATACAGCTGCCTACTGTACCCCTGAAAATACTACCACATACTGTACCCCTATAAATACTGCTGCTTACTGTACCCCTTAAAATAAAACTGCTGCATACTGTACCCCTATAAATAATACAGCTGTCTACTAGACCACTGAAAATAATACTGCTGCATACTGTACCCCTGAAAATAATACTGTCACAGACTCTAAAAAATTAATACTGCCGCATACTGTACCCCTAAAAATAATACCATTGCCTACTGTACCCCTGAAAATAATACCGTCACAGACTGTATCTCTCAAAATACTGCAGCATATTGTACCCCTAAAAATAATGCTGCTGCATACTTTACCCCTGAAAATAATACTGCCACAGACTGTATCTCTGAAAATAATACCACCGCATACTGTACCAATGAAAATAATACTGCCACAGACAATAAAATACTGCCCCTGAATGTAATACTGCCGCACTGTACCCCTAAATAAAATACTGCCACATGCTGTACCCCTGGATATAATACTGCCACACACTGTACCCTTAAATATATTACTGCCACACACTGTACCACTAAATATATTACTGCCACACACTGAAACCCCTGAATATAATACTACCATATACTATACCCCTGCATATATTACTGCTGCATGCTGTGCCTCTGTATATATGACTGCCTGCATGCTGTTCCCCTGGATATATTACTGCCTCACACTGTGCCCTGATATATTACTGCCACACGCTATTACACTGGTATAGTGCTGCCACATGCTATGCCCCTAATATATTACTGTCACATGCTGTGCTCTAGGTATATTACTGTCAAATGCTTTATCCCTGATATATTTCTACCGCCCTCTATGCCCCTGGTATAGTACTGCCACACGCTATATCCCTGTTATATTACTGCCACACGCTATATCCCTGTTATATTACTGCTATACACTATATCCCTATTATACTACTGGCACATGCTATCTCCCTGGTATATTACTGCCACACACTATGGGGGAGATTTATCAAAACCAGTGGACATGCAAAGTTGCTCAGTTGCCCATAGCAACCAATCAGATCGCTTCTTTCATTCTTAACAAGGCCTGTGAAAAATTAAAGAAGTAATCTGATTGGTTGCAATGGGCAACTGGGCAACTTTGCCTGTCAAATTGTTTTGATAAATCTCCTATGTCCCCAAATATAATTTTGACAAACACTGTACCCTGTACCGACTTATTGTACCATAAAACAATTAATTTTGCCACTGTGCTCTCTCCATGAATGATGCTGTTGTGCCCTCTCCGTAAATGATGCCGCTGTGCCCTCTCAATAAATGATGCCGCTGTGCCCTCAATAAATTATGCTGCATTGTCCTCTCCGTAAATGATGCCGCTGTGCCCTCTCAATAAATTATGCTGCTGTGCCCTCTCAATAAATTATGCCGCTGTGCCCTCAATAAATTATGCTGCTGTGCCCTCTCAATAAATTATGCCGCTGTACCCCCACAATAAATTATGCCGCTGTGTCCTCTGAATAAATTATGCCGCTGTGCCCCCACAATAAATTATGCCGCTGTGTCCTCTGAATAAATGATGCCGCTGTGCCCCAACAATAAATTATGCCACTGTGCCCTCTCACTAAATGATGCCGCTGTGCCCTCAATAAATGATGCCGCTGTGCCCTCTCAATAAATTATGCCGCTCTGCCCTCTCAATAAATAATGTATCTGTGCCCTCTCAATAAATTATGCTGCTGTGCCCTCTCAATAAATTATTCCGCTGTGCCCCCACATTAAATTATGCCACTGTGACCCCACAAAAAATGATGCAACTGTGCCCTCTCAATAAATTATGCCGCTGTGCCCTCTCAATAAATGATATTGCTCTGCCCCTTCTCACCCCACCCCCCTCACCCATTCTCACCCCCCTCTCACCTTTCTGACAGGAGATCAACATCGCTCAGTAGCTTCAGTGGCAGGGGATGTAGTGCGGGTCGACAGCGCTCCCAGCGGACCATGACAGGACACCAGTGCACCGGCCTGGCATTCACTTTATCCCCCTCATTCAGCACATGACCGAAGATGCCACCCGGGCTAAGAACAGACGTGCGTGCCTGCCTGCGCGGGCCGCGCATGTCCCCAGCAGCCTCCCCTCCCCATCTCCTGGTATTCAGACAGTGCAATTGAAAAATTGGGCCTGGTCAAAGGTAAAAACAGGCACCGTCCTTAAGGGGTTAAAGCAGATGGGCTATACAAGTTAAAGGTCACACCGTGGGCGACTCCTGTCAGCTAAGAACAGGAAACTGAGGCTACAATTCCCACAGGCTGACCAAATTGGACAATGGAAGACAATGAAGAACATTGCCTGGTCTGATGAGTCTTGATTCCAGCTGTGACATTCAGATGGCAGGATCAGTATTTGGCATAAACAACAGAAAATCATGGATCCATCCTGTCTTGTGTCAATGGTTCAAGATGGTGGTGGTGGTGGTGTAATGGTACATTTTCTTGGCACACTTTGGGCCCCTTAGTACCCATTGAGTATTGTTTAAACATGACAGCCTATCTGAGAAGTGTTGTTGACATTGTCCTTCCCTCAGTGGACCCATATTCAGGTGGCTTCTTCCTGCAGGATAATGCACCATGTCACAAAGCTTACATCATCTCATATGTGACAATGAGGTCACCACATCCTAATCCAATACGAATAATCCCCTCCCATAGACTTGCATTGAGGGGGCGCGACCGTAATGTCACAAGCCTCTGGCGCTGAACCCAACACTCTAAACGAACGCTGAGTGCAGCACGGAGATTGCGGGACCCCCTCCTCGATCAGTCATCCCCTATCCTTTAGATAGGGGATAAGATGTCTAGAGGCAGAGAACCTCTTTAAAGTATTGTGCGCAGTACAAGAGACCATATCTTCAGATGGATTTAGATATCTTGAAGAGAGTTCAGAGAAGAGCTGCTAAACTAGTACACGGACGGCAGGATAAAACTTACCAGGAAAGGTTAAAAGACATTCTAAAGTACAGATTGTAACAAAGCTGGCTATCCACTAGATGGTAGAGTTGGATTTTACCTATAGCAGCCACCTTTTATGTGTTCTAACTGTGGTTCCCAGTACTTAAAAGACAGTGGAGCCAAATAATATGATTGCAGACAGTTGTACAGGAAACTTTAAGGCATATAACAATACTTGGTACTAAGTACAAGAATAGCAACTCACCAATAGACAACAGGAACAAAGATGATGGAATGGAAGATGACATAAACGTACAATGATGATGGCAGTCAGTAATTAACAAAAAAATACTACCAAATAGCTGAAAACATCATTTTATTAAGTTTCACAATTGAAACCCTGTTATACAAAACACAATACCCAACAATCATTAAATAAGCCTAAGGGTTATTATATCCCATGCTTCCTGGCTTGTTTCCCCGTATATCCTATACTACAATACTGTTCATCAGGGGATTGCATATGGTATGCAGGTGGGAAGACAGATGTATCACGTACAGATGTATCACAGGATATTGTTACAACTAGCGCTCTGGCCAGGCACGCTGGCCACAAGCGCTCTCCTGCATCGTCCTCCTCTGCTGGCGCCCTCATGCGAACGCGGGGCCGTTAATCACCTCTTGCTTCCTTCGCTTTCCCAGGTTGCCGGCGTGTGCGTACCCACCCTCTAGGGCACGCGTGCGCCAGCTCTCTGCAATTTAAAGGGCCAGTACACACTTTGTGCTCATTAGCCAAGATAAAGTGTTCCTGTTCTGTATTGCCTTGCTGTGTTCTGACCTCCTTGCTTTGTTCCCGACTACGCTCCTCTGCCGCCTGCCCTGACCTTCTGCTTTTCCTGACTACAAGTTTGCTTCATCCTTCCCGTGCCTCGTATCACCTCGGCAGCCTATGTGGATGAGTGATGCCATGGTAGCGGCCTGGGGGCCGCCTGCCACAGCAAGTCCATCCCACTTTGCGGCAAGCTCTGGTGAATACCAGCGGCACCTTAGACTCCACTCCCTGATACGGTCCACGCCATCATCCACAAAGGTTAAGCGGATCAGCTTCTTCCGTGCCGCTAACAGTAAGATCCGGCCATGGATCCCGCCAAGATGCCTCTACAAAGTGTCGCTGATCTTTCTGCTATTGTGGCACAACAGTCTATGCAGATAGAGCAACAAGCACAACAACAGCCGCAACAGCCACAAGTAGTTCCAGTGGCTCCTCCAGTGTCTGCAGCTTCCGTGGTTTCCGTAGGCTCCAAGATACGACTGTCTCTGCCGACAAAATATGAAGGAGACCCTAAATTGTGTAGAGGGTTTGTGACCCAGTGTTCAATGCATTTGGAACTTATGGCTGATCAGTGCCTAAAGGAGCGTGCGAAAGTGGCATTTGTGGTCAGTCTTCTTTCTGGAAAAGCCCTTAGCTACTCCTCTCTGGGACAGAAATGATCTGATGTCCTAAAATCTGCAGGCCTTCCGTTTGGAATTCTGCTGTGTTTTTAAAGAACCTGCACGGGCCTCCTCAGCCGAGACTGCACTACTGAACCTATGCCAAGGGGTAGTTCAATTCCTCACCATAGCCTCCAAATTGGCCTGGAATGACGAGGCTTTCTGATCCACCTTTAAAAAGGGACTTTCTAGTAGAGTCAAAAATGTTCTAGCTGCACGGGATCCTCTGTCTTCCATGAGTGATATTATTCAGTTGATCACTCAAATTGATGTGCGCTTTGCCAAGAGGCAGGGGGAGCTTCGTCAAGAGCGTGAACCTACTCGGATACAACATTTTCCCTGTTTAGCACCTGTTTTCCAGCATCCACCTCAATCATCCTCTTTGTCCCTTTGCTGAAGATCGTGCAGGTGGATCGTGCTCGATTAACCCAGCAGGAGAGGTCCCGCTGGCTCAATGAAAACTTCTGTCTCTATTGTGCCAGCCCGGAGCATTTCCTCAAAGACGCTCGCACCTAGGGCATGTGGGAGAGGCGTCTCTAGGCGTGAATTCTACCTCTCCTCATTTTACCATGTATATACTCTTTCCAGGGCATCGTTATCCGCTGTAGGCTTTTTGGACTCTGGTTCCGCTGAAAACTTTATCAATGCCTCCCTGGTCCACAAACAAAGTCTCCCTGTGACTCGGCCCATTAAGCCTATGTACATTTCTTCTATCAATGGAGAATCCCTGAATTGTGCACTGCAATTCCACACAGAACCTCTTCTCTTACAAGTATGTGTGTTACACAAGTAGAAGATCGAGTTCTACGTGCTTCCTTATTGTACTTCGGAGCTTCTTCTCCGTCTTCCCTTGCTAAAATGTCACGCTCTGCATCTCGACTGGCAAACTGGTGAGGTTACTCCCTGGGTACCTACAGTAACTGTTTGAACCACTGTCTGATGACTACTCAGCCTAAGACTCTCTTCATCTCATTCCCTGCTGGGTCTGCCTCTTCCTTATCGTGATTATTCTGCGAGAAGCAAGCAGTGTCTCCTCCACCGCATCGTCCCTATGATTGTCCAATCGACCTTCACCCTGGGACTACGCCTCCCCGGGAAAGAATTTACCCCTTGTCTGTCCCTGAGTCGCAAGCTATGGCTCAATACACAAAGCAAATCTACAAAAGGGCTTAATCCGGATGTCCACCTCTCCTGCCGGAGCTGGATTCTTCAATGTGGGAAAGAAGGACGGGTCACTCCGCCCCTGTATTGACTATCGGGGACTAAATAAAATCATGATCAAGAATCATTACCCTTTACCTTTGATTCCGGAACTCTTTGATCATCTGTGGGGTGCCAAGGTCTTTTCCAAGCTGGATCTGCAGGGAGCATACAACCTCATTCAAATTTGAGAAGGAGACGAATGGAAGACGGCCTTTAATACACATGATGGGCACTTTAAGTACCTTGTGATGCCTTTTGGCCTCTGTAACGCTCTGGCTGTCTTCCAACTTCCATTTGTCAACGACATCTTCCGTGATACACTCTAAACATGTTTTGTTGTGTACCTTGATGACATCCTGATCTTCTCGCCCTTTTTAGAGTTGCATCATTCACATGTGCGACAGGTCCTACAACTGGCCTTGACCTACTGGCCCACGGGCAATACAACTCTTTCTGGGGTTTGCCAATTATTATCGTCAGTTCATTCCACACTTTTCTTCTTTGTTTGCACCGATTGTGGCTCTTACTAAAAAGAACTGTAATCCCAAATCCTGGTCTCCTGAGGCTGAAGTAGCCGTCTCCCAATTAAAATCAGAATTTGCCTCGGTGCCAGTCTTGTCAAGACCCGATCATGAGAAACCTTTTTCCTAGAGGTCGACGCCTCATCTGTAGGAGCTGGCACTGTTCTGACGCAAATGACCGCCAAAGGTTAAACAGTGACTTGTGGCTTCTTCCCCAAGACCTTTTCTCCTGCAGAGGGGAACTATTCTATTGGAGATCAGGAACTTCTCACAATTAAAGGGGTACTCCGGCGCTTAGACATCTTATCCCCTATCCAAAGGATAGGGGATAAGATGCCTGATCACGGGGGTCCTGCACCTGGGGACCCTGTGATCTTTCACTAAGCACCCCAGTTAAAATCAGTCCCCGGAGCATGTTCGCTCCGGGTCTGATTACCGGCGACCACAGGGCAGGCGGCGTGTGACGTCACGCCCCCGTGTGACGTCATGCTCCGCTCCTCAATGCAAGTCTATGGGAGGGGGCGTGACAGCTCTCACGCTCCCTCCCATAGGCTTGCATTGAGGGCTAGAGCGTGACGTCACATGGGGGCGGAGGTGTGACGTCACACGCCGGTGGTCGCCGGTAATCAGACCCAGAGCGAACATGCTCCGGGTACTGATTTTAACTGGGGTGCAAGTTCATGGGGGTCCCCAGCGGTGTTGTTGTGCACAACGCCAGCAGTACACAACAGTGCTGCAGCACACAGTCGCTGTGTACTAAATCCAAAATTGCGCTTTCTCACAGACTACTAGAAATGAACTGCTGGGTATGTATTATACCGTCTACAGACTAGTATAACCAGCAGACCATTTTTTGTGGAACAAAGAGGGCAGAAGAATTCGGTACAGTACATAAAAAAAAAACGATTGTAGTAAAACACCAGACAGTGATTACTTTTGCCTGGACTTTCACAGTATCTAGGCTGTTGAGAGTTTAACAGGTACAAAATAGTAAACTACTTAGAAGTAGGTATGTGGTATGCACTTATAATTGCAGAAAAATGTGCTACAGTACACTTAAAAAATATCTGAGTACAGCACCAGCTGGTGAGTACTTTTGCCTGGACTTTCACAGTATCTAAGCCCTTGGCAGATTTATAGTTACAAAATAGTACACTACTTAGATGTCAATATGTGGTATGCACTTATGAAGGCAGAAAAATGTGCCCCAGTATGCTTAAAAAATTGTATTTTAGTAAAACACCAGCCAGTGAATACTGTTCCCTTGGCCTGTCAAAGTATCTAGGCCCTTGAGAGTTTAACCGGCACAAAATAGCACACTACTTTGATGTAGGTATGTGGTGTACACTTACGAGTGCAGAAAATTGCACTACAGTACGCTTAAAAAAGCGTATTTTTGCACAACACCAGCAGTACACAACAGTGATGCAGCATACAAAAGCTGTGTACTAAACCCAAAATGGCACTCTGTCAATGACTATTAGGAATGGACTGTTGGGTATTATACCGTCTACAGACTAGAATCACCAGCAGATGCTTTGTTGTGGAACAAAGACACAAAATTGCGCTGAAAACGTATTCCTGCCTCCTCTGGTAAAGTTTATGAAGTTGAGGCAGCTTGTTTAAATGCATGAGGCAAGGCACATCTCTCTGCCCCTCTCTCTAATACAATGCTGTTCACAGTGACTAAGGGGTTAATCGCTGCAGTAAGAATACATTTCTGTGCAAAAACGTTGTGCTCTGTGTCCTACAAAAGGCTGAGGTGACTAAGGTGAAATGCTACTGCAACAAGCTGCAGTTTCTGTGTAACACACACTGCCAAATATATAGGGCTGTGACATCACAGGGGTGACTGGCTTATGATAGGCTGCATCCTGCATGTGATTCATAGTCATCCCGCCTACCCACCTTCCCGCCTTCCCAGGATTCCTTACCCCATGTCCTCACATGTCAATCTGCCATTTTAGATGCCCGGCACATGGAGCCTGGACCACACTAAATGGAGTTTAATGAAGCGATTCACGCAATCGAATTGTGGCGATATTCGCATTCATAATGAATTTGAATTTGTAATTTTCGATTTGCTCATCCCTACTGAGTGCATATATATTTAACTTTTTTTAGAGTTATATGCCCCAGTACAGTTGCACCAGAAATAAGTGTAGCAATCTAGTCTGTAAGTCATTTAGTACTTTTATACTTACTGCCCCCATTAGCTTTAACCCCTGGAAGCAGTGATCGAAATGGGATGGCTGCTGATATCTATCAGCAGCCATCCTGGCATATCGCCCAGGGGGGTCCTGAGACCCCCCCATGTCGGCGATCGCGGCAAATCGCCGGTCAATTCAGACCTGCGATTTGCCGCTATTCCAGGTCAATTGGGTCTCTGGTGACCCGGTGACCCAGAAAAAAAGGGTGTTTGAGACAGCCCCATTTACCCTTACCCAGCAGGAGTGAGGTGACACGGGTTCAGCCTCACGATCATGTGATTGATTGATTGATTGATCGGTCGGAATAACCAACCATCACGGTCCTGCTAAGCAATGATGGGGGCGGTGATCGGAGCGGAGAACGGGCAGGCGGGGGTCTCCTACCTTGCCCTGGTTCGGCGGGGGTCCCCTCAGGATCGGTGGCGGCGACAGGAGCAGCAGGATCGGTCCCGGCGGCAGGATAGCAACAACGCGCAGCATTAAAAGCCAAAGGGCATGCTGGGAGTTGTAGCTTTGCAACAGCTGGAGTTCTAACTACAACTCCCAGCATGCCCTTTAGTAGTCTGTGCATGCTGGGGTTGTACTTACTCAACAGCTGGAAGTACATTTTTTCTATGAAAAAGTGTGCATTCAGCTGTTGCATAACTACAACTCCCAGCATGCACAGACTACCAAAGGGCATAGGGGCAAGACAAAGGAAAGAGATCAGCTCACCACAGTAATGTTCACAGGTGGACACCGCAGCATAGGTGCTGGAAGCACGGATGAAGGAGCCGCCTCTCTTCGTAGTAGTAGAAGAAAGTAGAAGGGTAGGATCCAGCTCCCAGAAAAAAAAATAGCTAAAACTTAACCCCTTCACGACGAGCGACGTACATGTATGGCGCTGCGAAGTGACACTTGGCGCGCGGTGACGTACATGTACGTCGCGGGGTTCCGGGAGCGCCGCGTCACCGGTAGCGGTGATCGGGCCGGGATGACTGCTGTTATCTAACAGCAGGCATCCCGGCACATCGCCGAGGGGGGTCCTGAGACCCCCCCATGACCGCGATGCGCGCAAATCGCAGGTCAATTCAGACCTGTGATCTGCGCGATTCCGAGTCATACGGGTCACTGGTGACCCGGTGACCCGGAAAATAAGAGGGATCGTAGGTGTCCGTGACACCCTCGATTCCCCCGAAAGGGATAGGAGTTTGGTGGCAGGGTTGCCACCCCTCCTATACCTGCTATTGGTCGGCCGAGCGACCGACCGATAGCAGACCGGGGGAGGGGGGGTTAAAGTTCGGTTCCCCCGCTTTGTCCACCTATCGGTGTCCGGGCAAAACGGGGGAACCGTCCAGGGAGGGTCGGCGCCGAAGGTCCCTACCTGGATCCCGGATCGCGATCCTCCATGCGGGGATCCCCCACATGCGGCGGCGGCGGCGGCTTCCGGGTCCTGCTAGGTGAGTTGTTGCCTAGCAACATCCGGAGGGCCACAGTTTACAGTGGTCTCTAAACCGTGGCCCTCCAGATGTTGCAAAACTACAACTCCCAGCATGCCCAGACAGCTGTTTGCTGTGTGGGCATGCTGGGACTTGTAGTTTTGCAATATTTAGAGGGGTTCAGGTTGTAGATCACTAAGTGGTCTCAAACTGTAGCCCTCCAGATGTTGCAAAACTACAACTCTCAGCATGCCCAGACAACAGTTTGCTGTCTGGGCATGCTGAGAGTTGTAGTTTTGCAACATCTGGAGGGCCACAGTTTTGAGACCACTGGACAGTGATTTACAACTTGAACCCCTCTAAATCTTGCAAAACTACAACTCCCAGCATTCAGGAACAGCATAAGGCTGTCTTGGCATGCTGGGAGTTGTACTTGCATGCCTCCAGCCATTGCATAACTACATCTCCCAGCATGCCCTTCCGCTATCAGTACATGCTGGGAGTTTTGCAACAGCTGGAGGCACACTGGTTGGAAAATACTGAGTTAGGTCATAGAACCTAACTCAAGGTTTTCCAGCCAGTGTGCCTCAGCTGTTGCAAAACTACAACTCCCAGCATGCATGGTCTGTCAGTGCATGCTGGGAGTTGTAGTTTTGACCCCCCTCCCGTGTGAATGTACAGGCTACATTCACACTGGCGGCAGATTACAGTGAGTTCCCCGCTGCAAATTTGAGCTGCGGCAAATTTTCCGCCGCAGCTGAAACTCCTAGCGGGAGACTCAGTGTAATCTGCTGCCAGTGTGAATGTAACCTAAAAACACTACACTACACTAACATAAAATAAAGAGTAAAACACTACATATACACACGTACACTGCCCCCCCCACCCCCCTTCTCCAATAAAAATGAAAAACGTATTGTATGGCAGTGTTTCTAAGATGGAGCCTCCAGCTGTTGCAAAACAAAAACTCCCAGCATTTCTGGACAGCAATTGACTGTCCAAGCATGCTGGGAGTTTAGCAACAGCTGGAGGCACCCTGTTTGGTAATCACTGGCATAGAATACCCCTATGTCCACCCCTATGCAAGTCCCTAATTCAGGCCTCAAATGCACATGGCGCTCTCACTTTAGAGCCCTGTCGTATTTCAAGGCAACAGAATAGGGTCACATATGGGGTATCGCCGTACTCGGGAGAAATTGCCTAACAAATTTTGGGGGGCTTTTTCTCCTTTTACCCCTTATGAAAAGGAACAGATGGGGTCTACACCAGCATGTTAGTGTAAAAAAATGAAAAATTTTACACTAACATGCTGGTGTTGCCCTATACTTTTCATTTTCACAAGAGGTAAAAGGGAAAAACGCCCCCAAAATTTGTAACGCAATTTCTCCCGAGTACGGAGATACCCCATATGTGGGCGCAAAGTGCTCTGGGGGCGCACAACAAGGCCCAGAAGGGAGAGTGCGCCATGTACATTTGAGGTGATTTGCACAGAGGTGGCTGATTGATACAGCGGTTCTGACAAACGCAAAAAAAAAAACACACCCACATGTGACCCCATTTTGAAAACTACACCCCTCACGGAATGTGATGAGGGGTGCAGTGAGAATTTACACCCCACAGGTGTCTGACGGATCTTTGGAACAGTGGTCCGTGAAAATGAAAAAATTTGCACAGCCCACTGTTCCAAAGATCTGTCAGACACCAGTGGGGGGGGGTAAATGCTCACTGTACCCCTCATTACATTCTGTGAGGGGTCTAGTTTCCAAAATGGTATGCCATGTGGGGGTTATTTTGCTGTTCTGGCACCATAGGGGCTTCCTAAATGCGACATGCCCCCCGAGCAAAATTTGCTCTCGAAATGCCAAATATGACGCCTTCCCTTCTGAGCATTGTAGTTCGCCCGTAGTGCACTTCAGGTCCACTTATGGGGTACCTCCATACTCAGAAGAGATGGGGTTACAAATTTTGGGGGGTCTTTTCTGCTATTAACCCTTGCAAAAATGTGAAATTTGGGGGGAAACCCACATTTTAGTGAAATTTTATTTTATTTTTTTTACATATGCAAAAGTCGTGAAACACCTGTGGGGTATTAAGGCTCCCTTTATCCCTTGTTACGTTCCTCAAGGGGTCTAGTTTCCAAAATGGTATGTCATGTGTTTTTTTTTTGCTGTTCTGGCACCATAGGGGCTTCCTAAATGCAACATGCCCCCCGAGCAAAATTTGCTCTCAAAAAGCCAAATATGACTCCTTCTCTTCTGAGCATTGTAGTTCGTCCGCAGTGCACTTCAAGTCCACTTATGGGGTACCTCCATACTCAGAAGAGATGGGGTTACAAATTTTGGGGGGTCTTTTCTGCTATTAACCATTTAAAAAATGTGAAATTTGGGGGAAAACCAACATTTTAGTGAGATTTTTTTAAAATTTTTTTACATATGCAAAAGTGGTGAAACACCTGTGGGGTATTAAGGCTCACTTTATTCCTTGTTATGTTCCTCAAGGGGTCTAGTTTCCAAAATGGTATGCCATGTGTTTTTTTTTTGCTGTTCTGGCACCATAGGGGCTTCCTAAAGGTGACATGCCCCCCAAAAACCATTTCAGAAAATCGTACTCTCTAGAATCCCCTTGTCGCTCCTTTGCTTCTGAGCCCTCTACTGCGCCCCCCGAACAATTTACATAGACATATTAGGTATGTGCTTACTCGAGAGAAATTGTGCTACAAATATAAGTATACATTTTCTCCTTTTACCCCTTGTAAAAATTCAAAAATTGGGTCTACAAGAGCATGCGAGTGTAAAAAATGAAGATTTTGAATTTTCTCCTTCACTTTGCTGCTTTTCCTGTGAAACACCTAAAGGGTTAAAACGTTTACTGAATGTCATTTTGAATACTTTGAGGGGTGCAGTTTTTATAATGGGGTCATATATGGGGTATATCTAATATGAAGACCCTTCAAATCCACTTCAAACCTGAACTGGTCCCTGAAAAATTGCGAGTTTGAAAATTTTGTGAAAAATTGGAAAATTGCTGCTGAACTTTGAAGCCCTCTGGTGTCTTCCAAAAGTAAAAACTCGACAATTTTATGATGCAAACATAAAGTAGACATATTGTATATGTGAATCCAAAAATTTTTTATTTGGAATATCCATTTTACTTACAAGCAGAGAGCTTCAAAGTTAGAAAAATGAAATTTTTTTTATTTTTTCATCAAATTTGGGGATTTTTCACCAAGGATGCAAGTTACCACAAAAATTTACCACTATGTTAAAGTAGAATATGTCACGAAAAAACAGTCTCAGAATCAGAATGATAACTAAAAGCATTCCAGAGTTATTAATGTTTAAAGTGACAGTGGTCAGATTTGCAAAAAAGGGCTTCGTCCTAGAGGTGAAAATGGGCTCCGTCCTTAAGGGGTTAAAGGGGTACTCCGGTGAAAACCTTTTTTCTTTTAAATCAACTGGTGGCCGAACGTTAAACATATTTGTAAATTACTTCTATTAAAAAATCTTAATCCTTCCAGTACTTATTAGCTGCTGAATGCTACAGAGGAAATTCCTTTCTTTTTGGAACACTGATGACATCACGAGCACAGTGCTCTCTGCTGACATCTCTGTCCATTTTAGCAACCATGCATAGCAGATGTATACTAAGGGCAGCATGGTGGCTCAGTGGTTAGCATTGCTGCCTTGCAGTGCTGGGGACTTGGGTTCAAATCCCACCAAGGACAACAATAAATAAAGCGTTATTATTATTATAATATCGTCAGCAGAGAGAACTGTGGCCGTGATGTCATCAAAGAGCATTCCAAAAAGAAAAGAATTTCCTCTGTAGTATTCAGCAGCTAATAAGTACAGGTAGTGTTAAGATTTTTTTAATAGAAGTAATTTACAAATATGTTTAACTTTCTGCCACCAGTTGATTTAAAAGAAAAAAGGTTTTCACCGGAGTACCCCTTTAACATTTATTTTGGACATCTAAAAACTGGTAGCCACCGCAGTGGCAAGTGACATGTCACCCCTTAAAAACTAGTGAAACGCCGACGCGTTTCGAGCTAGTGCTCTTAGTCATGGCACTGGTATCATGTCACACAGAGGTTTAAATAACTACTAAATCTTATTCCACACCCTCCGTGAACAAAGACCTCCCCGCCTCCCGAAAGGGAGATGACGTGTTCCGGCCGAGAGCTCAGACAAACAAACGTACAAGTGAAGCATGATTGTGTTAATGACAATTTCTTTAACCCTTGTCTGATCTGTGGCAAAAAAAAACAGAATGTGGTTTCCAGTGATATATGTTATATTACCATAGAAAATCATATGCTCAGAGATATATCTACCTGGTTGGAAAACACCACAAGGGCATGTTGAAATCATAGTTATTATAGTACAAGCCAGAGAAATAACGCAAGTCAGCTCAAACAATGTGAATACCATCCTATGCACCGGACAGTCACACATGGCAGGAACAGAAAACCTTTACAAAAATACACATTTTTTCAAAAATACACATGACTCGTGCACCCTCAATGCATGTTAAAAAGCAAATAGATGATATTATTGTAATGTGATATATTATATTTTAAAGATGGGCATGAATGTGGCTAAATCTTAAACCACATATAGAAAACCACGTATAGAAACAGGAGGATCCTACATCACAAACCTGGTGTGAACAAGCCTCAATGCAGGGCAATTGAAAAAAAAAAAATTTAAAAATAATAATAATAATAATAATAATAATAATAATAATATATATATATATATATATATATATATATATATATATACATACAACAAGTATAATGTTTTTCAGATAACATCTTGCTGGATGTATATTAGAGACACAGATGAAAAGCAAAAGAAGAATGTTGCACAGAAAGAACGCATGGTCTGCCGTGTAATGCAAACATAGCCCAATTATGTATAATAAAGCAAATGCAGAAAAAGTATCCAAAGCTTGAACGAAACAAAATATATGTATTATAGAATTAGTAGCCATATAATATCATATGCGCCTGGCTCCCAAAAGTCATAAGCAGAAAATATATATAGATATGAAAAATAACACATGATGACTATGGGTCAATGCCAGGCAACAGATTGCGACTAGAAGTCAAAAAAATATATATTTTTATGAAGATGTGGACCCAACTAAATTAATTGGAAGTCCACACCTAACGCATCAAACAATGTGAACAGGAATCAACAAACAAAATATATAAAGATGTATAAAAAGATATAAATGAATGAAAATAAAAGTGAAAAATTATCCAAAGTATAACTAGATTTCCATATCAACAAATATAAACTAATATCAATATTAATAAAGGATGATATGAAAACAAATATAGCTTCATAAAAAACTTATTATGAGAAACGTGTATTATGAAAAAACAAAAAGACAAATTGAGAGAAATACATTAGAACCACTGATAGAAACAACCGATCACATAGGAATTGAATCAATAAAAATACATAAGATCGTTCCTATAGTTAAGCCCCAGGGGAGTTCTGGTCTCCATTCTGAGAATCCAGAAAGCTTCCCTTGTACGGAGGGCATGCAACCAGTCTCCTCCACGTTTTGGTGGAGGGACTTTTTCTATACCCTGTATGGATAGCGTGTGATTCATGCCCTCATGCACTTCTACTAGATGTCTGCTGAGTCCAGACATACAACGGGAGGAGAAACCAAGGTGAGTAGACAGATGTTCCTAAATACATTGTTTTAATTTACGACTCGTACAACCTATGTACTGTAATTTGCATGTTTTAAATGTCACACAGTACACCACATACTCACTGTCACAATTGATAAAAACATTTACTGTGTAACTGGTACCTGTAGCCAAGTGTGTAACCTTTTTAGATGGCAGCATTAGATTACACATGTTGCAAAGAGGTTTTCCACATTTATGGCTCCCAATAGTTTGGAGCCATGTATTAATTGGTTTATCCACTGGAAAATCGCTGGGAGATAATATACCACCCAGCGAATTAGCTTTTTTGGCTACACATTTCACCCCTCCTGACAGTAGGAGTGCCATATCATCATCCTGTAACAAAACCGGAATATGTTTCTTGATAATGGCTTTAATTTGTTCAAAATTTCGACTGAAAGGAGTGGTGAATGTGGGAACATAGATGGAAGTAGAAGGTTTTATTTTAGGAGAGTCATTCAAGTACTGTGGTCTGGGTTTGGAATCAGCTATTGATTTAGCCCTCTTAAGTATACTATTTGTGTAGCCCCTCTCTCAATCTTTTTGTGATGGCATCACTCGCAGATTTGTAAAATGCTTCCTTGGAAGAGTCTCTTTTTGCCCTAATGTATTTCCCAATTGGAAGATTTTTTGTGGTATGTTTGGGATGGCCACTACGGGCATGAAGTATACTATTCCCTGCTGTAATTTTATGAAACATTTTAGTATCAATACTGCAAGTGGAATCATTTCCAATTAAATTCACATCCAAAAAGTTGATTTCACTTTTTTCGACCTGTATAGTAAAGCCCAAATTCATGTCATTGGTATTAGAGTAAGACAGAAAACCATTTCTGTTTTCTCCCACTCCCTGGCATATTAGGAGGAGGTCGTCTATATATCTGCCATACCACATGATGTTCCCGTGGTATGGGTTAAGATCAGAGAAAAGACGTCTCTCCTCCCAATATGCCATATATAAATTAGCTAGAGGGGGAGAATTTCGCCCCCATAGGGCAACCAGTAATTTGAAATTGCCGTGTGCAAGATCACGGGGGTCCCCAGCAGCGGGACTCCCGCGATCAGGCATCTTATCCCCTATCCTTTGGATAGGGGAAAAGATGTGAAAGCACCGGAGAACCCCTTTAAGTGCTGTGTGTTCTTTTTTTATCAAAATTAGAGGGCAAGTTGGGTGTTTCTTTCTCCAGGTTCTTGAGATCAATTTCCACTCTTCGTTGGTATATATCCATTACCTCAGCCCTAGAGTACATTTGGAACAAATTTTGGGTGGAAGTCATGTCCTCTTTATTATGTGTGGACAGACTCTGTAAGTCAATCAGATTTAGACAAACTGTCTGATCCTCAAAAGTAGTGTGAAGCGGCATAGTCGTTATAGTAGGCCCATATCATTTAATATCTGAGGATCCGGTCTGGAATCCCTATCATCAACTGACTCCATATTTAGAAAATGTTTCTTGACTGTGAGCATGCGTACAAACTTGTTTACATCTCTGATGGTCTGGTATAAATCGAATGTATTTAGGGGAGCAAAACTCAGACCTTTCTCCAGAACATTGATTTGATCTCTTGTCGGAATACATGCAGATAAATTTATGACAGTATAGTTACTAGACTGGTCACTTGAAGAAACTCAGTTTTCACTGCGATTAATTAATTCTTCCTGTTCCTCGTACGCATATCGTCTATGTTTGCATCCCACTCTGTGATTCCGGGGTCTCCTCTTTTTGGTTTGTATTTTCTCTTTTTCTTTCCACCTGAGCCCATCTCGTTTTTTGATACCGCAGCTGGAGTATTATGTTCATATTTAGAGGGAACTTGGCGAGGATCATTATCTCTGTCTGTGTCTCTTGTATTCGCGTTCCTCGTCTGATCCAGTGGTGTCATTGTCTGACGAAGAAAAACTAAAATTTTCTTAGCAGATGAATCATATTGACGGTTATAATGTTTTAGGATAGATTTAGGTTTATTTTCTTTCCTTTGCCACGTATACACCATATTGTTAGCATAATCATTTGTATCCCTTGTAAATTTTATTTTTTTGATTTCTGCAATGGTGTCTTCTAGTTTAGATAAATAATCATCCATTTTAGTCTGTAGGTTATTTAGTTCTTGTGATCCTGTGTATTTTTCCAAAAAGATTGCTGTTTGATTGATACTGTCCTCAAGTTTGGACATTTTTTGTAGCTCACATTCAATTATTAAATTCATGAGTTCCATAGAACATTTGTCCAGTATGCAATTCCATTTGTTTGTGAACATTTCACTGAAAGTGGTGGTGCACCGTTTGTGTATGAGTCCTCTAGGGATCATGTTTTTGCCAAGATATTGAGTGAGAGTAGTGGCGTCCCACCAAACCCTCAGTTGTTGTGATTTTAGATGTTGTAACTCCTTCATGAGGGATTTTAAATCCGTTATGGGTTCCTGCTCCACACTCCCAGAAAATGTGTTTTTTACACGAGTACGAATAATAATAGAATAATATAATCTAAAGTCAAGTTTTGTATTAATATTGTGCATATAGTCCAAGGGAAGCTTTCTGAATTCTCAGAATGGAGACCAGAACTCCACTGGGGCTTAACTATAGGAACGATCTTATGTATTTTTATTGATTCAATTCCTATGTGATCGGTTGTTTCTATTAATGGTTCCAATGTATTTCTCTTTGTTTGTCTTTTTGCTCCAAGGTTTTTGTTTCTTCATAATACAGGTTTCTCATAATAAGTTTTTTATGAAGCTATATCTTCATATCATCATTTATTAATATTGATAATAGTTTATATTTGTTGATATGGAAATCTAGGTATACTTTGGCTAATTTTTCACTTTCATTTTCATTCATTTATATCTTTTTATACATAGTTATATATTTTGTTTGTTGATTCCTGTTCACATTGTTTGATGCGTTAGGTGTGGACTTCCAATTAATTTAGTTGGGTCCACATCTTCATAATAATAATTTTTTATGACTTCTAGTCGCAATCTGTTGCCTGGCATTGACCCATAGTCATCATGTGTTATTTTTCATATCTATATATATTTTCTGCTTATGACTTTTGGGAGCTTGCCAGGCGCATATGATATTATATGGCTACTAATTCTATAATTCTTTAATACATATATTTTGTTTCGTTCAAGCTTTCAATACTTTTCTGCTTTTTCTGCATTTGCTTTATTATACATAATTGGGCTATGTTTGCATTACACGGCAGACCATGCGTTCTTTCTGTGCAACATTCTTCTTTTGCTTTTCATCTGTGTCTCTAATATGCATCCAGCAGGATGATATCTGAAAAACATTATACTTGTTGTATATATATTTGTTTTCTATTGCCCTGCATTGAGGCTTGTTCCCACCATGCTTGTGATGTAGGATCATCCTGTTTCTATACATGGTTTTCTATATGTGGTTTAAAATTTATCCACATTCATGCCCATCTTTGATATATAATATCATATCACGTTACAATAATGTCAACTATTTGGTTTTTAACATGCATTGAGGGTGCACGAGTCATGTGTATTTTTGGAAAAATGTGTATTTTTGTAATGGTTTTTTGTTCCTGCCAGGTATGACTGTCTGGTGCATAGGATGGTATTCACATTGTTTGAGCTGATTTGCGTTATTTCTCTGGCTTGTACTACAATAACTATGATTTCAACATGCCATTGTGGTGTTTTCCAACCAGGTACCGTATATGCCGGCGTATAAGACGACCCCCAACTTTTACAGTTAAAATATAGAGTTTGGGATATACTCGCCATATAAGACTACCCCTCCTACCGCGATGTTCGGTACCTTGTAGTTACCCCCACATTAGGTAGGCATCATGTTCCCCCACATTAGGTAGGCAGTATAGTTCCCCCCACATTAAGTAGGGAGTATTGTTCCCCCCACATTAGGTAGGCAGTATAGTTCCCCCCACATTAGGTAGGCAGTAGAGTTCCCCCCACATTAAGTTGGCAGTTCCCCCACATTAGGTTTGCCGTTCCCCCACAATAGTAGGCAGCTCCCCCACAATAGGTCGGGAGTTACCCCAGATTAGGTCAGCAGTTACCCCACATTAGTAGTCAGCTCCCCCACATTAGTAGCAGTTCCCCCACAATAGTAGGCAGCTCCCCCACATTTGTAGGCAGCTCTCCCCACATTAGGTCAGCAATTCCCCCACAATAGTAGGCAGCTCCCCCACATTAGGCCAGCATTTCCCCCACAATAGTAGGCAGTTCCCCCAGATTAGAAGGCAGCTCCCCCCACATTAGTAGGCAGCTCCCCCCACATTTGTAGGCAGCTCCCCCCACATTAGGTCAGCAGTTCCCCCACAATAGTAGGCAGCTCCCCCCAACAGACATACAGCTTCCAGCCATATACAGTGTATGGCTGCAGGCTGTATGTCTGTACTGGTCTTCCCCCACAGTGTTCCGATCACCGCTCCTCCAGCCCGGGTCACCATCTACTGCTATGGCCTATGGACCATAGCAGTAGGTGCCGGGACCGGGGAGCGGTGACCGGATCACTTAAGATAGCATGGCCGGTCACTCACCAGGCCCCAGTCGGCGCGCGTCCTCCTGCGGTCCTCCTGGTCCTGCGCTCCTCTGCCTCTATGGTTGTAAGCACGTGATGTCACTGACGTCCCGTGCGTACAACCATAGAGACGGAGGACCGGACCGCAGGAGGACCGAAGGAGGATCGCTGGAGGACGCCGGGGAATGGTAAGTGACCGGCGGACATCCTTACATAGTTACATAGTTACATAGTTAGTACGGTTGAAAAAAGACATACGTCCATCAAGTTCAACCAGGAAATTGAAGGGTAGGGGTGTGGCGCGATATTGGTGGAAGGGATGGGATTTTATATTTCTTCATAAGCATTTTTCGGGACACAGGGATGTCCGGCATAGGAATACCTATGATTATCTGCCCGGGCCGGCTCCCGTATGTGGCTGCAGGCGGGGGCTGGCCAGAGCAGGTAAAAACTAATACTGTATACTAAAAACCAGGGGCCTCCAGCTGTTGTAAAACTACAACTCCCAGCATGCCCGGACAGCCTTTGCCGTGCTGGGAGTTGTAGTTTCACAACAGCTGGAGGCACCCTGGTTTTTAGTATACAGTATTAGTTTTTACTTGCTCTGGCCGGTCCCCGCCTGCAGCCACACACGGGAGCCAGCCTGGGCAGATAATCAGAAGTTTTCCTATCCCGGACCTCAAAACCCGGCGTATAAGACGACCCCCGACTTTTCAGAAGAAAATTCGGGGTTAAAAAGTCGTCTTATACGCCGGGATATACGGTAGATATATCTCTGAGCATATGATTTCCTATGGTAATATAACATATATCACTGGAAACCACATTCTGGTGTTTTTTGCAACAGATCAGACAAGGGTTAAATAAGTTGTCATTAACACAATCATGCTTCACCTGTACGTTTGTTTGTCTGAGCTCTCGGCCGGAACGCGTCATCTCCCTCTCGGGAGGCGGGGAGGTCTTTGTTCACGGAGGGTGTGGAATAAGATTTAGTAGTTATTTAAACCTCCGTCGGACATGATACCAGTGCCATGACTAAGAGCACTAGCTCTAAACGCATCGGCGTTTCACTCGTTTTTAAGGGGTGACATGTCACTTGCCACTGCGGTGGCTACCAGTTTTTACATGTCCAAAATAAATGTTACGTTTTAGCTATTTTTTCTGGGAGCTGGATCCTACCCTTCTACTTTCTTCTACCAAAGGGCATGCTGGGAGTTGTAGCAGTGTGCCTCCAGCTGTTGCAAAACTACAACTCATAGCATGCCCTTCGACTGTCAATGCATGCTGATTGTTGCAGTTTTGCAACAGCTGGAGACACATTGGTTGTGAAACCGAGTTTGTTACCTAACTCAGTGTTTCACAACCAGTGTGCCTCCAGCTGTGGCAAAAATACAACAGTTGTAGTTTTTCAACAGCTGGAGGCACACTGGTTGTGAAATACTGAGTTAAGTAGCAAATGCTCAGTGTTTCGCAACCAATGTGCCTCCAGCTGTTGCATAACTACAACTCCCAGCATGTATGGTCTGTCAGTGCATGCTGGGAGTTGTAATAGAGAAGAAATCCCAGCACACACTTCTGCCAAGTGTTACGTGTTTATTAAACACAGTGCAAGTACACAAATAACGCGTTTCGGCCAAAGCCTTTTTCAGTCTGACATACAAACTAAGGATATCGTCACAGAATATATGCACAGAAGCCCATCCCACTTACGGTCATTATAGGTTGACATGGATACCAAAATGTTTATCAACATCATGATCACATGGAATCAATGTACAGAGCAAAATAAATTGTAAACAAACAGAATTTGTTGAACATATATATATATATATATATATATATATATATATATACACATATACTGATCTTATATGGCTTGCATGTTTCTGATGTAGTTCCTCCCTTCATTGTACAATAGAAAAATTAAAAACTATTAAAAACATATCAATATTTACAAAAAAGAAGAAAGCTCATAATCCCTATTTAAGCCTCTAGGTTCTAAGGTGGACAAGCGGTGGATCCAGTATCACCTCTTCTCCTCGGGCATTGAATATGGTCAATGACCTGATATCGTAATTGTGACACATTATGGCCCATTTTCTCAAAATGAGACTGAATGGGATATAACAGATTTTTACATCTGATTGATGATTTATGTCTATTGATGCAGTCTCCTAAACACTGGGTAGTCTCCCCAACATATAGATAGATCTCTTGCTTTGGAGCCCTGTCGTATTTCAAGAAAACAGTTTAGGGCCACATAGGAGGTATCTCCGTACTCGGGAGAAATTGTATTACAAATTTTGGGGGGCTTTTTCTCCTTTTACCCCTTATGAAAAGGTAAAGTTGGGGTTTACACCAGCATGTTAGTGTAAAAAAAATATATAATTTTTACACTAACATGCTGGTGTTGCCCCATACTTTTAATTTTCACAAGCGGTAAAAGGAAAAAAAAGACCCCCAAAATTTGTACCACAATTTCTCCTAAATATGGAAATACCCCATATGTGGGCGTAGAATGTTCTGCGGACAAACAACAAGGCTCACAAGTGAGAGTGCACTATGTACATTTGAGGTCTAAATTGGTGATTTGCACAGGGGTGGCTGATTTTACAGCGGTTCTGACATAAAAGCAAAACAAATACCCAGATGTTACCACATTTTGGAAACTACACCCCTCACGGAATGTAACAAGGGGTATAGTGAGCCTTAACACCCCACAGGTGTTTTGACAAATTTTCCTTAAAGTTGGATGGGAAAATGAAAAAAAAATGTTTTCACTAAATTGCTGGTGTTACCATACATTTTTAATTTTCACAAGGGAGAATAGGAAAAAAGCCCCCCAAAATTTGTAGCCCCATTTCTTCTGAGTAAGAAAATACCCCATATGTGGATGTAAATTGCTCTGCTGGTGCACTACAATGCTCAGAAGAGAAGGAGCGTCATTGGGATTTTGGAGAGAGAATGTGTCCGAAATTGAAGGCCACTTGTGTTTACAAAGCCCCCATAGTGCCAGAACAGTGGACCCCCCACATGTGACCCCATTTTGGAAACTACACCCCTCACATAATGTAATTAGGGGTACAATGAGCATTTTCGACCCACAGGTGTCTGACAGATTTTTGGAACAGTGGTCCGTGAAAATTAAAAATTTAATTTTTCATTTGCACAGCCCACTGTTCCAAAGATCTGTCAAATGCCTATAGGATGTAAATGTTCACTGCACCCCTTATTACATTCTGTAAGGGGTGTTGTTTCCAAAATGGGGTCACATGTGGGAGGGGTCCACAGCTCTGGCACCACGGGGGGGGGGGGGGGGGCTTTGTAAACACACATGGCCCTCGACTTCTATTTCAACCAAATTATCTCGCCAAACACTCAATGGAGCTCCTCTTCTGAGCATTGTAGTTCGCCCGCAGAGCACTTTACATCCACATATGGAGTATTTCCATACTCAGAAGAAATGGGGTTACAAATTTTGGGAGGCTTTTTCTCCAATTACCTCTTGTGAAAATGAATAAAATTTTGTCTTACCTGAAAATTTCAATTCCTGGAGTCCGTAGGCAGCACAGTATGGGGGTTAAAGTCTGTCCCCCTGAACTTGCCAGAAGAGATAATTAGCATAATAAAAACATTTGCATAATTAATTAGTGCAATTAACCGGAACCTCCCAGTGTATAAGTAACCCCCACAGACAACAGACCACAGAGTAGTTTTATAGCATGCTTATTTATTAGGGTGGGAACCTTGTGCTGCCTACGGACTCCAGGAATTGAAATTTTCAGGTAAGACAAAATTTTATTCATTCCTGGACGTCCTACGGCAGCACAGTATGGGATTTAGGTAGCAAGAAAATAACAAAGGGTGGGCATTATTTCTTAAATGCTTCTTCAAGCACTGTTTTGCCTAAGGCCGAACTACCTGAGATGTCAAGACGGTAATGGCGTATGAAAGTTGAAGGTGTTGCCCAAGTAGCGGCTCTGCATATTTCCTGAAGTGGCACATAGGAAGCTTCTGCCCAAGAGGTTGCGATTCCTCTAGTAGAATGAGCCTTGAGGTCTTTAGGTGGATCTAAACCAACCTTTTGGAAACAAAAATTGATCGTGTTCTTGATCCAATTGGAAATTGTCGATTTTGCTGCTTTAGAGCCTTTAGATGTCCCTCCAAATTGGATAAATAAATGCTCTGAACATCTAAAGGATGCAGTCCTTGAGATATATTGTAGAACAGATCTTCTTACATCAATTTTTGATACCTCCGTGTCTTCCGACAGAGCTGGAAGAATAATTTCTTGCTGTAAATTAACCGTAGACCGAACTTTAGGTATGAAGCCTGGTAACGTTCAAAGAATTAACGCATCCCCCATATCACGTAAATATGGCTCTCGGCAGGACAATGCTTGGATCTCACTGACCCGTCTAGCTGACGCAATAGCGACTAAAAAACATGTTTTCCATGTGAGAGACTTTAAGCTTACAGAATCTAAGGGTTCAAAAGGATCTTCAGCTAGGCTTCTAAGCACAACCGACAGGTCCCAAGAAGGAATAGGGGTACTGACCTTAGGGTACATATTATTGACCCCTTTAAAAAACCTCCTTATTAATGGGTCCTTAGAAAATTTGCCAGAAAGAAAAAAATTTATGGCTGCAAACTGGACCTTTAAAGTAGATAACTTCAATCCTTTGTCCAAACCTTGTTGAAGAAAATTCAGAATAACAGATACAGGAACTTCTGGATTTGAGTAATGAGACTTGAATAGTTTCCATATTCTAGCATAGCACCTTCTGGTGCCGGGTTTACTTGAATTTCCTAATGTTGTGATGACTTCATCTGTAAGACCCTCTGCTTTCAGGATAGAGAGGTCACCTTCCATGCCGAAAGATTGAGCATCTCTAGATTCTGATGCAACATACCCTTCTGACTTAGAAGGTTCTTTCTTTTTGGAAGCTGCCAAAACTGGTTCTGAGATAGACTCATGACCAGAGAGAACCACGCTCTCCTTGGCCAAAATGGAAGAATCAAGATTGCCTGAGGAGATTCTCTTTTGACTTTCCACAACGTCCTCTGGATCAGAGCTGGAGGAGGAAATGCATATATAAACTTGTTTTTCCATGATATCGAGAGACCGTCCAATTGGTAAGGATGATCTGTCCTGGAAAGGGAGCAAAACACTTTGAGCTTGGTGTTCTGTTTCGTCGCAAAGACATCTATCTCCGGGCACCCGAACTTCCGTATCACTTGCTTGAAGATCTTTTGATTCAGTTCCCATTCTCCTGGGAGTAGTGCTTCTCGGCTGAGAAGGTCTGCTCTTACATTGAGAGATCCTTTCAGGTAGACTGCTGTAAGGTCTCTGACTTTGCCTTCTGCCCAAAGAAAAATTTTTGCACAAAGCTGAATCAGTGAAGGACACCTGGTCCCCCCTTGCTTGTTCACGTAGAACACTGCAGGTAGATTGTCCGACCTTATGAGGACTTCTTTGTTTGTCAAGTAAGGGGAGAAGTGAAGTAGTGCTAGGTACACTGCTTTTAACTCCTTCATATTTGAAGACAGCCTCTGATCCAAGTCTGACCATTGACCTTGAATCCACCGGTGACCAAGATAGGCTCCCCAACCATGAGCAGACGCATCCGTAGTTAATGTTACTTGAGGGGCTGGAAGCAAAGATTTTCCCCTTGCAAACCTGGTCAGGTCCAACCACCACCGTAGGTCTTGGCAAAGCTCTGTTGAAATCCAAATTGATTCCTCTAGTGAAGTCTGTGACCGGTCCCATGCAGACAGAATCTTCGACTGTAGACCTTGAATATGTGCCTTCGCCCATTGGACTGCATCTATGGAGGATGTGAGACTGCCTAAAATCTTCATGGCTTGTCGAATTGTCACCTTCCTGTTCTTCAACAGAACTTTCAATTGGCCCCTTATCTTTAATTCCCTTGCCCGGGAAATGGAAATTTTCATGAGTACTGAATCTATCACGAAACCTAGAAATATAATTCTTTGAGTGGGAGCAAGGTGGGACTTTTTCTCGTTTAGAATGAAACCGTGGATCTTCAAGAACTCTATTGTCCTGGTGACTTGACACTTCAGCTCCTGCTCTGTCGCCGCCTTCAGCCACCAGTCGTCCAGGTATGGTATTACAATGATTCCCTGTAGACGTAGTGCCGCTGAGAGAACCACCACCATCTTCGTGAAGACTCTTGGGGCGGAGCTGAGACCGAATGGTAGACATGTAAATTGGAAGTGCCAAATTTCTTCTCCCATTTGCAACGCAAATCTCAGATATTTCCTGAAGAGGTGATGAATCGGTATGTGCAGGTAGGCGTCCAATAGATCCAATGTTGACATGAAGTCCCCTTGATCCAAGATGGGCATTACGGATCTTATGTTTTCCATCTTGAAATGTTTCTTCATTAGAAACTTGTTCAGATAAGTCAAGTCGATTACTAGGCGCCATCCGCCGCTTGACTTGGGTACTGAAAAAATTCTGGAATAGACTCCTGCAAAGTGCTCCTGAGAAGGTACCCACTCTATGGCTTCTTTTGCAAAAAATTGAAGAACCAGAGGGAGAACATGTGGGTCTTGACTGTTGTTGAGGAAGAATTTTACAGGCGGGGTTTCTAGGAGCTCTAGTTTGTAGCCGGATCTTATAACTGAAAGGACCCATCTGTCCTTTGTTGTTACTGCCCATGCCGGAAAATAATGCCTTAATCTTCCTCCAACTTTCAGGGATGTTAACGTGGCGTCATAATTCTTTCTTTTTAGGTGGCGCCTTGTACTTAGCGGCTTGTTGATAAGTTGGATTCCTCTTTTGTCTTGAGAATCTTGACTTATTGTAACCGCCAGCCTGGTAGTTTCTCCTGAAACTCTTTGGAGATCGTCTCCAATTCTGCCGACCCTTCGCCGGTTCCTTTTTTTGAGTCCCCGGAAAGGCATCATTGTCATCATTCATGTCTTTCAATATACCTTTAAGGTTGGGACCAAAGAGAGATTCAGGAGAGAATGGCAAAGAGCATAGATGACATTTAGCTGCAACGTCCCCTTTGGACCACTGTTTTATCCATAAGGATCTCCTTATGGAATTACATTCAGCCATATTTAATGATGCAAGCCGTAGGGTGTCCAATGGCGCATCGTACAAAAATTCTGTGGCAGTTTTCATAATTGGCATTTTCTGGAGAATATCCTGCCTGGAAACTCCCTCTTGCAGATCCTTGGTAAGTTGACTTAACCAGACCCTAAGTGCCCTCGCCACTGGTAGAGATGCCATCGCTATCTTGGATACCGCTGCAGACGTGGAATATGCTTTTTTTGCAAGGGCGTCTGCCTTTTTATCCATAGGATTGGATAACAATGAAGATTCTTCAGAGGGAAAATATGATTTTTTAACTAGTTTTGCCACAGGCAAATCCAATTTTGGTGGATAAAACCATGAGTAAGTAGCTTCTGAAGATAATCTGTAGACTGATTTAAAACGGGAACCCACGTCTACGCGTTTCTCGGGTTTTTCCCAGTTTGATTTGAACCATTTAGACACAGCTGGGTGAGAAGGTAACACCCTGTCATTGGAAACTGGGAAGTAGTATAAACCTTCACGCGGAGGTTTACCTTCCACAGAGCGGTCAGACTCTAGGACATGTTTGACTGATTTAATTAAATCGTGCATATTGTCCTTGTGAAAAATATAAAAATCCTCTCGTGATTCCTGAGAATCCACAGAAGAAGAGGATGCTGCATTCTCTGAATCAGAAGGGGAGACTGCCCTGCGCTGAATCCTCCGTTTTTTAGAAGGTGGCGCGTCATCAGGGATTAAAGAAGATATACGATTTTTGAACCAAGAGAAAAAAGCACTTGCCTCATTGCCAAATCTTTGATCCTCCTCCTCCTCCGGCTGAGACTGCAGGGAACAATGAGAGCATAAATCTCCTTCGATTTCCTCTGGCAACGGCTGTGAACATGAGCCACATACTCTGTGCCTGGCCTTTCTAGACCGTTTGCCTCGAGGAGTTGCGTCTGACACTAGATAATGAACATAGCTACCATAAGTCATTAACATAAGTACAGGTCAATAATTATTGTAAAAGATTTGGAATCAACCAAAAAAACGAACTAACATAGAGTACTTCACAGATACCCCATGTACTTTAAAAATAGAGACTGAGTGCTTCACAGTAACTCTCTCTTTTATATCAAAATAGACACTTCACAGAGTCTGCATAGAGCTGACTAAATTACCTACTTTTAGCTCTCAGGTAGTCCTGCTGCCCTGGTCCGTGCCTCAGCACCGGAATGCACCGGAGACACTCAAGATATAGACGTTATTGCCGGGCGATCCTAGCACCGCCCCCCTGCGTGACGCACTTCCGGAACGCCGTACGCACGAGTGAGCAGTGTTTACCCAATACTTCCGGGAGTCCTAAGATGGCCGCGCGCATGCTGCCCCTGCCGCATGAGGACTGCTTCACTTACCTGATAGTTACGGCAGCCTCCAGATGACCGCGCTTCGCCATCATCGCCCGCCCAAAACGAAGTAAGACCAGGTAAAATAATACATAACACACACGGGACTTCACAGCGCCGGTAGTGTACAGCAGACCCCAAGATACTTCACAGTAGTCCACAGAGGGGTCGCTGATAAGGGGAACTTCACAGTCTCCCCTCAGATGTCCTGGAATCCTTGAATATACTAAAATCCTTCTGGAAGCAGAAGAAAAAAACTCTGTGGTCTGTTGTCTGTGGGGGTTACTTATACACTGGGAGGTTCCGGTTAATTGCACTAATTAATTATGCAAATGTTTTTATTATGCTAATTATCTCTTCTGGCAAGTTCAGGGGGACAGACTTTAACCCCCATACTGTGCTGCCGTAGGACGTCCAGGAATGAAAAATTTGGGATAACATCAGCATTTTAGTGAAAACAAATCAAATTTTTCATTTTCCTGTCCAACTTTAGCAGAAATTTGTCAAACACCTCTGGGGTGTTAAGGCTCATTGTACCCCTTGTTACATTCCTTGAGGGGTTTAGTTTCCAAAAAAGTATGCCATGTGGTTGCTTTTTGCTGTTCTGCACCATAAGGGCTTCCTAAATGTGACATGCCCACCAAAAACCATTTCAGCAAAATTTTCTTTCCAAAAGCCAAATGTGACTACTTCTCTTCTGAGCATTGAAGTGCACCAGCAGTGCACTTGACGTCCACACATGGGGTATTTCCATACTCAGAAGAGATGGGGTTACAAATTTTGGGTGGCATTTCTCCTATAACCCCTTGCAAAAATGTTAAATTTGGGGGGAAACCAGCATTTCCAGCATGTGGAAAAAAAAAATCATTTCCACATCCGACTTTAACGAAAAGTTGTCAAACACCTGTTGGATTTTAAGGCTCACTGGACCCCTTGTTACGTTCCTTGAGGGGTGTAGTTTCCAAAATAGTATGCCATGTTGTTGTTTTTTTTTTTTGCTGTTCTGGCACTATAGGGGCTTCCTAAATGTAACATGCCCCCCAAAAACCATTTCGGAAAAACTTACTCTCCAAAATCCCATTGTCACTCCTTCCCTTCTGAGCCTTGTAGTGCACACACAGAGCACTTGACATCTGCCTATGAGAAATTACTTACTCAAGAGAAATTGGGTTACAAATTTTGTTGGCTTTTTCTCCTTTTACCCCTTGTGAAAATGAAAAATTTGGGATAACATCAGCATTTTAGTGAAAACAAATCAAATTTTTCATTTTCCTGTCCAACTTTAGCGGAAATTTGTCAAACACCTGTGGAGTCTTAAGGCTCATTGTACCCCTTGTTACATTCCTTGAGGGGTTTAGTTTCCAAAAAAGTATGCCATGTGGTTGCTTTTTGCTGTTCTGGCACCATAAGGGCTTCCTAAATGTGACATGCCCACCAAAAACCATTTCAGCAAAATTTTCTTTCCAAAAGCCAAATGTGACTTCTTCTCTTCTGAGCATTGTAGTGCACCAGCAGTGCACTTGACGTCCACACATGGGGTATTTCCATACTCAGAAGAAATGGGGTTACAAATTTTGGGTGGCATTTCTCCTATAACCCCTTGCAAAAATGTTAAATTTGGGGGGAAACCAGCATTTTAGTGGAAAAAAAAAATCATTTCCACATCCGACTTTAACGAAAAGTTGTCAAACACCTGTTGGATTTTAAGGCTCACTGGACCCCTTGTTACGTTCCTTGAGGGGTGTAGTTTCCAAAATAGTATGCCATGTTGTTTGTTTGTTTTTGCTGTTCTGGCACTATAGGGGCTTCCTAAATGTAACATGCCCCCCAAAAAACATTTCGGAAAAACTTACTCTCCAAAATCCCATTGTCACTCCTTCCCTTCTGAGCCTTGTAGTGCACACACAGAGCACTTGACATCTGCCTATGAGAAATTACTTACTCAAGAGAAATTGGGTTACAAATTTTGGGGGCTTTTTCTCCTTTTACCCCTTGTAAAATTTCAAAAACTAGAACATGAGAGTGTAAAAAATGAAGATTTTGAATTTTCTCCTTCATTTTGCTGCTATTCCCGTGAAACACCTAAAGGGTTAACACACTTTCTGAATGTCATTTTGAATCCTTTGGGGGCTACAGTTTTTATAATGTGGTAATTTATGGGGTATTTCTAATATGAAGATCCCTGAAATCAGTACCAGACTGGCCATCGGACAAAGCGGGCATTTTCCCGGTGGGCCACGGCAGTCCATGGGCTGGGCTGTCCCCCTCTCTGCTCTGAACACTTAGCAGGTTACAGCCAAAGCTTTAAGAGCTGTGCTCAGGGCCGCTCTCAGGGACTTACAACAACTGACAGATCGGACACCAGCTGAGTCTGAGGGGCGGTCTGCTGCTGCCAGGGACTTTTCTATTCTTATGATATTTCCCCTTCAGGTCCTTTACATCAGCGCTGGGGCTGAGATGGAAGCTCCTTCCCCCTCCCCCACATGACCCCCTGTGTTCCATGCTGTATTTCCTGCTTCACCAATAAAGTTGTCCACAGGAAAATGAAGCCTTCCCCTGCCCACAGCTGGTTCTATGTACAGTAAGTAACTTTCTATCTATCTCAGTGTTTTCCAACCAGGGTGCCTCCAGCTGTTGCAAAACTACAACTTCCAGCATGCCTTTGGCTGTGTGGGCATGCTGTGTTTTGTAGTTTTGTAACAGCTGGAGGCACCCTGGTTGAGAAACACTGATCCTATCTATCTATCTATCTATCTATCTATCTATCATATCTCATATCTATCTATCTATCTATCTATCTAGATCATATCTATCTCTCTATCTCATATCTATCTATCAATCTATCTCATATTTATCCATCTCATATCTATCTATCTATCTCATATCTATCTATCTATATCATATATATCGGTCTATCTCATATTTATGTATCTATCTATCTATCAATCTCTCACATTTATCCATCTCATATCTATCTATCTCAGTGTTTCCTAAAAGGGGTGGCTCCAGCTGTTACATAACTACAACTCCCAGCATGCATTTGACTGTGTGCGCATGCTGGGAGTAGTAGTAGTTGTAGTTTTGCAACAGCTTGAGGCACCCTGGTTGGGAAACACTTTATCTATCTAGCTATCTATCTAGATAGAAAAAATAACGGAGCAGCAGCACAACCAGAAAAAAAAAGTAGGTGCAGGCAGCCTTTTAGCCCTGGTCGCAAGGCCCAAAGTCTAGACAAATGAAACAAAGATGGCTGCAGCTTTCAAAAATAGTGAAATACCATGTGGGTAGCTTTATTCCATATTAAAATACAGGTGCAATGTTTCAGCTGCCTGTGCAGTCTTTTTCATGCTTGAAAAAGACTGCACAGGCAGCTGAAACATTGCACCTGTATTTTAATATGGAATAAAGCTACCTATATGGTTTTTCACTATTTTTGAAACCTGCAGCCATCTTTGTTTCTCTATCTGTCTGTCTATCGATGATCATCTCTCTCTCTCTCTCTCTCTCTCTCTCTCTCTCTCTCTCTCTCTCTTTCTCTCTCTCTCTCTCTCTCATAACTATCTATCTATCACATATCTATCTATCTCATATCTATCTATCCATTGAGCTATATGCCTCTGTAACTATCTATCTATCTCATATCTATCTATCTCATATCTATCTCATATATATCTATCTATCTCATATCTATCTATCTATCTATCTATCTATCTATATATATATATATATATATATATATCTCATATCTATCTATCTATCTATCTCATATCTATCTATCTATTGAGCTATATCCCTCTGTATCTGTCTATCTATCTCATATATGCCTCTATATCTATCTATCTATCTTATATTCAGGGGCAGACTGACAGGTTGGGCACCCGGGCACCCGAGGGACTGTGCTTAGAGGGGGACAACCTTTTTTTTTTTTTTTTTTCTTTTAAAGGGAACCAATCAGCAAATTTTAGCATACATAACACTTGGCAATGCGTTATATATGCTAAAATCATTATCCTCCCCATCCCCGGGAGATGTTTGTGCCCCCAAGGATGGTGAAGATATTAAGTTATAAAGTCCCCCCCAGCCACCCAGCAAGTAGTCCCCGAGGCGGGGACTTTCACTTACCAGCTCCGTTCGCTGCGGCCATGCCCCCGGCCCACAGCTTGAATGACGGCTCACGTCACCGCTCTGCTCCGTCCGCTTAGGGAGCAGAGCTGTGACGCTAGCCGTCATTCAAGCCGTTGCGGCGGGGCCAGGGCCGCAGCGAACGGAGCTGGTAAGGGTCACAACCGTCCCCCGGGGATGGTGAGGATAACGATTTTATCATATATAACGCATTGCCAAGCTTTATATATGCTAAAATCTGCTGATTGGTTCCCTTTAAATGTATTAAATAATATATATGTTAGTGGCTACTGTTCTCTGTCCCTGCAGGGCCCTTGTATGGGACATAGAACACAGCAAATAGATGTACATAAAATAAGCACTTAATGAGGCGAATGGTAAAATCAAATGATAAAATCAAATATTGAATCAACAACTTGCATGTAAAATAATAGAATGCTTAGTCCTTATTGTAGTAAGCTGCTCAAATAATAATACTGAGTCAATAGGAAGTCAAAGAAATCAATGTCTCTCAATATCAAAGCATTCCAATGGCTGGATGTGATGTCAGCTTTTCTATATGCTGCCGATCTGAATTTAATAAAAAGTAACAGTTTTCTGATGCAGTGTATCCAGCGTTAGTGGTACAGTCTTTATGCACGATAGTCTTTATGCACAATGTACTTATTGTGGTAGCACAATGTTAAAAATTGTATTGGCGAGATCAGGGTCCGGTGCACAGCACCACTCACCACTCCTGGGATCGTTCTTAGAGCCGGCTCGGCGGTGTGGCACGGAGGTGTCAGGTCTCCGGCAATAACTGGTAACGGTCCCAAGTAGCTTGTTAGAGCTGCAAGTCTCCTCCTTCAGAGGTCCGCAGCTGGCACGGATGGCGCCGGCCTAGCAGGTATGCCGTGGGTCTGTGTGTGATGTATAGAGACAGCGGTAGTGCAGCGGTGCAAGTAGGAGCGGCATCCCTCGTGTGAACTGAGCGCTATTGCAATTTTTTTAGATGCAAGTTGTTGATTCAATATTTGATCTTATCATTTGATTTTACCATTCGCCTCATTAAGTGCTTATTTTATGTACATCAATTTGCTGTGTTTTATGTCCCATGCAAGGGCCCTGCAGGGACAGCGAACAGTAGCCACTAACATATATATTATTTAATAAATGTTATATTTTTATTAATATCACCTGGATCATCTATTATCTTGTACTATCCTCAATTTCTCCCCTATATATATACCTTGAACATTGGTATTTTAGTTGATTCTATCAGCTATATCTATTCATTACAATTCATTAGACCTTTGAGTGAAGGTAACACCAGTTAACCTCAGGTATATATTCCACTGAGTGAGCTACACTAATTTTTTTATATATTTATTATCCCTTTAAATTTAATTTACCTTCAGCATACTTGAACGGCAGAAAAGGGGCCTGCCGCCAGCCCCTAACCCCAACCTGGGGACACTACCTACTGGGGCACATTCTACCTGGAGAAACTACCTACTGGGGCATTATCCTACCTAGGGAAACTACCTTTTATGGGCATTACCTTCCTGGGGGCACTACCTACAGAAGGCACTACCTACTAGGGGAATTAACTACCTGGGGGCACTATCTACTGGACTTTACCTACCTGGGGCACTACCTACTGGGTACCTTACCTATTTCGAGCCTTACCTACTAACACCTGGGGGTATAACCTACCTGGGGGCACTACCTACTGAGGAAATTACCTACTAACTACCTTTTGAGAGCATAAGCTACAACCTACCTGGAGGCATTACCTGGTACCAATGGGGGGCATAACCTACTTTGGGGCACTACTTACTGGGGGCATTACCTACAACCTACCTACTGGGGGCATTACCACCCTACTAGGGGCTTCTATCTTATTGGGTAGATTCTACTGTCTACTGGGGGCATTACCTAGGGCATTGAGGATAGGGAACTGGTGGGGAATCATCTTAAAAAGTGCAAGCCTAATATGTTTGTTGTCTGGCAGATTCTGTGGTGACGACTCATTGAAAGGTTGGAATAAGACTTCATGACAGTCTGAGCAAGACGGAGAAGAAAAGATAAGAGAGTGACTCCAAGAAGACACCTCCTGTGAGTCAGTAGATGTAACTGAACTTTAATCACTTGTACGGTTTGCAGAGCCTGTAAAGAGCAGGGGTCACTACTATGTGGGCTATGTATGGGGGATATTGGTCAATGTTCTGTGGTTCTTTTACACTGAACATATGTGGTGGTAATGGTAGTGGTCATGATGTGACGGTGTTATTCTCACTGGTATACTGGTATTGGTGATATTGGTCTCAGTACACAGGATTTGGTCAGTAACAGTATGATGGTAATATGAATGATAATAATATTCCTCCTTGTATACTGGTATTATTGGTAATATTGATCTCAGTATATTGGATTTGGTCAGTAATGGTATGATGGTAATATGTATGGTTATGATATATCTCCTTGTATACTGGTATTATTGGTAATATTGATCTCAGTATATTGGATTTGGTCAGCAACAGTATGATGGTAATATGTATGGTTATAATATATCTCCTTGTATACTGGTATTATTGTTAATATTTTTCTCAATTTACAGGATATGGTCAGTAACAGTATGATGATAATATGTATGGTGATAATATTCCTTCTTGTATACTGGTATTATTGGTAATATTGATCTCAGTATATTGGATTTGGTCAGTAACAGTATGGTGGTAATACATATGGTGATATTTTTCCTCCTTATATACCGGTGTTGTTTGGTAACTATGATTTGTTTAGAGACATGTGTTTCTATCATGGAAAATTGTCTTATCTTAACAGGCTAGATTCATAAAGTGTATTTCAGGCATATTTCTTTAAAAAAATGTGTCCACAAAATCACAGAAAGATTGCGTCAGTATTTTTAACATTAATATGCTCTCTGTAAGTCTATGAAAAAGTGGTTGTTTTGCACACAATATTTTTTTTTAAAAAGGACATAATTTTACGATCCGCAATGTCACTTTTTCACATGGCTCTAATGTACTTTTTTTTACATATCGTGTGCACAGATAACTACTTACCCATACACTTACGGTACATTTTTGTCCCCGTTATTTTCCCTATTATACCCAACTATGATTAACAGATGTCCCTTCCCATTTGTGGCTCAACCTCCACATAGCCACACCCATGGATAAAATGGGCTGCTTATTGTAAAATGCCCGGGCATATTTTTGGTCCCAGTCCGGCCCTGCCTGAAATCCACTTCAAAACTGAACTGATCCCTGAAAAATTCAGATTTTGAAAATTTTGTGAAAAATTGGAAAATTGTTGCTGAATTTTGAAGCCCTCTGATGTCTTCCAAAAGTAAAAATATGTCAACTATATGATGCAAATATAAAGCATACATATTGCATATGTGAATCAATATATAATTTTTTTTTGGAACATCCATTTTCCTTACGAGCAGAGTGTTTCAAAGTTAGAAAAATGCAAAATTTTCAAAATGTTCATGAAATTTTGGGAATTTTCACCAAGAAAGGATGCAAGTAACGACGAAAATTTACCACTGTGTTAAAGTAGAATATGTCATGAAAAAACTAATTTTTAGAATCAGAATCTCAGAATCTCAGAATCAGAATAATCGATAAAAGAATCCCAGAGTTATTAATGCATAAAGTGATAGTGGTCAGAATTGCAAAAAAGGGCTCAGTCCTTAAGGGGAAAAAACGTAGAACTGCTGAGTGCGTATATATTTCACTTTTGTTTTAGAGTAATACGCCCCAGTACGGTTGCACCAGAAATAAGCATAACAATCTAGTGTGTAAGTTTATTAGTGCTTTTACATTTACTGCCCCCTATTAACTTTAATCTGTTAAAGGGGTACTCCGCCCCTAGACATCTTATCCCCTATCCAAAGGATAGGGGATAAGATGTCAGATCGCCGGGGTCCCGCTGCTGGGGAGCCCTGGGATCCCCGCTGCGGTACCGCGCTCTCATTACAGCACAGAGTGAGTTCGCTCTGCACGTAATGACGGGCAGTATAGGGGCCGGAGCATCGTTACATCACGGCTCCGCCCCTCGTGACATCACGGTCCACCCCTTTCAATACAAGTCTATGGCAGGGGGCGTGGCTGTCGTCACGCCCCCTCCCATAGACTTGCATTAAGGGGACGGGTCATGATGACACGAGGGGCGGAGCCATGACATCACGCTGCTCCGTCCCCCATATCGCCCGTCATTACGCACAGAGCGAACTCGCTCTGTGCTGTAATGAGAGCGTGGTGCCGCAGCGGGGATCCCAGGGCTCCCCAGCAAAGGGACCGCGGCGATCTGACATCTTATCCCCTATCCTTTGGATAGGGGATAAGATGTCTAGGGGCAGAGTACCCCTTTAATGACCATGGACATCTATACTTGTCCATGTGTCGTTAAAAGGGTATAGCGCTGGCTCCCGACTCAAGCCCGCGTCATACCGGCCGGCCACCAGCTGATTCCCTTAGCTGGGGGCTGGCGTTAAAAGCCAACATGCGGCGATCGCCGCAGCCAGCTATTAACCCTTTAGATCACCACTGTCAAAGCTGACAGCGGCATCTAAAGGTGCCTTTATCCCGTCCCTGATGGTCCAGTTCGGTGGATCGCCCCCTCCCCCCGTAGCGTGATTGTGGGGGGGGGCGATCCACCTTTCCTGTAGTGCCGGCTCCTGCACTCAGAATGATAAAGCCTGGCAGGCAATCAAGCGCAGAGCACACAGATCAATGTGGTTTTATGAAACCACATTGATCTGTATGAGGAATCAAATGATTCCTCCTAAAAGTTCCCTAAGGGGACTAAAAGTAATTAAAAAAAAAGTTATAAAAAGTTTAAAAACACATTAGACCCCTTTCTTTTTAAAAGATTAAATCACCCCCTTTTCCAAAACTCCATATAAAAAATATATAAACTTAATAAAAATAAACATACGTGCGTAAATGTCCGAACTATAAAAATATATAGTTAATTAAACCACACGATCAATGGCATAGGCACAAAAAAATTCTAAAGTCCCAAATAGCGTATTTTTGGTCACTTTTTCTACCATAAAAAATCTATAAAAAGCGATCAAAAAGTCCGATCAAAACAAAAATGGTACCGATAAAAACTTCTGATTACGACGCAAAATATGAGCCCTCATATATCCCCGTACACGAAAAAATTAAAAAGGTTATAGGGGAAAGAAAAGGACAATTTTAAGTGTATTAGTTTTAGTGCATGTACGAAAAGTTCGACAAAATCAAATCTATTTTAGTAGAACGGAAGACCCCAAAATTTACAAAATGGCGTGTTTTCTTCAATTTTGTTGTACAATGATTTTTTTTTACCATTTTGGGTAAATTTTGGGATAAAATGACTGACATCATTACAAAGTAGCATTGGTGGCACAAAAAAAAAGCACTCATATGTTTTTTTAGGTGCAAAATTGAAAAGGTAAGGAGGAAAAACAAAAGTGCAAAAACAGAAAAAATGCTTGGTCCCTAACGGGTTAACCAGAAAAAATGTGGAACTGCTGAGTGCGAATATATTTCACTTTTTTTCAGAGTAATACGCCTCAGTATGGATACAGAAAAATGCTGATTAGTGACCACACAGTGTCTGACACAGCCAGACAGCTAGCCAGAATGAATGCAGCCTTGAGGTGAATGGATTTTCTGCTGTAAAGATTTGTATTGTCAATGCGCACACAGTCTCTGCTCTCTCAGCAAAACGCACATCTTTGGCAATGGCTTCCGAATATATAGGGCTGTGCCATCACAGGACTGGCTGGCTGCTGATAGGCTTCATGCTGCCATGTGATTCAGGGTGATCCTGCTTACCCGCCTTCCCAGAGTTCCTTGCCCCATGTCCTCAAACATGTAGCCACCTTTTTAGCCCCCCAGCCGGCACAAAATGTAGTAAATTAAATGATTCATTACCACGAAGTGCAAGGAAAGTCGGATTGGTTCTGAATCAAATTTTTCATGAAATTCGGGACAAATTCGACTTTGTCAGCTTCGATTTGCCCATCTCTAGTGACAACCATAGGGACTAGCTATTGCAAGAGGTACAGGAAGTGATCTAAGGTACTGGTGGACGACGATGATGGAGCTGTCAGTTTACCAGTAGGCAATCACATGATTGCCGACACATAGGAATGAGCGATCACGTGATGTACGCTTATCGGAAGTGACACATTTGGTGTCCCAATGTAGCGCGATCATGCGCCAAGAGGAACAGATATATGGGAGAATGGTAGGAGTCATGAGGTATCTGCAGCATGAATTGGCAGCTGTAGTGGTCAGTGCCTGTGTGGTCGCCTCAGTGGGGGTAAGATATGTTCTATATTTGTTTATTGTCGCCAGCTTACATTTGGTGTTAGCATTTTAGTTACTGTGTATTTTGATTTAGACTCATATATGGTCCAACTATCAAGTGCATTGAAGGGTCATATTTCTATCTATTTATTTAAAGCGAGTCTAGCTATTATGGACATGATGAGTCGCTAATTGGGACTACAACTGTAGGTAAGATATTTGGTATAAGGTGGTGGTTATAGGTGTTTCCACTATGAGACTATATATTAGATAGTGTTGCTCGCGAATATTCGCAATGCAAATTTTATTCGCGAATATCACACATTCACGAATTCGCGAATATAGCGCTATATATTCGTAATTACGAATATTCTTTTTTATTTTTTTTTATTTTTTTCACAGTACACGTGATGTACTGTGAAAAAAGTGATCATCCCTCTCTGCTTCCAGCTTGTGTGGTGTAAAGAAGGCTCTAATACTACTGTGTGAGACTGGTGTGCGAATTTTCGCATATGCAAAAATTTGCATATGCTAATTTTCACATATGCTAATTTTTGCTTATGCTAATTTTTTATATGCTACTTTTCGCATATGCTAATTTTCACATACGCAATTTTTCGCATATGCGAAAATAAAACGTGAATATTACGAATATGCGAATATTCGCGAATATATGACGAATATTCGTCCATATATTCGCGAATATTCGCGAATTCGAATATGGTCTATGCCGCTCAACACTAATATTAGATACCATATTGTTTTGTTACTCTCAGGAAAGGAGATTCCTCTTCGGGGCTGTTATATCATTAACCCTAGATAGGATATTCATCAGCTGGGCCTGTGAGGTAATTTCACCCTTATTGGCTTTATGTTCTACTTAAATCCGCTTAATAAGGTGGATTTCATATACTGTATCTGTTCCTATGCCTTATAAAACCCGATATCAGTCTACTTAGCAACAGAAGGTAAATCATAATGATACATGTATTCTTTGTATATTTTTTGTGTATTTTTTAATTGATGCTTTATCTGTGACATGTTTTGATTATTTGCTTTATTTCTGTACTAATTAATATTTTTTGTATGCACTGATGCTTTGTTGCGCCTTTTGTTGCATTTGCATTTTACTCAGTGAAATAAGTATTTGATCAATCAACAAGATTTCTGGCTCCCAGGTGTCTTTAATACAGGTATTGAGCGGAGATTAGGAGCACTCTCTTAAAGGGAATGTTACTAATCTCAGCTTGTTACCTGCATAAAAGACACCTATCCACAGAAGAAATAAATCCGATTTTACACTCTCTATTAACAAGACCAAAGAGCTGTTCCAGGATGTCAGGGACAAGATTGTAAACCTACGTGAGGCTGGAATGAGCTACAAGACCATCGCCAAACAATATGAAATTAATTTTATTTTTTTTTTATACATTTTTACTTCCATCAGACAATATTCATGGACATGGCTATAGCAGGCAGAGATAGCAGTTGCATCCAGCCCTAATGCTTGAAAGGGTCCAAAGGATTCTCTGCCATATCAGAAAACAGCGGTATTATAACAGGCACTTAGTAAGTGGGGAGCCTTGATATATTGTAGTTTTGTATTGGGGCTTAGGAGCTTTAAGTTTCGCCTTTGTCAGTAGCAGTACAATGCATACTGGTCTGTGACTGTACTGAAATATTGTGTCTTTGTTCACTCTCCTCCTTTGAAGGTTCTTTCTACTGTGTCTTTACACCCCCTACATGAAACTAACTTTCTAGAAGCAGCTCTATCAAAGCCCTCCTCTCCTGTATTCTTGTGCACTGACTTTTTGGAGTTACAAGTGATCATGGCGCTTTACTTTACCTCCACACTTGCACAGATGGAAGCTGGATGGATTTGTCGGAAATCTTTCATGAAGTATCTGCGGCTTCATTTTGTTGTATGATGCATGTTTTATTTATTTGTATCTTTGTTATTGCCAGGGCCTTTGTACAGTTTCAAAACCCCAGAACTTCAATGAATTTACAATGACAAGAGATTTTGATTTTATTTATTTCTGTCGGTACTGGTGGAAAAAAAAAAAAAAAAAACAGATAGCTTCCTGCCCGCTCTTTCACACTAAGCTAAAAGTTTTTGCTGGAAGAACAATGAGAAAGAACCTTGTGTAACCTATATTTTAGATGCCTTCAGGGTAGAAAAATGGCAGCATCTGTCATCTGTCTAGATCTGACCTGCTTGGTTTGTTAATGGAAATCTTATAACCTATAACAGGTTCATTTGAAGAGTTGATAGAACGATCATAACTTGATTGGAAGGTCGCTGTTGCCATTGGTGGGATTTTTCTTTTTCTTTATTTATTTGTGGGGCACAGTGTGCCCTAAAACTGTAAAAGCTAAAATCAGTAGACATCTGCCTGACAAACTCTGGGTCAGAGAAATCATGATGATAGTCTAAACCAGATGGAGAAGAAAAGTTAACTATTTTAACTATGTCTCAGTACTGTTCTCTCTTGTATGGTCTATTATGGGTTAGTAAAATGTATCATTACCATGACACATATACCAGTATGGGAGGCTTCTTGGTGGATTTAGCTATATCAGTCATATTACTGATTTGTGTGCTCCACCCACTGGGTAGTGGCTCCCCTACTTATGCATTTGCTCCGCCTACTGTTGAGTCTCATCTACCAGTGCAATGCCTTTCTATGTTTTACACGATATCTACCTCCTGTTGAGGACTAACTTACTATTCATTATTTACATATGCTATACCTAACACCAATGTGACTATGACTAACAGTTTTCTGGCACTGCTTACTTGTGATGACCATGTTGTCTGTCAATTTGAAGGCACATGTGACTAAATTTGGCTATATTTGTTTAAGCTCCCAACCCGGCCCTAATGGCAGTAGTTTAAGACATACTGGCCTCACAAACTGTCACAGGTCATGATACCAGGTTATTACACCATATAAGATAGCAACAGGTCCCAGCCACTCTGCGAGTAGACCTCCAGATGGCCAGTCCCGTATACAAACAGTCACAGAAGAGTAGGTCACAGCATTTAGATGGCAGACTCCAATAGAATGCAAAAGCTGTAGTCTTTTATTGTGAAGACTACAGCTTTTGCATTCTATTGGAGTCAGCCATCTAAATGCTATGACCTACTCTTCTGTGACAGGTTATTACACCAGACAGATCACTTTGTGCACCTTGGTGCCCTGCCACAAGCAAAGACAGATCAAACATACACAGTGCAAGAAGAACTCAATATGCTGTAATTCTCAAGTAACTTCAATATAAAGCTCCTTTTATTAACACTTTATAAAAAATTACCATAGTAGTAAAATACTCCATTATTATGGTAATTGCTTCTTTTATTGATGAAGTCAATTTGATTATAAACTTGCTGGTTACTTTCCCGAGTGCAGCTTTAGTTCCTGACAGTAAACCCTGGACATTTCAGTTTGAATGGAAAGGTCAAAATTTGCAGCTATTGGTAAAATCATTAACTGCAAATTCAATTAAGCAATCGTTAAAGGGGTACTCCACCCCTAAATATCTTATCCCATATCCAAAGGATAGGGGATACGAGCAGGAAATCAGGGGTATAACTAAGCTTTGCATGATTATGGCCTTACCACTTTTTTTTTCTAATTGCCCACAGTGATATAAGGATTGTTATTATGAAAATTAGGCTCAGGTTCCCAGGGTGCATTCCACTGTGCAGCAGAGAACAAACAAGTCCAGACAATGTCCTCCTTATCAACGCTATCCTGCCCACTATTTTCTGCCTACACCTGTTTCATTGACAGTCAATAAGCTTTTTATTTACTCAGCCTGTCTGTCAATTTAATAGTTGTAGGCAGATGCAAGGGACAGGGAAGCATTGATTAAGCAGATATGAGCTGGACTTTTTGGGGCTCCTGGCACTCAGGGTAACACCCCCTGGGCACTCAAGCCTAATTTACATAATAGAAATCCTTAAATCTCTGGTCGGGAAAAGACAATTTAAAAAAACGGAAAAAAATATTAAATAACAGGTCTGTATGTAATTAGGATGAAAAGCCCTGTATATCCAAGGACTTAGTTGACCCCACATTTCTTGCTGAAAAGTCTATTGGCTGCTGATCAGAAGTCTCATGAACAAGTCAACATCAGTAATGTTGCTATATGGGGGTGTAGAGGTGTCAATTACTACATAGCCCCGGTGTCTAAAGAGGTCTCAAAGCCATATACGAAGACACTGCTGTTATAAACGACACAAGGTATGCAAGAGCTCTACTACAGATGTTTATTTAGGCCCTTGAATTGCATTTGGCCGACACTAACCAATAAACCACCCATGTAGATGCACTGATTCCAATATTGTTACTTTAAACAAATTTTGCATATCAACAAGACAACCTAACTACATTGTTATACACAGCCATAGACTCCAGGTTATACTGTAAGATTTTTTTGTTTGGTCATCCTTTTTCTCTATTTTGAGAAATATGGATTAACACCCCTTAAGGACCACGGGCTTACCTGCACCCCTGTTCTGGCACCACAGGGGCTTTGTAAATGCATATGGCCCCCAACTTCTATTTCAACCAAATTCTCTCTCCAAAAGCTCAGCGGTGCTGCTTCTCTTCTGAGCAAATTTAGAGCAAATTTAGTTCACCCGCAGAGCACTTTACATCCACATATGGGTTATTTCCATACTCAGACGAAATGGGGTTACAAATTTTGGGAGGCTTTTTCTCCTATTACCCCTTGTGGAAATGAAAAAAAAATGGGCTACCACCAGCAGAAATGTGTCAAACACCTGTGGGGTATTAAGGCTCACTGTACCCCTTGTTACGTTCTTTGAGGGGTGCAGCTTCCAAAATAGTATGCCATGTGTTTTTATTTTGCTGTTCTGGCACCATAGGGGCTTCCTAAATGTGACATGCCCCCCCAAAAAAATGTCAGCAACATTTTCTTCCCAAAAGCCAAATGTGACTCCTTCTCTTCTGAGCATTGTAGTGTGCCAGCAGAGAACTTGACGTCCACACATGGGGTATTTCCATACTCAGACGAGATGGGGGTTACAAATTTTAAGGGGCATTTTCTCCTATAACCCCCTGTAATAAGGTAAAATTTGGGTAAAAAAAACCCTTCATTTTAGTGAACGGAAAGTCGTCAAACACCTGTGGGGTGTTAGAGCTCACTGTACCGCTTGTTACGTTCCTTGAGGGGTGTAGTTTCCAAAATAGTATACCATGTTGTTTTTTTTTTTTTGGTTTTTTTTTGCTGTTCTGGCACCATGGGTGCTTCCCAAATGTGATATGCCCCCCAAAAACCATTTCAGAAAAACTCTCTCCAAAATCCAATTGTCGCTCCTTCCATTCTGAGCCCTCTACTGCGCCATCAGGACAATTTACATACACATATGAGGTGTTTCCTTTCCAGAGAAATTGGGTTACAAATTTTGGGGGGATTTACCACTTGTAAAAATGTAAATAATTGGTCTACAATAACATGCGAGTATAAAAAAAATGAAGATTTTTATTTTTCAGCTTCACTTTGCTGCTATTCCTGTGAAACACCTAAAGGGTTAACAGACTTTCTGAATGTAATTTTGAATACTTTGAGGGGTGCAGTTTTTATAAAGGGGTCCTTTATGTGTATTTCTAATATGAAGGCCCTTCAAAACTGAACTGGTCCCTGAAAAATTCAGATTTTGAAAATTTGGTGAAAAATTGGAAAATTGCTGATGAACTTTAAAGACATCTGATGTCTTCCAAAAGTAAAAACATGTCAACTTTATGATGCAAACATAAAGAGGACATATTGTTTATGTAAATCAATGTATAATTTATTTGGTATGTCTATTTTCTTTACAAGCAGAGAGCTTCAATGTTAAAAAAAAATCTAAATTTCAAATTTTTCATGAAATTTTGGAATTTTTCACCAAGAAATTATACTAGTATCAATGAAAATTTACCACTATGAAAAAGTAGAATATGGCACAAAAAAATATGAGAATCAAATTCATAAGTAAAATCATCCCAGCGTTATTAATGCTTAAAGTGACAGTGGTCAGATGTGCAAAAAATACTCTGGTCCTTAAGGTGAAAATGAGCTTGGTCCTTAAGGGGTTAAAATACAATCTGGTGATTGTTATATAAATAAAGCCTTTTGAGTGTCCTTATATTGTGTGGAATTCGTTTTATAAGAAATTGGACTCCTTAAAGGGGTACTCCACTAGAAAACATTTTTTTAAATCAACTGATGACAGAAAGAGATTTGTAAATTACTTCTATTAAAAAATCTTAATCTGACACTCCTTCACTCCTTGAGAGTGGACTTGGCCAGATGGGAGCACAGGGACTTTTCTTGGCCGGGAAGGGTGAACGTTCTGAAAATGAATGTTTTCCCACGTCTACTATATTTATTCTCCGGCATTCATCTTCACCTCCCTCGCACCTTCTTCCGAGAGTTGTCTGCGCTCCAGTCTGGGCTCACAAGCACTCCAGGCTGGCTAAACATGTCCTGATTAGACTTCTGTCAAATGGTGGCCTAGCTCTGCCTGACTATATGTCTTACTATCTAGCAGCTGTGCTCACGAGAGTTCTTGACTGTTGTATTTGTTCTGTGGGTAAACAGTAGGTGGGTCTGGAGGGACAAGTGGTGGACTCTAACCCAGTGGCCTTATTCTGGAGACTCTGCACTCATGCTTCTGCTGTCCCGATCTCCCTGTTGCCACCGGTTCTGCTCTCTGTTCACCAGGCGAGACGATATTACATGTCCCCCAGATGGTCCCCTAATACCCTTCTTTGATAACCTGTCCTTCCTCCCGATGACATTTCCTATAATTTACTAGAGACAGTAGAGTGACCTTACGAGACCTTCCTACCCCCACCTCATTAAAACCTCTGTCGGGTATCTTGCAGGACTTCCTCCCCTCTTCCCTACACCTCTTCCAGTACAACCAATTGAGCCATTGTTATCACTCAATGAGAAATAAACTAGAACCACACCATCAGCTCACTAAGTTTGAAAGCTTATGTATCGCCGCACAACCACCTCCCCGCTCGATTAGCATCCTCTACACCCTCTTGCTGGAAGAGGCTACCACCAAACCGTTATCTTTTAAAAGTTGATGGGAAAAGGACTTTGGACACCAGATTTCTGATGATGACTGGCAGAAGGCCCTCTACAACTTCCACAGATCCTCAGTCTCTTGTAAAGCACAAGAAATCAATTGCAAGATACTAACTAGATGGTATAGGGTCCCCGCTCTTCTAGCGTCCTTCTCTCCAGGACTTCTAGATATTTGCTGTTCCGCCTCTGCGGGCACTATGCTACACATCTGGCTGACCTGCCCTCTATTATCCGATTTGTGGTCCAAAGTCTTTGACATCATCTCTCGCATCTCCTCCGTACACCTCTTGTTCACACCAGAAATTGCTCTACTGTCCATCCTCCCCCTGACTATGTTGAGAAGAACTTCTCGACTGATCTCCTTCTTGCTTTTGGCAGCAAGGACGGTGATCACCCGGCTGTGGAAGTCTTCAGTGCCACCCACTATCTTATCCCTGTTTCAAGAAGTGACTAGTATTCATAGGATGGAGAAATTGATGGCCAACTCTCCCCCCCCCCCCAAAGTAGGGAAATATGAGGCTACCTGGTCTCCCTGGAGGGCATTTCTCTCCTCTAGAGAATTTGAGACCTTGACTTCCCCCCAATTAACTCACTACTGGCACTCTCCATCCCTTGTGGCCCCTTCCTCCCAACTCCCTACCTCTCCCCCTCAACTCACTCACTCCTTCCTATCAGAAATGACAAATTAAAGCTCTCTGCTGCCATGGAACGACTGGAGATCGCGGGGGAGCGGACCCCGGTGTGTATATTGTCCCATCGCTATCCTACCTGCCCTTTTCTCCTCTACCTCCTTGGGGATCTCCATAGGGATCCCTCCCTCTTTTCTTCTTCCCCACAGTATCTTGTCCCTCCCTTATCTTCCCCTCTCTCTCCCACTATCCCTCTTATCTTTCCTCCCTTCTACCATTCTACAGGTGCCACCCCACCATACTACTGATATTCTGTATGATTCTTTGTGAGCACGACACACATGTTCCTGAAACACAATGCTAATTGTTTCTATGTTTAATTACTATATATATTCCTTTTGTTACATGTTGACACCTGCTGCCTTAATAGGATTTCATCATCTTATTGCATCATTGATTGCTGTGCTCCCTGCAAGGAGCTTCTTTACCGTGACATCTCCTGCTCGCTCAGGATTTGCATATGTCACCCTGTTTAATGGGCTTTCATTACTTAATAAAAACAATACTTAAAAAAAAATTAATCCTTCCAGTACTTAGCAGCTTCTGTATGCTCCACGGGAAGTTCTTTTCTTTTTAAATTATCATTCTGTCTGACCACAGTGCTCTCTACTGGCACCTTTGTCCATTTCAAGAACTATCCAGAGCAGGAGAGGTTTTCAATGCGGAATTTGCTCCTGCTCTGGACCATTCCTGACATGGACAGAGGTGTCAGCAGAGAGCACTGTGGTAAGACAGAAAGGAAATGAAAAAAGAAAAGAACTTCCTGTGGATTATAACAGCACCTGATAAGTACTGGCAGGATTAAGATTTTTTAATAGAAGTAATTTACAAATCTGTTTAACTTTCTGTCACCAGTTGATTAAAAAAATGTTTTCCAGCAGAGTACCCCTTTAACTAAGATAAATGTGGATGCATTTGTCCTGTTTCCTGTGTAAGTATTCCTCCCTGGGGATAGCTCTGGGATCATCCTCTACACCGTTACAGGACACATTTTCTCTCAATAAACCGCCAACAACAGTTCTTGATGCAAGTCTGGCACCTTGCTAGCTTTATTAGACAGGTTTCAGGATAAATAAACATAAAGCAGGAACAAAACAAAACCCTAGACCCTCTGGTCACTAACTAAACAGATCAGCATGCCCTGACTAACAACTGGTGGGCTTCTATCGGCTAGTTAAACTTATGCCTCCTGCAACCTTCTACTCAGTGTTCACGCCACACTTTGGGACCACTCACAGCTCGGGCTGTGTGTTCCTCAGCATGACCCCTGTCTCTCCCCTACAGCCAGCTTGCTGTCTCCTAGGGAGAGCAACCACTCTTGTGTCTGTGTTCTTTTTAAAGGCACTTCCTCTTTCTGCCTCCTCATTAATTTGGCCACAGATGGAGGCCTCTCCGGGGTGAGCCAGGAAAATACACCCTTTCCTTGCCACAGTATCACTCCTGTTATAATATTATAGTAGTCTTCTTTATTGAACACAAGACAAACCAAGACTTGGAATAAAAAAAAAATATCTTACAAGAAATGCCACCTGGTTTTAGTTTCTATACCTCTGTCACAATTGCCATCTCAGTGTCTGTATCAGGGCTTGGACAATAGACTGAGGCACTGAAGCTTCTTTCAGTTTCTGAGACCTTCTAAATCACTATTTCACAGCAAAAAGGAAAATAAAGATGGCACTACCTTATAGAGTCCTGACATGCAGTATCCCCCAGTGATGCGCTGCTACTGCTTGTTCACTGTGTGTGGAAATAGTGTTGCAACGTTCCAAAAGCAAAGACAGCAATCCAAACTCAAGAAAGTCGGACGGCAACTCACTGTGTTCCACGAAGCTTTATTCAGAGAATCAGGGTTCAAGTAACAAACAGACGTTTCACGGTGTACGCTTCTTCCAGCTTAATACTGTGTTGGGGCGGCGTCCCTGCTGATATACGTCAGCACTGCGCTGTCACCGCGGCAACCAGTAAAACATATGCCGGCGCATGCGCATAACAGCGCTGCTGACAGATCGTGATTAAACAGGTAAGTGCAACATAAAAACATTAGAAAAATACAAAAAGAACTACAACAAAGATCATAAGAATACGCTCATATCATTCTTGTCATTCAGCCCTGAGGCTCCCAATGCATTGGTCCTCAGGAACCAGGAGGATTCTTTCTGTAGTAACATCTTATGGCGGTCACCGCCGTCTTTAGGTATATGTACCACCTCCAGTCCTGAGAAAAGCAATACATTGGCATTACCTGCATGGACATTTCTTATATGCTCAATTAAGCGTGGACATCCGTGGCCTGTTCTTATTGATCTAATATGTTCCTCTATCCGCATGTATAGGCAACGAATGGTCTTGCCTATATAAAATAAGCCACACGGACACAGGATAACATAAACCACACATTTCGTTTTGCATGTAATAAGTTGAGACACCTTCCAGTTGATACCTCCTAAACTACAATGTTTAAATTTGCCATTAAATCTACACATTGAGCAATTCCTGCACTTAAAATTGCCTCTAGGGGGCACTCTCTCTAGCCAATTTTCTCTGTTCTCGACTAGTCGCGTGCAGCTTAACTGGTTGCCCAGCATGCACGTGTAGGAGAACAGGGGTTGCCTGAATGCTACATCCTTTAAATTAGCATAGTCTCTCAGATAAGGGATGCCATCTGCAATGCAGATACTATTAAGAATGTAAAAGATCATGCACATTAGTGTTGAGCGCAAATATTAAAAATGCAAATTTTTACTGCGAATATCGTCACTTCGCAATTCCGCGAATATTTAGAATATAGTGATATGTCTACGTAATGATGAATATTATTTTTTTGTGACTATATGCAAATATGTAAATATATAAGAATATGTGAATATGCAAATATTTGCAAATATGCAAATGTTGGCACTTCCGGTCAGAGGACACGGATCCCTCCCTTAATTTAGATGAAAGATATAATCACGCATAGGTACTATGCAAATTTGATTATGAATTTTCACATGAAAAAAAAAGAGTGAATATGCAAATTTTGCAAATATAGGACGAATATTCATCCATATATTCACAAAATATTGCGAATTCAGATATGGTCTATGCCGCTCATCACTAATGCACATGAGCAAATAATGGAAGATATCGGGCCTCATTTACGAAGACTGTTGGGTTTTTACAAGTGCGAAAAGTTGTTTCATACTTGCAGGATTCCTCTCTATTTACTATTGGGAAAAGTCGGGAACATTTTCTGACCAGCTTTTTCTAGGTCGATATTTCCAGCCATTTACCCACAGGATTTTCTGTGAATTCAATAGTGAATCGGTCTTGTTGTAAAACCACGCCCCCTTTCGGGCCGACCACGTCCCTTTGAGACAAACCATGCCCCCTTTTTAGGCTTATCATAGTGCAATGTCGGGTTTTTGGGATTTTCCAGGCGCACACTGTCTCTCACTGGCTCAGACATGTCTCAGACACTCTGAGCCAAAACAACCAGACAAAAACTGGTCGGTTTCAGCTTAGTAAATGAGGCCCATCCTGTTGTAATATGACACCTATGGACTTCTATACTGCCCAGTGAGCTACATATGCCTCAATTTATCTGTGAAGAAAAACAATTTGACATAGGCCATTGAATAACATATTATGGAAATGTTGTACCCTAAAAGCAATTCTGTTTTATAGTGTTGGACAGCGCATCATAAGTCATGATATGCCTATGTGTGGGGTCTTCAGTGGTGGCATGGTCACACACCTCCTGGCTTCCATCCATGGTGCAGGCTAAAATAGCAAAATTTTCCTGCTTAATATATTCTCCAGACTAAAGTTGAGCGAAATCACAGTAAATTGGCTCATAGCAAACCTCGCTGCTAGGCCGTTGATTACTTTAGTCTGCATAAATTAGTTCAGCTTTCAAGTGCTCCGATTGCCTGGAAAAGGTGGATACAGTCCTAAGAGACCTAAGACTGTCATCCCGGATTTTTCCAGGCAACCAGAGCCCTTAAAAAGTTGAACTAATTTATGTAGACTAAAGTAATCAACAGCGGAGATTCGAGGTTCACAACAAGCCAATTTACTGTAAGTTCGCTGAACTCTACTCCAGACCTAGCTCTGATGCTCAAACATGAACTTGTTTGTATTGCTGTTTTTAAGTGTTTTTATTATTTTTTTAAGGGCACTGTCAGATCCAAAAACTGGTTACACTTGTCTGTGAGGTCCTGGTTGAGGCCTCTATTGGGACTTGTAAAAATCCAGGAGGCCTGATTCTCTGCTAGGGGACCAGCATGCCCAAGTACCCAGGACTCAACCACCTTTACTGGGTACACTTGTGTGGAAGAGGTTGGGTAGATGGAAAGCATTCAGGTACTGGGTATCTTTTTTTATTTTTTTTGTGAGATCTGACCGGTAAGGTTTATATGCTTTAATCATACTGTATGACACAATTTACTGTATATGTTGCATGTGGGGAAAAACGAATATATGACACTAAAAAGAAAACTATTCAATCTAAAGTAAAAAAAAAAAGTGTATATATATATATATATATACATATATATGTGTGTGTGTGTGTGTGTAAATATACTGTCAAAAGTTGATGCAGTGCATCCTTAAACATGACATTGTTAGGATGTGCCAAATGTATCATTGTGTTGTTTCAGTATTTGGAGGTCACATTTTTAGACTTAGATCTTTAGACATCTTTATACCAACTTCAAGTTTTCTTAAAAATCTCTGACTGCATTTTGGCACATTTTGGGGCATTTTGTTGCATTTTAAACCACATCCCTTGCCATAAACCCATAGTGGATAAGGGATATGATGTCTAGGGGCAGAGTACCCCTTTAAAATTACAGGTTGTTTACCATAATCCTGGCTTCAGAGGTTCAATTCCTGGGCTTTGTATACGGAAACAGCTTTATTTAGACAAAAGGTTGTGGTTCACAGAGGAATTTTGGGTTCACACCACTGATTTGTGTGACATCAAGGCCTATTACCCTCATTATAAACCACAAAATCATTAAAATAAATAAATAAATATAAATTAAAAGCAAATACCACAAACATGGTTAATTGGCCCTGTTAATACCGCACCAAAATGCACTTATACCATAAGTATGTGTCTTCAATCTGTAATACTTCCACTATATAACAATAAACTGTATTCAGTCTACTCAGTTATAGGCACCTGTTCTGCAGCAACAATAAATGAGCATTACAGGATGTTTTGTATGAAAAGGATGGAAGACGTGAACAGGTTTTACCGGGTCCTTTTGTGACCTATCATCAGTAGATTAGAGAGTAATGAAATAATGGCAAAGCAAGAAAAGTGAAGCCCATTAAGTGTGAACGCACGCGGAGATGCTGAGAGCAGCACATTTCATATTTTGTGCCTAATCTATTTGAAATTCAGAATGACACTTTCTATCTCATCATCTTTCATGCCGCACAACATTTTTTCCCCAGCACTTTATCTGACATTTGTGCTTAAACAAGGAACAGCGCCCGCTGACAGTGCAAAATTATAGGATGCAAGGCCTCCAGATTACTATCTACATTAAGAGCAGACTTGTATACAAAATGTACTTGTGTATGCTACTGTTCGGATGCGGCTGAATGTCATTTCTGCCATGTCACTGCATAAACAGGATGAATTGTGGGATACATTTGATACTTATAAATAGAACATTATGCATACAGTGAGCATGAATTTATTCATGCATTGTTAGGTATTTCATACAGATCTTATACTAATACTTACTAAATTGCTTCTATAACCCAACCTTCTTAGGTATGTTTAATGTTCGGTTAATGTACTGTATATGACAATATGTGACAAAATGTAGCATAAGAAGCGTGAAAAATGACTCGGAAATACACATGAAGGAATTTTTTTAATATATGCTCCATTGTCAATTTACCAAGACAATCTATTTTCACAGATGTATGACGTTATTCTCATCATATTCAATCTCTGCAATAGTCTCAGATTTTGATTTACATTTCTTTTTCCACATAGAAGGGAAAGAATTGTTAGGCAGGGCTCACACTACGGAATTTCAAACTGGTATTTTGTTTAGGGGGACAGCAATGTCAGCGTGGTCCAAGCGTAGACTGATTCAGTTGGTGCCGGATGCACTTGGAATCTCTGGACGGATTTTGTCCAGCCAGAGATTCCAAAGTGTGAAACTTACACTGCAGAACGACCGCAAGGAATCTGGGCCATTCTGAGGAGCCCCCTGAAGTCCAATATGGTAGTGTAGTAGGTCACCACCGCTGCAACAAGTCACGTCCTGCATTTTCTTCCCTCTTAAATCTTCCATGTTCAATTATGAGTGGTATTATTGAGAAGTGAAAGTGTTAAGAACCATAGCAAGTAGTGAAGCCCACATAAACTTATAGATCAGCTTTGATGAGTACTGAGGTGCATAATGAATAAAAGTTGCTAATGCTCTGCTGACTCTATATCTTCACAGCTCCAAACTTAATCTTGCATTAAAGTCAACACGTAAACTGCGCTCACTAGGAACTTTATGCATTGGGTCTGCATGACTGAGCAACTGGAATGAAGCCTTACATCACCAAGCACAATGCCAGGAGATGGAAGGAGGGCTGTAAAGAATGTCACCACTGAAGCTGTGGATATGCTTTCCATGGAGAGACAGATCACACTTCTCTATTTGCCTTCTGGTGGACGAGTCTGGTTTTGGTTAACCTTATCTGCGTTGGGTCAACTGTAAAGTTTTGTGGAGGAAGAATAACAATATGGACTTGTTTTGTAGGGGTTCGCCAAGGATCCTTGGTTCCAATTTCATCAGATTTTATTATATATAACACGGGACAATGTACTATACGGTAAAATCTTCTCCTTCACCCCCACGGGAGACTTTGCTGCCTGCAGAGATGGTGGGGATAAATAGTTTAAAAGTTTCAGCCACCGGCCTGGTAATGTGTGGGGAGCTATACTAACCTAGTCCCTCTTCTCTGGCTGTAATCAGAGCATAATGGACAGCCTGGGCACAACTTGTGTCATTGCTCTGCTCAGTCTGCTTAGGGAGCAAAGTGGTGATGTGGGCTTTCAATCACCCTGAGGGGACGTGATTACAGGCGGAGCAGACAGGACTAGGTAAGTATAGTTCTCCACCAGGGAACACATTCTATCAATATTTACTTACCATCCATGTGGTCAGGAACGTCTTCTGTGGATGGTAAATAAAGAAATAAAGATGATGTTACCAAATATAACGGGTTGCTACGCATTATCTATGGTAAAATCTGATGACAGATTCCCTTTAATGTTGTAGCAGAACAAGATATTTTGGACAATTGTGTGCATTTTTAACTGAGCTCTCAGACAATGTCCAACTGGTTTAGGAAGTCTATCTAGATCTACCTTATCTATAAGAAAAGGGACACTAAAAATATAATGATAAGCAACTAAATACAGACATAAACATGGCGCACCATTGTTTTTCCTCCTTTATATTTCCTCCTTTATATTTCCTTCGACTGCATTCCATTGTTTATCTATGACTGAAACCGTCTTTGTGAGATGAGAAAATTTCAGCTGCAGCTCTTCAGGGCATTTATCTTTCTGATTATTGAAATTGTAGTTACTTTTCTTTTCCATGCGTTGTGTTTGATATTTCATTTGTGTCAGACTTTAAATAATCTAAAATATGGTCTTTAGTAGAACATTGTGATGCGGGCTGTAAAATATTAATATCCCTGAGCGTTATAGTATTGAACATATTGATGTAAGCTACTGTTGTTCAGGGAATAGGTTGGGCTGCAATGTAACATCTCATCCCTTTAATAAGGGAAAAGATGGTAAAGTTTCTAATGAGTTGGATAGATATGGAAATCATAAATGCATTCTGACGCATTTCATTTCACAGGGCGATGCATTGTAAGCTCATTACACAAGCTGTTGACATAGAGGAAAGATTCTCCGCAGTCCAAATACATTGTTTGATGAATAAATTGACAGAGTATGTGCTGGTTTTAATTATTCTAGATCCCATTAAGCCATTACAGAAACAGCTTTACTATATTATAGAGGAGTAGCAATATTTACTTGTTTCAGGGATAGGGCTCTTGTTACAGTTCCAATTACTGAAGCTGCCAAATTTTGTTAGTATAATGTAATAGGCTGCATATGAAATGCACATAATTTCAACTATAACTTGTAAAAGAAGCTATGATATACAAATGGAGGCTGAAATATGTTTTGTGTGTGTTTTATTGCTAAGTATTATGAATATTATGTGCATTCCCCACTGGAATATGTGCATTCCTTACTACATACAGTATATCTAAAAGTCATTTAACAGTGAAATCTAATCCTTGGGTCTATATTGCTTATGAACAATTGACACTTTAAATGATGAATTAAAATGTTTTTGTTTGTAGCTTTTCTGTTCTCATGTTTCTCGTGTTGCGTTTGGGACTTGGAGAGATTTTCCTGAAGCTCATACTGTATGTAAATTGCAATAATCTTAATCATGCATGGGCTAATAGAGTACAGTGTTTGAGCAGAGGAAGTCAACCCGACCTAGTGTTAGGGCCTCAGTTACAGCTCTTGAGTCCAATAAAGGGTCAAAAATCACATTTAACTACGACTGGTCAAGAGGTGGGAAAACATAGAAATGCCTATGTTCTAATGCTTACAGCTGTCTTCTCAGAACTGCTCATTTATTCAAGGAAAGAAAAATTTATAAGCAAATGTCCACCATTAAATTTCAATGAATTTCATTAACCTCTTCATACGCCATGCATTCCGAGTCCTTAAGGACACAGGGCTTATCCATATGCCCGTGGGAAATCCGGTCCCCACCGCTAGCCAGTTGGGGACCGGAGCCGGATGCCTGCTGAAATCGTTCAGCAGGCATCGCGGCATATCGCCATGGGGGGGGGGGGTCATTATGTCCCCCCATGTCGGTGATGGCCACAGATCGCTGGACAATTCAGCCCAGCGATTTGTGGCAAATTCCGGGTCAATCGGGTCTCCAGTGACCCGGTGACCCGGAATTACAGGCTGTTCGAGGCCATCTCTGAAGGCCCCGAACAGCCATAGCCAGCAGGTCCGACCAATCAGGGCACCTGCTGCGGGTGCCACTCCCGCAACCCGCTCCGCCCCTCTTCCGGAGGACGTGATCAGGTGCAGGAAGAGGACCCCGGCAGCGGTGGCGGCGAGGGACTGACCTGCAGTGGAGGCGTGGATCAGCAGTTGGAGCTGAGTGACAGCCTTCTGCGGTTGCTTAGCAACAGCTCCCAGCATGCAAAAAGGGCATGCTGGGAGCTGTAGTTATGCAACAGCAGGAGGCAGACCACCACAACTCCCATCATTCCCTTATGGACATGCTGGGACTTATAGTTTTGCAACAGCTGGAGGCACATTTTTTCTATGGAAAAGTGTACCTTCAGCTGCTGTATAACTACAACTCCCAGCTTGCACAAACAGCTAAAGTGCATGCTGGGAGTTGTAGTGGTGCATCTGCTGGGTGCATAACTACAACTCCCAGCATGCCCGTTGGCTGTTGGTGACTGCTGAGAGTTGTAGTTTTGCAACAGCTGAAGGCACTCTGGTTGTGAAACTTAGAGTTTTTTTTTTTTTTTTTACCTAACTCAGTGTTTCACGACCGTTGTGCCTCCAGCTGTTGCAAACTACAACTCCCAGCATGCACCGTACATGCTGGAAGTTGTAGTTTTGCAACAGCTGGAGGCATACTGGTTGTGAAACACTTGGTTAGGTCACAAACTCAGTGATACATAACCAGTGTGCCTACAGCTGTTGCAAAACTAAAACTCTCAGCATGTATAGTCTGTCAGCGCATGCTGGGAGTTGTAGTTTTGCAACAGCTGGATGTTCCCCCCTCCCCAATGTGAACGTACAAGGTACACTCACATGGGCGGAGGTTTACAGTAAGTATCCAGCTGCAAGAAAATTTGCCGCAGCTCAAACTGCCAGCAAGAAACTACTGTGAACCCCTGCCCGTGCGACTGTACCCTAAAAACACTACACTACACTGCACTAACACAAAATAAAATAAAAAGTAAAAAACACTACATATACACATTCCCCCTCCCTCCCCAATAAAAATGAAAAACGTCTGGTACGCCACTGTTTCCAAAACGGAGCCTCCAGCTGTTGCAAAACCACTACTTCCAGTATTACCAGACAACCACTGACTGTCCAGGCATGCTGGGAGTTTTACAACAGCTGGAGGCACCCTGTTTGGGAAACACTGACGTAGAATACCCCTATGTCAACCCCTATGCAAGCCCCTAATTTAGGCCTCAAATGGTCATGGCACTCTCACTTTGGAGCCCTGTCGTATTTCAAGGCAACAGTTTAAGGTCACATATGGGGTATCGCCGTACTCGGGAGAAATTGTGTTAGAAATTTTGGGGGGTATTTTCTGCTTTTACCCTTTTTTAAAAATGTAAAATTTTTGGGAAAACAAGCATTTTAGGTAAAAAAAATATTTTTTTTTTTACATATGCAAAAGTTGTGAAACACCTGTGGGGTATAAAGGTTCACTCAATCCCTTGTTACGTTCCCCGAGGGGGTCTAGTTTCCAAAATAGTATGCCATGTGTTTTTTTTTTTTTGCTGTCCTGGCACCATAGGTGCTTCCTAAATGCGGCATGCCGCCAGAGCAAAATTTGCTTTGAAAAAGCCAAATGTGACTCCTCCTCTTCTGAGACATGTAGTGCGCCAGCAGAGCACTTTTCACCCCCCATATGGGGTGTTTTCTGAATCGGGTGAAATTGGGCTTCACATTTTGGGGGGTATTTTCTGCTATTACCCTTTTTAAAAATGTTAATTTTTGGGGAAAACAAGCATTTTAGGTAAAATGTTATTTATTTTTTTTACATTTGCAAAAGTCACGAAACACCTGTGGGGTATTTATGCTCACTTTATCCCATGTTACATTCCCCGAGGGGTCTAGTTTCCCAAATGATATGCCATGTGTTTTTTTTTATTTATTTATTTTTGCTGTTTGGACACCCTAGGGGCTTCCTAAAGGTGAAATGTCCCCCCAAAACCATTTCAGAAAAATGTTCTCTCCAAAATCCCCTTGTCGCTCCTTCCCTTCTGAGCCCTCTACTGCGCCCGCCGAACACTTTACATAGACATATGAGGTATGTGCTTACTCAAGAGAAATTGGGCTACAAATATAAGTATAAATTTTCTCCTTTTACCATTTGCAAAATTTAAAAAATTGGGTCTACAAGAAGATGTGAGTGTAAAAAAATTAAGATTTTGAATTTTCTCCTTCACTTTGCTGCTATTCCTGTGAAACACCTAAAGGGTTAAAACACTGACTGAATGTCATTTTGAATACTTTGGGGGGTGTAGTTTTTATAATGTGGTCATTTATGGGGTATTTCTAATATGAAGACCCTTCAAATCCCCTTCAAAACTGAACTGGTCCCTGAAAAATATTGAGTTTGAAAATTTTGTGAAAAATTGGAAAATTGCTGCTGAACTTTGAAGCCCTCTGGTGTCTTCCAAAAGTAAAAACTCATCAATTTTATGATGCAAACATAAAGTAGACATATTGTATATGTGAATAAAAAAAATTATTTGGAATATTCATTTTCCTTACAAGCAGAAAGCTTCAAAGTTAGAAAAATGCTAAATTTTCAAATTTTTAATCAAATTTGGGGATTTTTCACCAAGAAAGGATGCATGTTACCACAAAAATTTTTCCACTATGTTAAAGAAGAATATGTCACAAAAAAAGAATCTCTGATTCAGAATGATAACTTAAAGCATTCCAGAGTTATTAATGTTTAAAGTGACAGTGGTCAGCTGTGCAAAAAACGCTCTGGTCCTTAAGGCCAAAATGGGCTTGGTCCTTAAGGGGTTAAAGGGATTGTCTCAGCGATGGTGTTAAAATTAAAAGGGTTCTGGAACTTGCAACATAAAAATAAAGGGAACACTAAGATAACACATCCTACATCTGAATGAATTAATTAATCGTGTGAAATACTTTCGTCTTTACATAGTTGAATGTGCTGACAACAAAATCACACAAAAATTATCAATGGAAATCAAATTTATCAACCAATGGAGGTCTGTATATGCAGTCCCACTCAAAATCAAAGTGGAAAACCACACTACAGGCTGTTCCAACTTTGCTGTAATGTCCTTAAAACAAGTCAAAATGAGGCTCAGTAGTGTGTGTGGCCTCCACATGCTGGTATGACCTCCCTACAATGCCTGGGCATGCTCCTGATGAGGTAACTAAAGCATCCGCCAATTCCTGGACAGTCTGTAGTGCAACGTGGCGTTGGTGGATGGTGTGAGACATGATGTCCCAGATGTGCTCAATCGGATTCAGGTCTTGGGAACGGGTGGGCCAGTCCATAGCCTCAATGCCTTCCTCTTGCGTGAACTGCTGACACACTGCAGCCACACAGCTAGCATTGTCTTGCATAAGGAGGAACCCAGGGCCAACCGCACCAGCATATGGTCTCACAAGGGTTCTGAGGATCTCATCTCGGTACCTAATGGCAGTCAGGCTACCTCTGGTAAGCACCTCTGTGTGGCCCCCCAAAGAAATGCCATCCACACCATAACTGACCAACCGCCAAACCTCTCATGCTGGAGGAAGTTGCAGGCAGCAGAACATTCTCCACGGCGTCTCCAGACTCTGTCACGTCGTTCACATGTGCTCAGTGTGAACCTGCGTTCATCTGTGAAGAGCACAGGGCGCCAGTGGCAAATTTTTCAATCTTGGTATTGGGCTGTAAGCACAACCCCCACTTGTGGATGTCAGCCCTCATGGAGTCTGTTTCTGACTGTTTGAGTGCACACATGCACATTTGTGACCTGCTGGAGGTCATTTTGTAGTGCTCCTGTGGTGCTCTCCTGCTCATTGCACAATGGCGGAGGTAGTAGTCCTGCTGCTGGGTTGTTGCCCTCCTACGGCTTCCTCCACATATCCTGATGTACTGGTCTGTCTCATGGTAGCACCTCCATGCTCTGAACACTATGCTGACAGACACAGTAAGCCTTCTTGCCACATGTCGCATTGATGTGCCATCCTTGAGGAGCTGCACTACCTGAGCCACTTGTGTGGGTTTTAAACTCCGTCTCATACTACCACTAGAGCAAAGGCACTGCCAGCATTCAAAAGTGATCAAAACATCAGGCAGGAAGCATAGGAACTGAGAAATGGTCTGTGGTCACCACCTGCAGAGACACTACTTTATTGGGGGTGTCTTGCTAATTGCCTATAATTTCCACCTGTTTTCTGTTTCATTTGCACAACAGCATGTGAAATTGATTGTCAATCAATGCTTCCTGAGTGGACAGTGTGATTTCACAGAAGTGTGATTGAAGTTAAATTGTGTTGCTTAAGTCTTCCTTTTATTTTTTTGAGCAGTGTATATATATATGTATATATATAAATATATATACATATATATATATATATATATATATATATATATATATATATATATATGGCATACTTTCCCAGCCCTGATTCCTCACTGCATGACCACAATGCTCTCTGCTGAAACCTCTGTCCATTTTAGGAACTGTCCAGAGCAGCATATGTTTGCTATGGGGATTTTCTCCTGCTCTGGACAGTTCCCGACATGGACAGAGGTGTCAGCAGAGAGCACTGTGGTCGTGACAGAAAATTAATCCAAAAAGAAAAGAATTTCCTCTGTAGTAAAAAGCCGCTAATAAGTACTGGAAGAATTAAGATTTTTTTAATAGAAGTAATAATGCTGGTAGAGTAACTCAAAGATAGCCATATGTTTCCTACAATACACAGTAAATATGTGGAGACCATATAGTAGCTGAATGACACAGCCTGGAGGTGGCTGAAGCATGAGGAGACCATATAGTGTCTGAATGGCACAGCCTGGAGTTGGTGGCAGATGAGAAGACAATAGGGCCTCACAATCTCTCAGAATAAGAGATGAATTTTGAAATTTCCTTTGAAGATGTATGGTACCCAGTGCTACCATAAACATATATAGGTACTGTCCTAGGCCTAGCAGCATCAATAAACCATGTAGTTGCTGGATGACACAGACAGGAGCAGTCAGCAGCAGGAGTGCACAAGAGGGTTTGAAAGATTGAAAGATCAATGTTGAAATTTCTATTTAGCACGAGCTAAATGCATACTTAACATCCAAAAATTTAAGGCCCAAGCCCAGCAGCATCACTAAGCCAAGTATTTCCTGAAACACAAGAGTTTACAAGAGGGTTTCACAATCCCTGACATTATGCTGACATTATGTTAATGTTGAAATCTGTATAGAAGATGTATGTTAGCTAGTGCTAACATCAAAACATTTTAGGCACAGGCCCAGCAGCATCACTATATCATATAGTTGCTGAAACACACAGCCTGGATCAGGCAGCAGCAGAAATACATAAGAGGGCTTAATATCCCCTAACATTATATAGTGAATATTGAAATCTGCATAGAACTTGTCTGTTAGCTAGAGCTAACATCCAAAAAATGTAGGCACAGGCCCAGCAACATCAGTAAGCCAAATAGTTCCTGAAACACACAGCCTGGATAAGGCAGCAGGATATGTACATAAGAGGGCTTCACAACCCCTAACATGAAAAGATCAATGTTGAAATCTTTATGAGCATGGATGTTTGCTAGTGCTACCATAAAAAATTGTAGGTAATATCCAAGACAGTCCCAGCAACATCAGAAAACAATATATTGGCTGAATGACACAGCCTGGAGGTGGGGGAAGCATAAGGAGCCCATATAGTGTCTCAATGTCACAGCCTGGAGGAGGCCGAAGCATGAGGATACCATATAGTGGCTAACTGGCACAGCCTGGAGGTGGCATCAAGAGTCCTGAAAGTTACCCTAATGCAAAGAAGTTCGGAAACTGGGGACCAGCACCTCAATTATGTTTTGGAGGTGGTAGCATCGGCATGAGGAGACCGTAGAACAGTACAATTATAGAGCCTGGAGTTGGCAGAATCAGCATGAGGAGACCATAGAGCAGCGCAATTATAGAGCCTGGAGTTAGCAACATCAGCATGAGGAGACCGTATGGCGGCACAATGACAGTGCCTGGAGGTGGAAGCATCAGCATGAGGACACCATATGGCAGCACAACGACAGAGCCTGCAGGTGGTAGCATCAGCATGAGGAGACCATATGGTGGCACAATGACAGAGCCTGAAGGTGGTAGCAATAGCATGAGGAGACCATAGAGAAGCACGATGACAGAGCATGGAGGAGACAGCAGCAGCATGAGGGCCATGAAAACTGAGGGTTGAGTGTGAGGAACCCACCGACTGTTGACTGGGGGTGTCGGATGTGACTTGAGATGAAGTGGATGATCGAGTGAACTGATCAATCATGGCTACTGGGTTGCTGGTCGCGACACGACTGCTAGCTGACACCGGGAGCTCAGACCTTTTGCTGCGACTCTAGCTGCCACACACCCCTACTCTGCTGCAACCTCTGCCTGTGCCTGATGAATTAAGGCCTCTGCCACTCCTCTGTGCACGTCCTAGCAAAACTCTTCCTGACATGCTTATTGCGAATATGAGGATAGTACAATACGCTTCACTACACTTAAAACAGTATTTGTCTAGAACAGCAGCAGGTGTGTACTATTGGCTGTTCTTTCACAGTATCTAGGCCCTTGACAGATTAACAAGTACAAATTAGTTCACTACTTAGATGTAGGTATGTGGTATGCACTGATTAGGGAAGAAAAATGTGCTACAGTACGCCTAAAAAATTTGTAAAACACCAGCCGGTGAGTACTTTAGCTTGGACTTTCACAGTATGTAGGCTCTTGACAGATTAACACGTACAAAATAGTACACTACTTAGATGTACGTATGCAGTATGCACTAAGGAGGGCAAAAGGAGGGGAAAAATGCACTACAATGAGCCTAAAAACTCTGTAATTGTTGTAAAACACCAGCCAGTGATTACTTTTGTCTGTCCTTTCACAGTATGTAGGCCCTTGACAGATTAACAGGTACAAAATGGTACACTACTTAGATATATGTATGTGGTATGCACTTATGAGGGCAGAAAAATGCGCTAAATGAGCCAAAAAATTCTGTAATTTTTGCAAAACTCCAGCCGGTGATTACTTTTGCTTGGACTTTCACAGTATGTAGGCACTTGACAGATTAACAGGTAAAATATGGTACACTATTTAGATGTGGGTATGTGGTATGCATGTATGAGGGCAAAAAAATGCGCTACAGTACACTTGGAAAATGTATTTTCATGAAACAACGGCCAGTGATTACTTTTCCCTGGCCTTTCACTGTATGTAGGCTTGTTACAGATTAACATGTACAAAAAAAGTGCACAACTTAGATGTAGGTATGTGGTATGCACGTATGAGGGCAAAAAAAATGCGCTCCAGTACACTTGGAAAACTTATTTTCCTAAGACACCAGCCAGTGATTACTTTTGCCTGAACTTTCCCAGTATCTAGACTTGTGACAGATTTACAGATACAAAATAGTAGACTGCTTTGATGTAGGTATGTGGTATGCACGTATGAGGGCAGAAAAATACACTACAGCCGCTGAAAAAACATTTTTGCACAGCAGCAGGACACAACAGTGCAGCACCACAAAAAAAAAAATGTGTATTAACCCCTTAAGGACTCAGCCCATTTTGGCCTTAAGGACTCAGACAATTTAATTTTTACGTTTTCATTTTTTCCTCCTCGCCTTCTAAAAATCATAACTCTTTTATATTTTCATCCACAGACTAGTATGAGGGCTTGTTTTTTGCGCGACCAGTTGTCCTTTGTAATGACATCACTCATTATATCATAAAATGTATGGCGCAACCAAAAAACACTATTTTTGTGGGGAAATTAAAACGAAAAACGCAATTTTGCTAATTTTGGAAGGTTTTGTTTTCACGCCGTACAATTTATGGTAAAAATGACGTGTGTTCTTTATTCTGAGGGTCAATACGATTAAAATGATACCCATTATTATATACTTTTATATTATTGTTGCGCTTAAAAAAAATCACAAACTTTTTAACCAAATTAGTACGTTTATAATCCCTTTATTTTGATGACCTATAACTTTTTTATTTTTCCGTATAAGCGGCGGTATGGGGGCTCATTTTTTGCGCCATGATCTGTACTTTTTTATGATACCACATTTGTATATAAAAAACTTTTAATACATTTTTTATAATTTTTTTTTAATAAAATGAATTAAAAAAGTAGGAATTTTGGACTTTTTTAATTTTTTTTCGTTCACGCCGTTCACCGTACGGGATCATTAACATTTTATTTTAATAGTTCGGACATTTACGCACGCGGCGATACCAAATATGTCTATAAAAAATGTTTTTTACGCTTTTTGGGGGTAAAATAGGAAAAAACGGACGTTTTACTTTTTTATTGGGGGAGGGGATTTTTCACTTTTTTTTTACTTTTACTTTTACATTTTTTTACATTTTTTTTTACACTTGAATAGTCCCCATAGGGGACTATTCATAGCAATACCATGATTGCTAATACTGATCTGTTCTATGTATAGGACATAGAACAGATCGGTATTATCGGTGATCTTCTGCTCTGGTCTGCTCGATCACAGACCAGAGCAGGAGACGCCGGGAGCCGCACGGAGGAAGGTGAGGGGACCTCCGTGCGGCGTTATGAATGATCGGATCCCCGCAGCAGCGCTGCGGGCGATCCGATCGTTCATTTTAATCGCGAACTGCCGCAGATGCCGGGATCTGTATTGATCCCGGCACCTGAGGGGTTAATGGCGGACGCCCGCGAGATCGCGGGCGTCGGCCATTGCCGACGGGTCCCTGGCTGCGATCAGCAGCCGGGATCAGCCGCGCATGACACGGGCATCGCTCCGATGCCCGCGGTTATGCTTAGGACGTAAATGTACGTCCTGGTGCGTTAAGTACCACCTCACCAGGACGTACATTTACGTCCTGCGTCCTTAAGGGGTTAAACACAAAATTGCACTCTGTCACAGAATATTAAGAATGGTATGAACTTCTGGTTAGTATACTGTGTACTGACTAGTATAAGCAGAATACACAGAATTGTGCTGAAAAATCATTCCTGCCTCCTGTGATACGGTTAATGAAGTTAAGGCAGCTTGTTGATATGTATGAGGCAGCAAAAAGCTATCTGCCCCTCTCTGATAAAATACTGAATAGGGTGACTGGGAGGTCAATGGCTTGTGTAAAAATCCTTCTCAGTGACAACAAACAAAGCACTGCACTCCTGTCTCTCCACAACGCTGATGTGACTAGCAGTGTGAAGTGGAACGCTGCGTTATATAATCAATTCAGCGTGTCTGTGTAACACACAGAGACACGCAGCCGTCCTCTCTCTCTCTCTGCAGTGAATGGCATGAAATGAGCAGCCGCAAAATGGCTGCCAAATGTTTAGGGCTGTGACATAGGGGTGACTGGCTGCTGATAGGCTTGCCTTGCCTTCTCGCCTTCCCAGCATCCCCTGCCCCATGTACTGATCCGTCATTTTAGGTGTCCTGGAGCCTGGAACGCTGTAAAATGGAGTTTAATGAAGAGATTTGCTCGATAGAATCGCGGTGAGGTTCACATTCGTTGCTCATCTCTAATGAGTACTATCAGACAGGAGAGAGCACAGAGGAGTACTATCACACAGGAGAGAGCACAGAGGAGTCCTATCAGACAGGAGAGAGCACAGAGGAGTCCTATTATACAGGAGAGAGCACAGAGGAGTACTATCAGACAGGAGAGAACACAGATGAGTCCTATCAGACAGGAGAGAACACAGAGGAGTGCTATCAGACAGGAGAGAGCACAGAGGAGTGCTATCAGACAGGAGAGAGCACAGAGGAGTGCTATCAGACAGGAGAGAGCACAGAGGAGTCCTATCAGAAAGGAGAGAGCACAGAGGAGTACTATCAGACATGAGAGGGCACAGAGGAGTCCTATCAAACAGAAGAGAGCACAGAGGAGTGCTATCAGACAGGAGAGAGCACAGAGGAGTGCTATCAGACAGGAGAGAGCACAGAGGAGTACTATCAGACATGAGAGGGCACAGAGGAGTCCTATCAGACAGGAGAGAGCACAGAGGAGTGCTATCAAACAGGAGAGAGCACAGAGGAGTGCCTCACCCTCACTTACTTTCTCCATGCCTGTGCTTCAGCTTGGTCAAAGCCATGATTTTATGAGCCATTATCTCTATAAAAAGGAAATGACAATTTCTTATGAAGTATATTAGAAAGGTTAATATTTTGCCAAGATGTTCAACTTATAAACAACATTCTTATGTGAATCTGACCATTTAAAGGATAACACATTATACTGTAGAAATGTGATCTTATCTGCATTCAAATCTTTATGTTGTTTAGCATTGATTTTTTTCTATACTGCTTTAATTCTCTATATAATTATTTCAGTAGCTGACAATGTTTATTACCTTTTTTTTTCTACATATGAGTTCAGCTCATCCTCAGCCGCTAGTTCTCCTTCAGACAGCTCGGGAATTAAGTGTACTTTTGGACCTTCTTATTGGTTCTGCTTGATTAACCATTTGCCACTTTGAGAACTGGTTACAGGAAATTCTCCTCGTATAGGGACATGGGTTGGCTCCATTAACTGGAACAATTGTATTTTACTCTCTTAAATTTTTTTTCTTTTTTTTTTTCAGCTAACCATTTAAAATGCAACCTTTGGCTCTTTTCTACTGCAAATGACATTTAATTAAATAAAGTGCTTCTTACATTTGTGCCAAGACCACCTCACGTCACCGGCATGCTTAACTTATTCATTATTAACATAATGGAAGACAGAAAAATACACATTATAATGAGAAAGTATTGCCGTGTCATCCACATGGATTGTTGCAAACGCAGCTACAGTGTATTACCAATAAATTATCATTTATTGTAATATGTATCACAATTAGTGTTATGGATTAGATCACTTTAAAGCTATAAATCAACTGTGCCAATACATTTTACACACAGAAAGGACATATTTAAGAGCATTTCCAGTATTGTATAAAATATATGAATCCTTACATTTGTTTTTGTTTTCTGATTTTTTTAATTTTTTTATTTTAGTTGTGGGGATCTTAAATGATAAACAGATACTGTAAAGGAGGGGGCCGATGCTGTTTCCACTTTTGTGGCTTTGATGGATGTCAAAGTAGTACGCAAGAGGAACAGAGCCAGGTGTTAACTAATTAAAGGTAGAAAAACTGAAAATAGACACATTTCCACTCCACATAGTACTGTGGCTTCAATAGCAACAGATAAGGATGGGAATGCAATTGTTGTGGTTTAGCGTGTTCCATGTTTGACGAGAAGGATGGGTCAATGGATGTACAGTACCTAGAGATGAAGCAAGAAGAGTTTTATAAAACCTCAATAATCACAATTGTCAGAATTAACAGTGAAATTGGCCATGTTGTCCAATCTACAGTGCTGAGATTGGTTGCTATGAATGACAGTTTTGATACTTGGGTTCTGTAACTGTTGGCAATAAAGGTCCTGTAGATTATTTAACACATTATCACAATCTTTCTAGATGTAGACAATCTAAAACAACCTCACCCTATGAAGGTCTACATGCATAACTAAAAGATGTAATTTGTGGTCAGTTGGGGTCTGGGTGTTCAGACAGTCACCAATCATTAAATATAGCCACTCAGTATTTCACTGCCTTTTCCAACTCACTGCAGAAGGCAGTCCACATTGTTAGTCTATGGAGATTATCTCCTACAGTACTGCTGAGATCACAGGGAGATGGCAGAATTTAATGATCGGCGGATGTCTTTGGGTGGCTCTTGGATGTGTCAAAAGTTTTTTTTTTTATATAATGGCAAGGGCATTTAAAGGGGTTGTGCACTGCCCTGCAGTTCGGAGCTCCGAACGCTGTGTGTGGGATTCCGTGTTCGCGGCCCCTACGTGACATCTCACCCGCTCCCTCTTGACGTCACGTGGTCGCGCCCCCTTCCCATAGACTTTCGTTGAGGGGGCGGGCGAGACGTCACGAGGGGGTGGGCGAGAAGTCACGAAGGGATGTCACGCCTGGCGGCTGCGAACACGGAGGCCCGCACACAGCGTTCGGAGTAATGAACTTCCGGACGCTGTGAGCGGAGCTCCGAACTGCAGGGCAGCGCACAACCCTTTAACAGCTGGCCATGCATTCAGAAAGCTGTTGGCCAAAAGCTTGCTTGTCTGCCAGCTATCTCTCCAAATCTTCACTTTGGCACACATGTAGGCTTGGCAAAGCATGTATTCTGAATTGTGAGAAGGGAGTTGGCCAATGCTCTACACTCCTTTAAGCAGCTTATCTCCCCAGCCAAAAGGTTTGGGCATGTAGAAATTAAAAGGCCCCCTTATACAAATTATAGCAAATAGAACAAAAAGTATTTTAGCTCACTCAGCAAAAGAAGTATGCCTGAGGTTACTGGTGTGAACTTCACCCAGATAGGCCAAATAAAAGTGGAAAATTTATATATATATATATATATATATATATATATATATATATATATATATATATGTATATGCAACCAGTCCTCAACGGTATACAAAGGAAAGAATATTAGGTCCAGTATGGTGCAATGTTATAATATTTATTAAATAAAATACAATATATTAAATTAAACAATTGAAGTCTAGCGCAGGGCCCTTGCGCAGGCTCCAGATACAACAGTTATCATAAATATAAATATGATATCATGCCAATATGGTCACTATATTAAATAGAATGAATAAAATGTTCCCCACTTTCTATTTCTGGGTATATTGAGGTAGAAAAACTGATAAAATATAATGAAAAATCAGGGGTATCATAAAATTGTCCAATATAATATATATTATATTATATTATATACTATATATTATCCAATATATAGTGTATAACAAATCCTAGGTATGATTTCATGTTTATAGTAAGAATTGTCGGTGCACCACACCACTCACCACCCTGTTTTGGTATAGTAGCTCATCAGTTTAGCGTTGGATACGGAGTGGCTTCCGACCCGTTGCTGGTAGTGCCCTTCGGAGGATGTGCTGAGCAGATGTAGATGACAGAGCTTTATGTGGTAAATGTGGGGATTTCCAAAAGATAGACGGCTGCGCTCTGGCACGGATTGCTCCCGGCCTCGAAGGTGATGATGTCCACTGCTGAAGGTGGATGTTAGCAGACAGTATGGAGGAGCTGTGGTGTTGGCATCCACGTGTGTCAATGTCTTCGGATTCACGCACTGTAACAGTGGTACTGTAACAGGGGGGTTCCAGTTATTTCAAGTAGTTTGATCAAGAATAAAGATAATGTTTGCAGTAAACATCCTTTGCCTAATTGAGGGCCTAATAAAACCAGGCTAGATGCGTTTCAATACCTTGGGTATTTTCTTCAGTAGCCGATATAGAGATGAAAAGTGGTGTGATGAAAGGTTTTTATATGACGAAGCCAAGATGATGCAAGGAAAATGGGCAGGGCAAAGGAAAACATGTGACAAGCATGGAATTAATTAGTTTCACCTGTGTTGCAAGTGGGGTTACATAAACAATAGTACTGGATCTAATGGGACTGAAAGAAAAAAAAAAAAAAAAAAAAAAAAAAAAAAAAAAAATATATATATATATATATATATATATATATATATATATATATATATATATATATATATATATATATATATATACTCGAGTATAAGCCGACCCAAATATAAGCCGAGGCCCCTAATTTCACCCCAAAAACCTAGGAAAGGTTATTGACTCGACTATAAGCCTAGGGTGGGAAATACATCATTCCCCATGTAATCATCCAGACCCCCGTCATCATCCCCCCCCCCTTTCATCATCACCGCCCGTCAATCCCTTCATCAGTGGTCTTCAACCTGCGGACCTCCAGATGTTGCGAAACTACAACTCCCAACATGCCCGGACAGCCATCGGCTGTCCGGGCATGCTGGCAGTTGTAGTTTTGAAACCTCTGGAGGTCTGCAGGTTGAAGACGACGGCGGCCTTCATCATCATCCAGACCCCCCCCCCTTTAGTTTTCTACACACACACCCTCGGTGGGAAGGAAGGGTGAGCCGGTCCGGGCCATCTATGCTGCAGGGACCGTCCGGGGGGGAGGGTTAGTCGTCCGGGCTGTCCTTTTTCATCTGGGGGCCCTCTTCTCCGCTCTGGGCCCGGCCCCGGACTAGTGATATTGCCTTGATGATGACGCACAGGGATGTCCCTGCGCATGAATGTCCCTGTAAGTCGTCGTCAAGGCAACATCACTACTCCGTGGCCGGGCCCGGAGTGGAGAAGAGGGCCCCCCGGTGAAAAAGGACAGCCCGGAATGACTAACCCTTCCCACCGGACGGTCCCTGCAGCATAGATGGCCCGAACCGGCTCACCCTTCCTTCCCACCGAGGGGAGGTGAGTTAAAAACTAAAGGGGGGGGGGGGGTCTGGATGATGATGAAGAAGGCCACAGTGGTCTTAAACCTGCGTACCTCCAGAGGTTTCAAAACTACAACTCCCAGCAGACCCGGACAGCTGATGGCTGTCCGGGCATGCTGGGAGTTGTAGTTTTGCAACATCTAGAAGTCCGCAGGTTGAAGACCACTGAGAAGGGATCGACAGGTGGAGAGTTCACTCGAGTATAAGCCGAGGGGGGGGGGGGGGGCGTTTTCAGCACGAAAAATTGTGCTGAAAAATTCGGCTTATACTCGAGTATATGCGGTAATTTAGGCATTAAAGTTGCTTCTACAATATAACATCCATCCTCCTTTCACTCACCTTCTACATGGCTACAAACAAAGGGGTTTCACAGATGTGGCTCTTGTTCCAGGTGCAAAGTTACAAATTTCCCCAGAAACATAACAGAAATCTCATCTATGTCAACCAACTATATACAGAATATCTGAATGCCTTACCTGTCATACCAAAGGAGTAATTTATCTAATCCAATGTAAATGCGGCAAACAGTATAAGAGACAATTAAAAAATATGCTTATCAGAACATAAAAACATATAATATCAAAAAAGGAATTAAAACACACTCCTTATCTCTCCATTTCACAGAACACCATAACCAAAATCCATCTGACCTTTTCTTTGTTGCTATTCAGAGCGTTAGAAAGTGTTGGAGAGGAGGAGACTACATCTCACGAATGTCAAGAGCTGAAGCTAAGAAAATAGTCAAATTTGATACGCTAATACCTAGAGGGTTGAATGCTGAATTAGAGCTGTTTTCTCTAATTATACTTGTAGTTGGGCTCATCCCTACGACCCGTCAGCGGCAGATCGTTTACCGACGCGATGACGGATCCTGTGGTCGATCCCACTTAAGTTCATCTTGTTTATATTTCTCATCTTCTTACCAATCTAGATATATCATAGAACACATTTCCATTTCCTTTGACTAATGACATTTCCTACTCTTCTGCATTTATACCCATGTGTATCTTTTATTCCAGTTTATTTTATCTATCTCCATATATATTTATTTATAATTTAAATTTTTTATTTTTTCATTATGATTTTTTATTTCTTTATTTTTTGTATTTATTTTTTATTTATTTATTTTTTCTATTCTTATATCTTCATAAATACAGGGTGGGCCATTTATTTGAATACACCTTAATAAAATGGGAATGGTTGGTGATATTAACTTCCTGTTTGTGGCACATTAGTATATGTTAGGGGGGAACTTTTTCAAGATGGGTGGTGACCATGGCGGCCATTTTGAAGTCGGCCATTTTGAATTCTACTTTAGTTTTTTCAATAGGAAGAGGGTCATGTGACACATCAAACTTATTGGGAATTTCACAATATACAATGTTTGCTTGGTTTTAACGTAACTTTATTCTTTCATGTGTTATTTACAAGTTTCTGACCTCTTATAAAATGTGTTCAATTGTGTTGGATTGTCAATGCAACCCTCTTCTCCCACTCTTCACATACTGATAGCAACACCGCAGGAGAAATGCTAGCACAGGCTTCCAGTATCCGTAGTTTCAGGTGCTGCACATCTCATATGTTCACAGCATGGACAATTGCCTTCAGATAACCCCAAAGATAAAAGTCTAAAGGGGTCAGATCGGGAGATCTTGGGGGCCATTCTACTGGCCCATGACGGCCAATCCACTTTCCAGGAAACTGTTCATCTAGGAATGCTCGGACCTGACACCCATAATGGGGTGGTGCACCATCTTGCTGGAAAAACTCAGGGAACGTGCCAGCTTCAGTGCATAAAGAGGAAAACACATCATCATGTAGCAATTTCGCATATCCAGTGGCCTTGAGGATTCCATTGATGAAGAACGGCTCCACTATCTTTGTACTCCATATTCCAAACCATACCATGAATTTTTGTGCTCCAACAGTCTTGGAGGGATCTGTCCAATGTGGGTTAGTGTCAGACCAATAGCGGTGGTTTTGTTTGTTAACTTCACCATTCACATAAAAGTTTGCCTCATCACTGAACAAAATCTTCTGCATAAACTGAGGGTCCTGTTCCAATTTTTGTTTTGCCCATTCTGCAGCACCTGAAACTACGGATACTGGAAACCTGTGCTAGCATTTCTCCTGTGGTGTTGCTATCAGTGTGTGAAGAGTGGGAGAAGAGGGTTGCATTGACAATCCAACACAATGGGCAGCACATGGAACACATTTTATAAGTGTTTATAAAAGTGGTTATAAAAGTTTACATAAGTTAGAAACTTGTAAATCACTCATGAAAGAATAAAGTTACGTTAAAACCAAGCACATCATTGTTTTTCTTGTGAAATTTCCAATAAGTTTGATGTGTCACATGACCCTCTTCCTATTGAAAAAACAAAAGTTGGATTCAAAATGGCCGACTTCAAAAAGGCCACCATGGTCACCACCCATCTTGAAAAGTTTCCCCCCTCACATACTAATGTGCCACAAACAGGAAGTTAATATCACCAACCATTCCCATTTTATCAAGGTGTATCCATATAAATAACCCACCCTGTACTTTTTATTTTTACTTATATGTTTATTTATTTTTATATTTATTATCATTATTACTATTTGTATTTTTTTCACTTATATATCTACATTTATCCATTCTTAACATATGTTTTCTTATTTATCCATTTGTATATATATCCAAATCTATTTCAAGGTTATTTAAAGCCATTTCCATATGTCTTTATTTTTCTCTATCATTCACCCTTCCTTCTATCTTTCTTTCAGTCCCATTAGATCCAGTACCATTGTTTATATAACCCCACTGGCAACACAGGTGAAACAAATTAATTTCATGCTTGTTACATGTTTTCCTTTGCCCTGCCTGTTTCCTTGCATCATCTTGGCTTGATATAAACCTTTCTTTACAATACTTTTCATCTCTATATTGGCTACTGAAGAAAATACCCAATGTATTGAAACGCATCTAGCCTGGTTTTATTAGGCCCTCAATTGTGCAGAGGACATTTACCGCAGACATTATCTTTATACTTGATCAAACTACTTGCAACAGCTGGAAACGCTCTGTTACAGTACCACTGTTACAGCGCGTGCATCCAAAGACATTAACGCACATGGATGCCTACACCACAGCTCATCCATACTGTCTGCTAACATCCACCTTCAGCCATGGACATCAGCACCTTCGAGGCCTGGAGCAATCCGTGCCAGACCGCAGCCGTCTATCATTTGGAAATCACCGCAGTTACCACATATAGCTCCGTCATCTACATCTGCTCAGCGCATGCCTCCGGCGGGCACTACCAGCTCCGTGCCAGCCCGCATCCCATGCTAAACAGAAGAGCTCCCATACCAAAACAGGGTGGTGAGTGGTGCTGTGCACTGACAATTCTTACTATAACCATGAAGTCATACCTACAATTTGTTATATACTAATCCAGCAGAATTGACTTAGCGCTACCTATCTACAAACTTAGCGGACTTTGCACAATTCATATATTGGACTATTTTATGATACCCCTGATTTTTCATTATATTTCATCAGTTTTTCTACCTCAATATACCCAGAAATAGAAAGTGGGGAATATTTTATGCATTCTATTTATTATTATAGTGACCATATTGGCATGATATCACATTTATACTTATGATAACTGTTGTATCTGGAGCCTGCACAAGGGCCCTGCACTAGACTCCAAATGTTTAACTTAATATATTGCATTTTATTTAATAAATATTACAATATTGTACCATACTGGACCTAATATTCTTTCCTTTGTATACCTTTGAGGACTGGTTGCTTTATATATATATATATATATATATATATATATATATTATATTTATATAATTTATTCCTTTTCCCCTATACAAATTAGATGTGTGGTCGCGTCTACTAAAATTGGTTTATTCCTCTTACCTTAACCTCTTAACCTGTTAAGGACGTGGGGCATATGCATACGCCCTGCATCCCGAGTCCTTAAGGACGTAGGGCATATGCATACGACCGTGGGAATTCTGGTCCCCACCCCTAGCCGGTTGGGGACCGGACTGGGATGCCTGCTGGAATCATTCAGCAGGCATCCCGGCACATGGCCGAGGGGGGTCCTGAAACTCCCCCCATGTCGGCGATTGCAGAAAATCGCATGTCAATTCAGACATACAATTTTCTGCTATTCTGGGCTGATCGGATCTCTGGTTACCCGATCACCTGGAAAATAGGGATGCTTGGAGCTCTCAGTGACAGCCCTGATCATCCTGAGGGATAGGAGCGAGGTCGCAGAACTGAATTCTGATCAATGGCAGGACAGGACAGTGGGTTGCCATGGCAACCCCCGTTCTGCCCACCCCTGGATGTCGGGCAGAACGGGGGGAGAAGATGCCGTAGGGACCGCCGATCGTCGCTGGAGACTGTGGAGATCACGGCGCAAGTAGGTGGGGGGTAGGTGGGGGGGTGAAAGAAGGGGGCAGTAAGCGATCTTTACTGCTGCCCTTCCAAGTGGGTGCCAAACTGCAACTCCCAGCATGTTTTGCAAGATCTGGAGGGTCAAAGTTTGGAGACCACTGTTACAGTGGTACCCAAACAGTAGCCCTCCAGATGTTGCCAAACTACAACTCTCAGCATGCCTAGACTGCCCAGGCATGTTGGGAGTTGTAGTTCTGTAACATCTGTCCCTTCAGATTTAGCAATTTTCATGAAAATTTTGAAAATTGCTGCTCTACTTTGAAGCCCTCTAATTTTTTCAAAAAGTTAAAATATGTCCATTTTATGATGCCAACATAAAGTAGACATATTGTATTTGCGAATAAAAAAAAAAAATTTTGGGAATATCCATTTTCCTTACAAGCAGAGAGCTTCAAAGTTAGAAAAATGCTACATTTTAAAAATTTTCATGAAATATTGGGATTTTTCACCAAAAAAGGATGCAAGTAATGACAAAACTTTACCACCAAAATAAAGTAGAATATGTCACGAAAAAAATCTCAGAATCAGAATATTCGGTAAAAGCATCCCAGAGTTATTAATGCGTAAATGGACGGTGGTCAGAATTGCGGAAAAAGGATCAGTCCTTAAGGTGAAAAAGGGCTGCGTCCTTAAGGGGTTAAGGACCAAGCCCATTTTGGCCTTAAGGACAGGCCAATTTTATTTTTGCATTTTCGTTTTTTCCTCCTCGCCTTCCAAAAATCCTAACTCTCTTATATTTCCATCCACAGACCCCATATGAGGGCTTGTTTTTTGCATCACCAATTTTACTTTGTAATGACATCACTTATTTTACCATAAAATGTACGGCGCAACCCAACAAATATTAATTATGTGGGAAATTTTAAAAGAAAACCGCAATTTAGCAAATTTTGGAAGGTTTTGTTTTTACGGTGTACACTTTATGGTAAAAACAACATATTTTCTTTACATATTATTTGTCAGATTATCAGATTATTATCAGATTTGTAAATTATTTCTATTAAAAATCTTAATCCTTCCGGTACTTATCAGCTGCTGTATGATACAAATAAATTGATGGGTTCTTTACAATCTGACCACAGTGCTCTCTGCTGACACCTCTGTCCATGTTATTAACTGTCCTGAGTAGGAGCAAATCCCCATAGAAAACCTCTCCTGCTCCGGACAGTTCCTGACATGGACAGAGGTGTCAGCAGAGAGCACTGTGGTCAGACTGTAAATAACTATGCAACTTCCTCTGGAGCATACAGCAGCTGATAAGTACTGGAAGGAGTGATACTTTTTAGTAGATGTAATTTACAAATCTGTTTAAAGGGGTATTCCAGGCAAAAACATATTATCCCCTATCTAAAGGATAGGGGATAAGATGTCTGATCGCAGGGGGCCCGCTGCTTCTCCAGTTTTGGAAACCTTCTGGTTTCCGGGACTGGGGATGTGACATCACGCCACGGCCATCATGCCCCCTTCCATAGACATGAATGGAGGAGGTGTAGCGTGACGTCACGCCCCCAGTCCCGGAGACCCGGAGGTTTCCAAAACTGGAGACGCAGCCCCGAATTCAATGCGGGTGCTTCAGGTAGATCGCGGGGGTCCCAGCACCGGTCCCCCCCCCCCGCAATCAGACATCTTATCGCTTGTCCTTTGAATATGGGATAAGATGTTTTTGCCCGGAATACCCCTTTAAAGGGGTACTCCGGTGGTCAACGTGTTTTTCCCTTTTGACTTACCCTATTTGTGTTGTTTCATTTCTATTCTTGCATCCTTAGAATACAGAGCAGGGGGGAGGGGAAGTGAGGAGTAGTGTTGAGCGGCATAGGCCATATTCGAATTCGCGAATATTCGCGAATATATGGACGAATATTCGTCATATATTCGCGAATATTCGCATATTCGTTATATTCTCGTTTTATTTTCGCGTACGCGAAAATACGCGCATGCGAAAATTAGCATGTGTGGAAATTCGCATATGCGAAAATTAGCATATGCTAATTTTCGCATATGCGAATTTTCGCACGCCAGTCTCACACAGTAGTATTACAGCCTTCTTTACACCACACAAGCTGGAAGCAGAGAGGGGTGATCACTGTGATGTGTACTGTGAAGAAAAAAAAACAAAAAAAACGAATATTCGTAATTACGAATATATAGCGCTATATTCGCGAAATTCGCGAATTCGCGAATATGCGATATTCGCGAATAATATTCGAATTGCGAATATTCGCGAGCAACACTAGTGAGGAGCTGTGCACTCAGCTGGACGAGATGAGGGGGCATGGCTTATTCCTCTCATGCAGAGAAAAAATAAATAAAGTTGTGACATCTTGTCCACAACAGATTCAGAACTGTGGACAACAGTAAAAGAAAACCCTCTGGACTACAGAACTTCCTGCCCAACAAACAGGTAAGAAAAACAAAAAAACATGCTGCCAAAACATATAACACATGTATATTGCAAAAAAACAAAACTTACAAAGAAGATGCCATATAGTCAAAAAAAATTAACCACCGGAGTACCCTGGCACAAGTTGATTTGAAAAAAAAAAATAAAAATAATGTTTTCCACTGATGTACCCCTTTAATTTAATGTGTATGGCCATAAAGAGGTACTCCAGCTATTTACTTCTTAAACCGTATCCATAGGGAATGATTGTCTGATCACTGGGGGTCCAACCACTGGGGGTCCGAACACTGGGTCCCCACCCCCCATTAATATTCTGGACGGAGCCTTCATGCTTGGAACCAAGATACCTTAGTACAGCACTCATGTTTCTACAACTCTTTCATAGAGATGCATGGGGGGGGGGGGTCCCAGCAGTCAGAGCCCCAGCAATCAGACGCTTATCCCCTGTCCTTACATAGGAGCTAAGATATAAAACACTGGAGCACCCTTACCAGCAAATATACCATAAGAGGTAAAACATATTATTATAAAATATTACGTAAGATAAGTATGTTGTTTTGCTTCACTCATATTTATGACACTCCATAGAAATAGCTTTTTTTTTTTACCTTGGAATTTAAGAAGAGCATTGCAAAGCAATGTTAGACAATGCTTAGCTTTTCCCTGCTGCACTGACCTTTCACATTTGAACACCGTGTAAATAGAGGGAAAAATCCACCATCAGCAAAGCTAAAAAGGCAAAACAATATCATCTTTCGTTGATGGTTTGCTGCTAAAGGAACATTAAACCTTAAGTAGAAAATAAAAAAAAAGTGATAAAATAAATGGATTACCGTAGTGTGTTATGGAGGTTCTACTGAATATGTTCCATTTTAACTTCTGTAAGAAATAGTGCTGTCTTGGAGATGTGATCAATATCTATCTATGTATGTACTATATATATATATATATATATATATATATATATATATATATATATATATATATATATATATATATTGATATATTGAGATATATATATATATATATATATATATATATATATATATATATATATAGAGAGAGAGAGAGAGAGAGAGATAGAGAGAGAGAGAGAGAGAGAGAGAGGGAGAGGGAGAGATGCAAATAAAAAAAATTACAGTATCTTGTAATACATTTTTTATTGGACTATTACAAGATACTGCAACAAATTTTGATTTGCATCTGCATTACTGGACTAATATGGTTACTCAAATTTGCTATATATATATATATATAGAGAGAGAGAGAGAGAGAGAGAGAGAGAGAGAGAGAGAGAGAGAGAGAGAGAATGAGCGAATAGAAGCTGATGAATCCAAATTCGGTAAGAATTTAATGAAAAATTTGAAACAAATACAAATATCGCCGCCATTCTATTGCATAAATCGCTTCATTAAACTCAATTTAGTGCGATAAAGGCTCCATGGCATCTAAAATGGCGGATCCACATGTGAGGACATGGGGCAAGGAACTCTGGGAAGGCAAGGTGGGAAAGCAGGTGGGCGGGATGACCCTGAATCACATGCAGGATGCAGCCTATCAGCGGCCAGTCACCCCTGTGATGTCACAGCCCTATATAACCGGCAACTATATTCCGGCTAGTCACGTCATTCATTACACTTAAGAGAGATAGGACAGACAGCCTGTGTGTGTGTGTTACACAGAAAAGCTGTTTCCAGCAGCGTTTCACCTCCTAGTCACATCAGCTTTCTGGTGGACAGAGAGCAATGCTTTTTTCACTGAAAATGATTTTTACTGCAGCCATTAACCTCCCAGTCACTTTCTACAGCATTGTATTACAGAGAGGGGCAGAGAGCTGTGTCTTGCCTCATACATTTCAACAAGTTGCCTCAACTTCATAAACATTAGCGGAGGAGGCAGGAATAATTTTTCAGTGTAATTCTGTGTCTTTGTTCCACAACAAATCATCTGTTGGTGATACTAGTCTGTAGACGGTATAATACCCAGCAGTCCATTCCTAATAGTCTTTGACAGAGTGCAATTTTGGGTTTAGTACAGAGCTTTTTTGTACTGCAGCACTGTTGTGTACTGCTAGTGTTGTGCACAAATAAGTTTATTTAAGCGCCCTGTGGTGCATTTTTCTGCCCTCTTTGTTCCACAACAAATGGTCTGCTTGTTATACTAGTCTGTAGATGGTATAATATATACCACGGAGTCCATTCCTAATAGTATGTGAGAGAATGCAATTTTGGGTTTAGTACACAGCGACTGCGTGCTGCAGCACTGTTGTGTACTGCTGGTGTGCAAAAATACCAATTTTTAAGCATACTGTAGCATATTTTTCTGCCCTCATAAATGCATACCACATACCTACATCTAAGTGGTGTACTATTTTGTACCTGTTAAACTGTCAAGGGCCTAGATACTGTGAAAGGACAGCCAAAGGTACACACCTGCTGCTGTTCTAGACAAATACTAGTTTTAAGCATAGTGAAGCGTATTGTACTCCCCTCATATGAGCAATAAGTAAGTCAGACAGAGAAGTGCCAGAACGTGCACAGAGGAGTGGCAGAGGCCTAAATTCATCAGACGCAGGCAGAGGTCGTGACAGACCAGGGGCAAGTGGCAGCAGGAGTCGCAGCGAGAGGCCTGAGCTCCCGGTATCAGCTAGGGGTCGTGTCTCGACCATCATCGATTGGTTAACACGGTCATCCACTTCATCACACATCACGGGAGCTATCCCTGTCCTCCCATTGCCTCTGTCCTATGCTGTTCCCTCCCCTAAAGAAGTATCCTATGCTGTAGGTTCAGCTCCACTAATCAGTGAGGACTAAAAGAGGACAGTCAGCAGCTACTGTCCAGCCAAGAAGGTGAGGAGACATCCGCCGCTTCCTCCACTAGGCCGACAAGTAGTGATGAGGAGAGTGACATGGGAGGCGGTGTTGCCAGCATTTAGGGTCCTGAAGCAGACACTGTTGAGGAACTTGAGGAGGACATCAGTGACGTGCAGACACTTGTTGATGATAATGAAGCCGATTGCAGTTGGGTTCCGGGTGCAGAAGGGGCTTCATCATCATCGTCATCATCATCAGGAGAAGACAGTTGCAGGTTGTCCGTGGGGCAGCAGCTGAGCCAGCAAGGTGGTAGCATGGTTGGCAGTCAGCATAGAAGAGAAAACTCTGGAGCCAAATGTGCCCGGGGGAGACTGCCTGCTTCACTGTCTCCCCCGGGCATGTATGGCTCCAGACGCCGCTCCCTCTTTCAGCCAGCCTCCACCACCTCAGCCGAAAGGAGCTGTGTGTCATACCCTCCTTCTGTCGCTCCAGATGCTCCTGCTCCTCCTACTTTTAGTCAGTCATTCCGCCAAAAATCCATCGGCAAAGCCATGTCCAAGAGTACAGTAGGCGCCCAAGACAACAGTAGACGCCCACTCATCCAATGGCACAGAAGCTGAATGTGCTCCTGTCTAAGTTGCTGGTGCTGCAGTCCCTCCCTTTTCAAGTGGTGGACTCTGTACCTTTCAGAGAACTGATGGCTTGTGCCGAGCAGAGGTGGAGAGTGCCAAGACATAATTTCTTTGCAAGGAAGGCAATACCAGCACAATTTTTTGGAAGAGAAGGTGAGACAGTCCTTGAGCCTGTCGGTGTGTACCAAAGTGCATGGCAGCGCCGACGTCTGGAGCTGTAAAAATGGTCAGGGACAATGTCTTACTTACTGGGTGAATGTGGTTCCAGCACAACCACAACATCAACTTGGACAGGTCACGCTGCTTCCTCCTCCTCTCAGGCTGTTGTTTCTGTGACAGTGTGCGACTCCTCCTCCTCATCCTCCACTGTGTGCTCAGCCTCCACTGCCCAGACAAGTCTCAGTGCCCCTTCAGTATACCATGTGTGCAAGGCACGGTGGTGTCACACTGTTCTTTACATGGTTTGCCTTGGCGAATGGAGTCACACAGTGGAGTAACTGCTAAATGTCATTCGTAAAGAAATCGGAGCATGGCTTACTCTACGAAAACTGGAAATGGGAACCATGGTGACTGACAATGGGAAGAACATCTTGTCTGCTTTGCGACTGGGAAGGCAGAGCCATGCGCCCTGCATGACTCATGTGTTCAATCTGGTTGTCAAGTGGTTCCTGAAGTGTTCCCCCCATTTGCAAGACATCCTAACAATGGGAAGGAAACTTTGCATGCACTTCAGCCACTCGTACACCGCAAAGCACACCCTCCTTGAGCTGCAGTGTCAGAACGGTATCCCCCAACATAGAATAATTTGTGACGTTTCCACACATTGGAATTCCACCCTCCATATGTTGGACCGACTATACGAACAGAGAAAAGTCGTCACCGATTTCTTGATGATCCAAGCGGATAGGGGTACTCCCCTGTGTATCTTCAATGTCAACCAGTGGCAGCTCAGACATGACACCTGCCGTTTGCTCAGGCCCTTTAAGGAAGCCACATTATTAGTAAATTGCCAGGATTACTGGATGAACAACGTCATTCCACTGCTTCATTTCTCACAAAACATGTTAGAAACGATGGCTGGTCAGGGCAATGGAGACATAGCACCTACATCTCATGGCCACATGGCCACATGTTGCCACAAACTCCAGGCTGTGCCATTCAGCCCCTATATGGCCTCCTCACACTGATGCTACCTCCAAGCACTGTCATTGTGCCACCATGTGAGATGTAACTCCTTGTTAGATTTAGTCCTTTGTAACCACACGCCTGGGCCCGGGACATTAAAATGTGGGAGTGTAATCTTACATTTCAATTTAAAAATCTTACATTTCTATTTCAATATCTTAAATTTCAATTTAAAAAAATCTATGTAATCTTTTAAAGACTAAGGCCTTATGGTTGTTGACATCATCCAGTAGCTGTGGAATTACCACAAGAATCCAATGAGACATCTTCAATTTTGACACCATATGGTCTCCCTGCTGCCACATTTAGATGCTCTGCCGCAGTGATTCTAATAGCAGTGCCTGTAATCTGCATGTCATACTGAATAACACTATTATTTCACTAACACAGCACACTCCCTATGCGTGTTAGAACAAAGCAAACTGTTCTACACCCCTATTGAGGCTCTCTGTAGGCCAGAAATATCAGTTTAAAACAGATTCAGACCAAACCAATTTTTTTCGGAAAATTTGGCAAATCGTCCAAATCTAATTTTTCAAAAGTTTGCTCATCTCTCTCTCTTGTGTCCTGTGACTACAAGCTCAAAGTACAATATATGATGTTTTTCAATAATTTACATTGATAACCTATATTTAACATAGATCGTCAATTTGTGAGTAGTGCACTACCCCCCCCCATATGCAATAGAGCACAGTTGACCCCTTCACCTCATAAGAACAGGGCTGAACTCAGGGAAGGTGCAATGCCATATAAAGCTCTATATATTGAGGGGCCAGTCTGTCTGGTACAATGTTAAAGGGGTTGCTACAACATCATATTTACTGCATATGGAACAGTGAAAATAAAAAAACAAGTCCATATTACACCATCATGGTGTTCCCCGACTTGTATGCAAGTGGATAGGTGCTAGGTTGTCGTTATTGCACAATCACTTTAAGACTTGGTTGAAAATATTAATTATTTTATGACAGACATAGATCTTAAAGTGCACCTGTCGTTTCAGCATACTTTGCATAGATGAATAGTACAAGTGAATATAAGACAATTATAATGTATCTTTTTAGAAAAAATGCTTCTCTCTCCTGTTATAAGGAGGGGGTCCTTCTCTACTGTCAGAATGTATTATTCTCTGAAAATTAGATAACACACACCTCCTTTAAGGACACTCAAATTACAGAGGCCAATACGAGCCTATGGGGGGTAAAGCCTGTGAACACAGCATTACCACAGAGACCGCAAAGAGCGATAATACACGCAGCAGAGAAAAGTCTGTAAGCAAGAGACCTCTCAACAGGGCAGTACAGACTGCTAACTGCTGTTTATTTCCTGCCTTCCAGGCTCTTAAAGGGGCCCACCGCCGCTAGACATCTTATCCCCTATCCAAAGGATAGGGGATAAGATGTCTGATCATGGGTTCCCACCGCTGGGGACCCTCGCAATCTCTCCTGCAGCACCCACTTCAAATCTCTCCTGCTGCACAGAGCGAGAGTGCCTGACAACTCACGATACAGGGGCCGGAGTATCATGAAGTATCGGCTCTGCCCCCTCATGACATCATGCCCCACCCCCTCAATGCAAGTCTATGGGAGGGGGCATGGCGGCCATCACGTCCACTCCCATAGGCCTGCATTGAGGGGGTGTGACATCATGAGGGGGTGTAGCCGTGATGTCATGATACTCCGGCCCCTGTATCGTCAGTCATCAGGCATGGAGCAATCTTCGCTCCATGCAGCTGATGACAAATGAGTGCTGCAGGAGAAATTGTGGGGGTCCCTAGTGGTGGGACCCCTGCAATCAGACATCTTATCCCCTATCCTTCGGATACAGGGAATAAGATGTCTAGGGCGGAGTACACCTTTAAGTCTGTCTATGGAGACATAGAAAAACAAGCTTCCTTCCTTTGTTTGTGCAGTATGGATGGTAGGCTCCGCCCACCAGCTCTGAGAGAATGAAAATTAGAAATGAAGCCTGCGGAGCCATGTATAGTGGCAAGAAATAATGCCGCTTCTCATGTAAACACATGGGACTGCTTATCCTAAATAGTCACCTAAAATGACAGGTATGAATTAATTTTAGAAATACAGTAAGTTGTGAAGATCTTTAATTCTTTATAGGGATTCCCTTTAGCCTTTCCTCCACCAATCATCTTCAATAACATTTTTAGTCTGACAGAACCATATCTGTCTTCCAGAACAGTCGCTTGTCTGTGATTAATAGATGCAAGGTGATAAGCAAAAGAGTCGTCTATTTTATGCACAAAGTCTGATCAAATTTATCAAATGTAGTAGTTTAAAAAATCATAGAAATATATAATAAAAACTTGTATGGAAATTAATTTAGTTTAGAAATAAATTCACTATGAATAGATAATGTTTTATGTACTGATTCTTCATATAATATTTGAAGAGGAAACCACCCAAGGCAATGAGGGTTGCAGCCTCTTGTACTGTGCAGGCTAAACTGGCACATGATATCACAAAGCATCATCCCATTGGTCTCACTTCTGACCTCTTGCTGCTGTCCCATTCATCTTTTTTGACTTTCTGGATAAGCTGCCCTCTGCATGTACATGAGAAGTAGCACTGTTTCTGGTTGTTATTTAACCTATATGTGATATTTTTCAGCAGATTTCTGCTCTTTAGGCTTCATCTCTAATTTTCAGTTATCCCAGAGCTGGTAGACAGAGCTTTGTCCTCCCCCCTTCATATACTTGTAATGATTGTCTTGCAGACACAAAGCTGAGCTGATTTTCAATGGTTTGAGCAGCAGGAGGGGGTGTTATGAAATAATTTTGCCTAAAAAGATATAGAACAAAGTTTCTTACATCTTTGCAATGTTTGTTCCTAGTTAAGTCCTGCTTGATCTTGTTTAGGGCCTTCATTGCTGATTTTAGTCTTACCATCTACCCTATTCCTAATGATTTGATACTGCCCTATCCTTCTTTACCCGTCCCACACTAGTTTTGATTTATTGGATACCATCTGGGGGAGATGTGAAAGCCGGACTTATGTTGCTAGAAGGTGCCAGGTTGGTTCTAAATAATAATCCTCCACCAAGGGGTCAGACAAGGGAATAGGTCATGGGCAGGTGGCAAGACAGCATAGTCAGGAACAGGCAAAAGAGTTGTGGCAGGTGGAAACAGTTTATATTCAGCAATCTATAGACACCATGGAACTACAGCATTGCTCAGACACCAAGATTGCTCAGGCAGAAGGCTTGAATAGGCTGGGGTAAGAAGCGGACAGGTTTTGAGAGGCCTTTTAAATAAGAGAGGAGCTCTATGTGCCAGAGATTAACTAAAGTGGAGAAGGAAGCTGCAGCATGGCAGCAATAGAGAGCAGGCATGGAGCAAGACCTATCAGTGTGGGTAAGTGTCAGTGGGAGCTGACGCCAGGGTTACAACCACTACAATGGAAAGTCTAACCCAATGGTAATGGTCTAAGGTGAAGACCTTATATTCTGCACTCAGTCCTCCCATAATCTGCTGCATGCTGGCTCCTGTTTATCCTATTTTCCTCCTATCTTCTACCTATTGTTTCCTACAGTGTACAGTGATGCATTTTCAAAAGTTATAATACCCCTAGACAAAAAATAGACATTCATTCAGACATGTGACAAACAAGGCAGCAAAACGCCATCAGGACTCTGGCTTGTGTATAACATTTTAATCGCAGGGGTTTCTACTAGCACAAGCACACATCTTTTTCTAGCACCTCAGTAGTGGCCATACAAGCACTTGTGGTACACACAACTCAGAGGCTTCTCCTACTTACAGTTGTTACATGTGCTAGTTAGATCCTGCAGTTTTTAACTAGTGTGGTACACACATACACCTTTGCTACATGATTATCATTGTATCAGTTCATTTTAATAGTACCCAATAAAAGTTACATTTTAATCTTTTTGTTGGGGGTTTCTAGTTTAGGGTTCTCCTTTGGGGGCTTCCCCTAAAGTTGTTGTTTAGATGAATATTACCCTGTTACCCCCTGGGGTTTGTTGTTAGTGAAACAAGGTGTTCAGCTCCTACGGGAGCTAAGTATAGAACTCCCCTTCACCAATTTTCTTTTATACTCTGCTACATTTATCCAATCACATATAGTTAAAGCAGAACTAGAGATAAAGCGGCCCGGCAACAGCAAGATTAGGGCTGCAGCGTCAGTGATACAAAGCTATGATGGAGTGCGCGTGTAAGCAAGATGAAAACAACAAGAAGTAAAGAGACTGCACTCACCATGGGCCACAAAGCTTTTAATGCAGCATACCAGGTTACAAGCGGGTGGAAGGAGGGAGGCGGGGAGCGTACACCCTCCTTCCACCCCCTTGTAACCTGGTATGCTGCATTAAAAGCTTTGTTGCACATGGTGAGTGCAGTCTCTTTACTTCTTGTTGTATAGATATAGTTAAAGCCTCTAAACACATCCCTTTTTTTTTTTTTTAGCAATTTAAAGCCAAGCTTCAAATAATATTCTGGTTAAAGCCAGATTATGACATTTATATAGTAATGTCCTTTCAACAGCCCTAAAATACAAATGACAGAATCCATAGTTTAAATAATCCTCTAAACAATTACAGTACAGTAGTTTTAAAGCATTTTACACAACCCCATAGCAAACAGTATTTGTACTCGTCAGATATATGCTGAACAATACCAACCCGGACAAGCTTTTAAAGCACTATCAGAGGTTAAACCTGCATAGGTTAGGTTATGGGTCTCAAACTTGATGTAATGCTAGATGTAAAAAAAAAATTGAAGTAATTTTCCCTCCACATCAGCCATAGCACACACTTTCCTCTTCCCTGGACTCATAAATAATGCACAGACTAGGAAGCATGCCACTTGGTTGTTGACAGCTAAGCTAGAGGTAGAACAGAGATTTGCTGAAGGCTGATGTACTGTATTGATGATCTACTGCTGTTAACAGCGTGAAGATAAAATCAGACAACAAATAAACTAATGAGCACTTTGTTAGTTCCTCCATTAAAAACAGCGCTAACATAATATGAACATATTCTGATTATGTTCTTCTTTGCTGAAGATATGACAAACAATAGTAACAAAGGTCACCGAAGACCCAGATTTCTCATTTAATTGAAGGATGAATCATTATGTTTTTTTAAGACAATTGGCAGATGTTTGTTTACAGCTTTAACTAGAAATGTACATGAATACTTACTGTGTGAAATACTTTCTTCATAATGAAGCCATACAGAAATTGGACAAGAGGCCCCAAATACTAGTGCACCCGATTTAAATAGGAGAGTTTCTATAGGCAAAAATAACAAAATGCCCCAAACATGCTCACTTTGCAAACTTTGTACTTTGCATCATGTAATTATGTTGTAGCTATGGGTTATAAGATAATCTGTGTAGAGGTCTGGGATAGTGTGGAGGTTGACGCCAATTATTCCAACTTGTTTTTGGTAACTTTTGTCTTTGGTGTTCTAATTCAGATGTCGATATAGAAGAGGAGGGAAAACCCTCTACTTCCCCATGTCCTCCTGAAGTTGTTGCGCAGGATTGTCTGTTAGTGTAGCATGTGGTGCGATGTATAGCTTAGGGAACCTGTGCTTTGTATTTTAATGCCATGCTTTGTGTGATTGTGATTTATTGTATGACTTGTACTGACTGAACGATCAATAAAGCTCTTTCAATAACGGTCTAGTTCATAAGAGGTAGTACTAGACACACCCCTAAAGGTCAATGGCACCATTTCCCAACCAGTGGGCCTCCATCTGCTGCAAAACTACAGAAAATGTTTAGTAGTCTTCGGCAGTAACATAACATTTGTAAGCTACCGCACAGCTACTTGTCTTATTGGAAAACTTTAACTTAAAGGGTACCTCTCATCAAATAAACTTTTGATATAGTTTAGATTATTGAATGTTGAATAACTTTCCAATAGCATGTTAATGAAAAATATGCTTCTTTCTATTGTATTTTTCCCGATCATTCCTGTCAGCAAGCATTTCTGACTCATGCTGGAGTCCTAAACACTCAGAGCTGCCAGCCTGCTTTGTTCACAGCCAAACAGGCTGTGAACAAAGCAGGATGGCAGCTCTGAGTGTTTTCCTTTGTGAACAAAGCAGACTGGCAGCTCGTAGTGTTTAGGACTCCAGCATGAGTCTGAAATGCTTGCTGCCAGGATTGGTAGGGAGACCCCTAGTGGTCATTTCTTCAAAGGGGAAAATTAAATAGAAAGAAGCATATTTTTTAATAACATGCAATTGTGAAGTTATTCTGCATACATTAATCTATAATATATCAAAAGTTTTTTTGATGAGAGGTACCCTTTAAAGGGTAGCTCCCACCATCACTTTTTTTCTTTTTTCTGTCCCTGCCTATTACTCATCTATCCCTAACCCCCTCCCTGCCTTTATTTTATTTTTTTATTTTTTTATATATTAAAAATGCCTTTTTGTCTGCCTGGTAGTGTGCTCACTACCAGGCAGACTTCCCCAGCAGGCACCACGTCACTGATGCCTGCTGAGGCCGACACTTCCGCCCTTAGTTCACCTATACAGGGTGCCTCCAGCTGTTTCACCACTACAACTCCCAGCTTCCCCTGACATCTATTGGCTGTCAGGGCATGCTGGGAGTTGTAGTGGGGAAACAACTGGAGGCACCCTGTATAGGTGAACACCGGATCTGTGATCGCTGCACATACCGCTCCCCACCACGCAGCCCGCAATCCCCCACCCCGTCACGCCGCTAAACCCACTCCCCGGCAGAAGAACAGTCACAGCAACCCACAACCCCCCCCGGCAAAAGAACAGTGACAGCAGCCCGCAACCCCCCTCCCTGGCAAAAGAACAGTGACAGCAGCCTGCAACCCCCCTCCCCCGGCAAAAGAACAGTGACAGCAGCCCGCAACCCCCTTCCCCAGCAAAAGAACAGTGACAGCAGCCCGCAACCCCTCTCCCCGGCAAAAGAACAGTGACAGTAGCCCGCAACCCCCCTTCCCCCCCCTCGGCAAAAGAACAGTAACAGCAGCCCGCAACCCCCCCGCCCTGTTGCGCCGCTCAACTCACTCCCCCTCCCCCTTAGTTCACCCATTCAGAGTACCCCCGCCGCGCAGCCTACAACCCCCCCGGCCCCGCCGCTCCGCTCAACCCACTCCCCCTCCCCACCCCCCTTAGTTTACCTATTCAGTGTCCCTCCAGCTGTTTCCCCACTACAACTCCCAGCTTGCCCTGACATCTATTGGCTGTCAGGGCATGCTGGGAGTTGTAGTGGGGAAACTGGAGGCATACTGTATAGGTGAACACGCAACCTCGTCCCCGGGAGCCTGTGCGCATCCACTTCCTTCAAAGCGCTCGCTCGCTCCCGCCTGTCTGATTGACAGGCGGGAGCGAGCACCGCAGTGACTGAATTTCGACTCATTGCCAGGCTTAAATGAGTCGAAATTCTGTAGTGACGTCATTGCCGAATGCATTCGGCCACTAGGAGGGCGACCCCTAGTGGCCGAATTTAAAAGTGATTTTAAATTGGTTTAAATCACTTTTTTAAATTAAAGTATATTACAGATATGTTGTAGTACTTAAGTACTACAACATATCAATTTTTTTATTTCATGACAGTGCCCATTTAATACTATGCTGTTCCAGTCCTGCAGCATACCCATGTGACAGACACTGTAACAGTTTAAATCTCACAGCTACTGCTCTACTTCACTATTAGATGTACAGGGTGGGCCATTTATATGGATACACCTTAATAAAATGGGAATGGTTGGTGATATTAACTTCCTGTTTGTGGCACATTCGTATATGCGAGGGGGAAACTTTTCAAGATGGGTGGTGACCATGGAGGCCATTTTGAAGTCGGCCATTTTGAATCCAACTTTTGTTTTTTCAATAGGAAGAGGGTCATGTGACACTTCAAACTTATTGGGAGTTTCACAAGAAAAACAATGATGTGCTTGGTTTTAATGTAACTTTATTCTTTCATGAGTGATTTACAAGTTTCTGACCACTTATAAAATGTGTTCAATGTGCTGCCCATTGTGTTGGATATTCAATACAACCCTCTTTTCCCACTCTTCACACACTGATAGCAACACCGCAGGAGAAATGCTAGCACAGGCTTCCAGTATTCATAGTTTCAGGTGCTGCACATCTCGTATCTTCACAGCATAGACATTTGCCTTCAGATGACCCCAAAGTCTAAGGGGGTCAGATAGGGAGACCTGGCCCACTGGCCCACGACAACCAATCCACTTTCCAGGAAACTGTTCATCTAGGAAATCGGTAATTGTAGTATAGGATGTGGCTGCCTAGGTTTTATAAATAAATATATATTATAAAACAGGTCACTTTCAATGGAGACCAAAAGTATTTGGACCACATATAATCTGACCATTGATTCGAATGAATAGACTCAAGGATTTTTTTTTTTTAAAGTTTACAGTTCTTTACATCATATACTATAATTACTGATTTTAGTGTATATATATATATATATATATATATACATACGTGGTATGTGTACAAAATGTGTGTACAAAATACTTACAAATACTTTAATACATTAGCATAATTTTTAATTGTGCCCTATTATCTGAAATGACCTAAGCTTTTTATTTTTGATGTATGGTTCATTGGTTGCTGTATCTAATGTTCAGAAACAACAAGAGCATCATTCATTGAGCGTTATTTCCTCTGATCTAACATGTAATACCTACAGCGGACACAACTGCTACTCATTAAGTAAAACAGCTTTGGCCCCAGGCATTATTCTGTTTACTAATTAATGTAGGAATTCATTAATTCATTGTTTCATTTCTTCTGTCGGGAGCCAAGATTGGTCCCCTCGTAACATGGGAGCAAAAAAAGTTTAGCTGACTTTGGGCAAACTTTTTTAATGTTCATTGTTTCTTATAGTGACTCTGTTCTTTTATATTTGTACAGTCAATTGCGGCGCATCTAAACAGTATATCAGATAAAAGCGACCAATGCTGGAGAACACAAGCATACTTCTCTGTAATTAATGCCAATAGCTCCAGCACAATTATCTTACCATATGTGTTTTAGACTCTCCTCTGTGTAATCTAAATACAAGAAGAATTGCCCGCTTCATTGTAAAGAGACTACAAAATAATCACGTCATTAAAGCTATTCAGGTATTCATGAAGTACTAAAATATGGATAATGACTGGAGCTCCCTCCTAAAATCATCATCTGTCCCCAATTAATACTGAATTATTGCACTTGTAAGAGCTGTTAATGATCATATTAATAGTAAATTATTGCCACTCATATAATTTGTCCTTATAATCATGGATTTATCATACAGTGGTGGCAACTGAACAGGACCTCAGGAGGCTTATTACTAGACATATTGTCGAAAATTTATAGAGGGAGTTTATTTGTAGAGATTTATGGGAAAACAATAAAAAATAATGGGAAGCTGATTACAGAATGCTAAAAAATTCTGTAGATTATAGAACTGGGAGTGCACTGTTCAGACATCACATACACATGAAAAGGATGAGGATTAGCTCCTTAGAGACCTTAGTCTATTAGTCTTTGTACTACTGATTAAGATCTTCATAATGGCTATTTGGATGTGTGCACTACCAGCATTGACTACTTCCACCACTAAAATCACAAAAATGTCATTTCTTTATCTGCCATTGAAGATTGTAAAAGGATCCAGCCTTCTGATCAGCAACAACAGCAAACCTTGTGGTTAGGCAAGATATTACAAGAGCTGAACTGTAAAACCATACAGAGCATATGGAATAAAGTGTTGTTGTTTTTGAAACTAAAGATCTTTTATTCTTATCTTATACCAACTTTTAAAAGAAGCATTCTGGGATTTTTTGGGTTACATAGTGCAGCATAGGCTGTTATTACAGAATAATGTGGAAGTTTTGGTGTATGCCTTTTTACTTACTTCTTTTTGCTGATGTAACAGGCATGGGATAGTCTCCATTTTGGTTCACAAATGTCCAAACATGTGGGCTCTGTAATGCATACATTTCTCATGAATGCTCTGGCTTTGGCTGGGGCGCTTTACACTTTGCAGTTCTGATGTGTTTTCTTACTCAAAGAGAAATATTATTATGAGGGAAAGTGATTTGTCCTATAATTACAACTGACGTGTTTTATGAAGATTTGACATTTTTAGGCTATGCTCACATGTTGGATTTTATTGCATTCTTTACACATTTTTACTACATTTTAGCTGGTTTAAAAAAAACAGAAAACAGGAAAAAAACTGCGAGAAACACAGTATTTGAACACATAGATGCAGCTAAAATAAAGCACATGGCTCTGTAGGACTAATGATGGTGAGTGTGCATGATATAGGGAAAAAAGTGCTTCTTTAAATGGGCTCTGACATTGCAAGACCAAAATATTTGTGTGCCTTGTCTGGCTTTTGTTGTTATTTGATTTGCTTGTAAAAATAATAGCCAAAAAATGCAAACAGATCCCTGACACAAGTGGCTTGCACTATGGTCAATGATGGCAATGAGTTGTGTGCAACTTGCCACCTACGACCAAAAAAAACATCAAATTTGGACTTTGTACAACTATTGTGTTGCAAGCGCATCATAACCACTTTGGATAAGATGTCATTTTTTAAAATTGTGATCTTCATGTTACATGACCAAAGTCGCTATGTCCTTAAACTATGTCTCTAAGCTATAGCCCTAATCTTTAGGAAGTGGGGTAGCTGTGACTAGCATTGATATAATGGTCCTATGACTGGCACTTATATGGTGGCATTTCCCCCCAGTGTTATATGGGTACTGTGGCTAGCACTGCTACATAGACATCATTATCATGGCATTAATTAGGACTGGCAAGAACTTTTGTATACATGCATGCATTCATAGCTTTAGATCTTCTCTGTCATGACCACATTGCCATTCAGTGGATGCAATGTCACCATGCAAGATGGTGATCTTCATGTCACATGACCAAAGTTGCTTTGTAGTTCTAGACTTTTGGAAGTGGGGTAACTGTGGCTAGCATTAATATAATGGTCCTGTGACTGGCACCTATGTGGTGGCATTTATTTTCTGTGGCTAGCACTGCTATATATATATAGATATCATCATACTGGCCCTAATAAGGACTGGAAAGGACTGGTGTATATATGTATGCATTCATAGGTTTAGATCTTCCCTGGCATGACAAGAGCCTGTGCATAGTCCTTACCTGCAGATTAATTATGATACAAACAAGCCAGATTTGTTCAGTCACAATTTGATGTAAACAGTAACAATAAGATGACAGCTACTCAAATACCATTAGTATCTGACAAGTTCACATAGACTTCTTTAATGAAAAGGTATATTTTTAATCATTTGCTTAATTAAGCATGATGATTTATTGAATGTTCTGCTATGCAATGTGGTATATTATTCCAGGAGGACATAAATGCAGAGTAGAAATTCCTTCCCAGCTTCAAATATGGCATTCAAATAAATCCCTGAATCAATGTTCTATCCCCATAAATCTAGTATCCATAACCTGTTCTATTATATTTTTCTGAAAAAACATTCAGACACCCCCCCCCCCTTGAACTTGTTTATTGAGTCAGACCTCACATCATGTGGCAGAGAGTTCTATAGTCTCACCGCTCTTACAGTAAAGAATCCCAATCTGTGTTGATGGTTAAACCTTCTTTCCTCTAGACATAGAGGAACTGTCCATTCATATATTTGTACATTGTGATCAGATCACCCCTTAGACGTATTTTCTCTTATTAAATAACCTCAAGCTTGATAACTTTTCTTGGTCCTGTAACCCTACCATACCATTAATAATCTTGGTCACCTTCTATGCACCCTTTCCAGTTGAGCCATGTCCCTTATATACAGGTGCCCAAAATTGGACACAATACTCCATATGTGGTCTGACTAATGATTTATACAGATGCAAAACCATGTCCTTGACAAGAGCCAATATGCCTCCCTAGATACATCCCATAACTTTACTAGCCTTGGAAGGCTTGTTATGTGAAAAAAAAAGTGTAAAGTGTTTTTGTTTTGTACCTTTGCAACATCTGGAGCTTTGCAGTTTGGAGACAACTACCATATAGTATATTTTTTTTTACTAGATGCTTTTGCATAGAAAAGCCTATTCAACTATAAAGTTAAAAAAGGATAAAAAAAAAAGTATACCAATGTCTATTAGACAATTGGAAACCAAAATGACACTCTTTTGTTCTCCATCAAGTGAATAAAGTCCCATGGTTATGTTCTGGGAAAATGGTAGAAGCTTAAAGTATTTTGTAATTTTTTTAAATAGTTTGTGATTTTTTTTAAAACAAAAAGCTGAGTCTTAATTTCATTTTTCTTCATTAAAACTCTGCAGATATACATTATCTTGACATGGCGTCTGCTTGACAATGTAGTATCAAGTTGATATTTCTGGGCATCACTCCAAGTGTTGTCTGGAAATAAAAACCCATCATAAACAATTCCATATGTCCCAGTCCCACAGGTCTTTGAGCTTCAGCCTAGCAAGCATAAGAGATAAGATGCTGATGATGAATATTGGAAATGTGTCAAAACTCTACAAAAGGAGGATACTGAGAACTATCCCAATAGGTTCAACATTTTAAAGGTAAAAAGAACACAAAAACACAGTTACACATTCATTGTGCCTGCTATCTACAGTAAATGAAGAATGCTGAAATGTCTTAGCCCATTTTGTTATCTTTTGGAAACCCTAGAAAATAAAAAAAATAGATAACAATAACAATGTTTATTTTTTACAATAACATAAATTTAAAAAAGCAACTCTATAGAGTAGACACATCTGAAATTTCGAGAATAATTTCTTGTATAATTCCTTTGTTTTATGAAGAGAGTTCACCCCTCACCAGTGCTTCCAAGGTTGCCACCAGTTCTAGTGTAGGGTATAGTGATAGTTAGTTGAAAGATATAATCGCAAATGCGAACTATTCAAATTTCATTACGATTTTCACAAATATGTGAATTTCGCGATCATAGGAGGAATATTTGTCCATATATTCGCAAAATATCGTGAATTCGAATATGGCCACTGCTGCTCATCATTAGTCATCATCACTTTCAATACTGCTCTGTGGCCCAATCTCTGAAAGGAGGGGATAATGCTCTGCTTCTGTATATCATAGTACATGTTGGCATTCATGGTTCTCTTAATGAACCGTATGTCCCCAGTGCCAGCAACACTCATGCAGGCCCAGACCATAGTAACATAGTTAGCATGGTTTAAAAAAAGACACATGTCCATCAAGTTAAACCAAGGAGGTGAAGAGAAGGGTATGGTGAATGCACATGCAGTAATATTATTTTGTTCTAGGAATGTACATAACCTGTTTTTTTAAGCTTTTTTAACAGTTCCTACTGTGACATATGCTGAGATTAAATAAATTCACAGTTCTTATAGTAAAGAAGGCTTGTTGCCCCTGGAGACTAAACCTTTTTTCTCCATACGGAGGTAGTTCCCTCTTGTCTTTTGTGGGGGGGTTTACCTGGAACAGTTTTTCCCCATAATCAAGGTTTTTCCATTTTTGCTATTTCGTTTTTTTCTTCCTCATCTTTTCAAAATCATAACCCTTTCAATTTTGCACCCACAGACTAAAATGATGTCTTTTTTTTTTTTTTTTTTTTGCGCCACCAATTCTACTTTGCAACGACATCAGTCATTTTACCCAAAAATCTACGGCAAAACCAAAAAATAATAATAATTGTGCAACAAAATTGAGGAAAAAAAAAAACATTTAGTAAATTCCTGGGTCTTCCATTTCTACGCAGTGCATTTTTTGGTAAATATGACACCTTATCTTTATTCTGTAGGTCCATATGATTAAAATGATACCCTACTTATATAGGTTTGATTTTTTTCTTACTTCTGGAAAAAATCATAACTACATGCACAAAAATTTATATTTTTAAAAATGTCCTTTTACAACCCCTAAAACTTTTTTTTTCCACATACGGGGCAGTATGAGGGCTCATTTTTGCACCATGATCTGAAGCTTTTATTGTTCCCATTTTTGTTTTGATCTGACTTTTTGATTGCTTTTTATTCATTTTTGTATGGTATAAAAAGTGACCAAAAATATTAAATTTTGGACTTTTGAATTTTTTTTATAGGTACGCCATTTACCGTGTGGTTTAATTACCAGTATATTTTTATAATTCTGACATTTTCTCATGCGGCGACACCACATATGTTTAAATTTATTTTTATTTACATAGTTTGTTTTTTTAAATGGAAAAAGGGGGTTGATTCAAACTTTTATTAGGGAAGGGGGTAAATCCCATTTATCCCAATGTTAGTACTGTAGTGGTCCTGAACAGCCCGATTGAGCTGCCAGGAAGGTTTTACTTTCACTTTCGATGCGGCGATCAAATTTGATTGCCGCATCTGAAGTGGTTAATACCAGGCATCACCACGATCTGTGATGTCCGGTATTAGCTGCGGGTCTCGGCCGTTGAGAGCCACCAGGACTGACCCGATATGATATTATATCGCGGGAGACGGGGCAGGACGTAAATATACGTCCTGCATCATTAAGGAGTTTAAAAGAGACTCCACTGGAAAACATTTACTTTTAAATCAACTTGTGCCAGAAAGTTAAACAGATTTGTAAATGACTTCTTCCAGTACTTATCAACTGCTGTATGCTGCACAGGAAGTTATTTTCTCTTTGAATTTCCTTTCTGTCTAACCACAAGTGCTTTCTGCTGACATCTCTGTCCATGTCTGGAACAGTCCAGAGCAAGAGAGGTTTGCTATGGGGATTTGCTCCTACTCTGGACAGTTCCTAAAATGGACAGAGGTGTCAGCAGAGAGCACTGTGGTCAGGCAGAAAGGAAATTCCAAAAGAAAATAACTTCCTGTGGAGCATACAGCAGATGATAAGTACTGGAAGGATTAAAATTTTTAAATAAGCTATCATAAGCCCCCCATCAGCGCTGTGAATGAAAATATTCTATTAGCAGGGCATCAGACTGGGAATTCGACCGGCCTGATGCGCTGCTGAAAGAATACTTGTCTTTCATAGCGCTGCGGCGGCATATGTACATAGAAGCACTGTGGGGGCTAGATAATGCTATATGTCTGGCCCCCACAGCGCTTCTATAATCATATGCCTCTGCAGTGCTATTAATGAAAAGTAGTCTAACAGCAACGCATCTGGCCCAGAAGCTGGCCGGTCAGATATGCTGCTGATAGAATCCTTTTTCATTCATAACGCTGTGGAGACATATGATTATAGAAGCGCTGTGGGGGGCCAGACATATGGATATGTCTGACCTACGCAACGCATCTATCTACAGATGCTGCAGCAGCGCTATGAATGATAAGTATTCTTTCAGCAGCTCACGGCCGGCCGGCTTCTGGGCCCTATGCGCTGCTAACAGAATACTTTTCATTCATAGCGCTGCCGGGGCTTATGATTGCTTCGGGGGAAAAATATAATAATGCGCTGCAGGGGGAAATATATATATGCGCTGTGGGGGGCAATATATATAGAAGCGCTGCGGGGGGGGGGGGGGCAAGATATATACCCCCCCCCCAGCAATTCTATATATCTTTCCCCGCAGCGCTTCTATTTGAAAACCCCGCCGGGAGCCCTCAATGGCTCCTTGGTGGCAGCCATTCAGTTAAGGCTCCTGGTGGGGAATACATTTTAAAATAGAATACATCATACATCGTAGGGGAGTGGAGCATGCTGCCTGCTCCCCTGTTTAATAACTTCTGATCGCATTGGGTCTCAGAAGTGAAACCCGGTACAATCAATCCCTCAGCCCCTGTACTACAACCCACATCATGGAACAGAGTCTTTTCCATTATGGGGGTTGTAGTACAAACACTAATGTAGCCTCCCCAGCCACCGGCAGAGTCCCGCAGTCGGGGAATTACTACTCCCATCATGGAAACATTCTGTTCCATGATGGGAGTAGTAGTTGTCCCTCAGCACTGCAGGAGTCTGCTGATGCCGCCTCTTTTGAGCATGTTCAGAAGTAATAATGGATATTATAAACCAGGTGCTAATGGATGACGTAAATGCTCATCCGTTTGCCATAGACTTCAATATTAAAATTAACATCTGTTTATTTACCCGTTTCTTTTGACCGAAGAAAAATTTGTGCATATGCCATTTTTTCTTCCGTCACAAATAATGTCCGTTATTCATGATGGGCTATAACGGGTCATAACTAGAGATGAGCGAGCTTACAGTAAATTTGATTCGTCACAAACTTCTCGGCTCAGCAGTTGATGTCTTATCCTGCATAAATTAGTTCAGCTTTCAGGTGCTCCGGTGGGCTGGAAAAGGTGGATACAGTCCTAGGAAAGAGTCTCCTAGAACTGTATCCACCTTTTCCAGCCCCCGGGAGCACCTGAAAGCTGAACTAATTTATGCTTGATAAGTCATCAACTGCCGAGCCGAGAAGTTCGTGACAAATCAAATTTACTGTAAGTTTGCTCATCTCTAGTCATAACGGATAATCAAAAAATCCCATAGACTTTAATGGGATTTTGCAACTGCCATTTAACGGCCATTTAACAGCCATCCATTTTTAAGGCTTTTCTAGCGGAAGTTTATAACAGGTCTTTTAACGGAGCAACTTTATAGTGTGAAAGGCTCCTTAGTATGTTTTTTTTTTATGTCCTGTTTTTTAATATACTAACTTTTATTTTGAAGGAAGACAGGACAATTTTGAATAAAAAAATGAAGAAAGAACACCTTTTTTTTACTTCATAAAGGGTTAATGAGGTGTCTTAGGTTTTTTATTTTTTATTTTATTTATATTTTTATTTAAACCTGGTGTGTGTGTCTTTTTCTCACTTACTATTTGGCTTAACATTGAAAGCTGTCTGAAAGATGTATCCTCTCCTAAGTTGGGACCTAGCTTTAGCCAGTAAAATAGCTCAAAAATCTAAAAAAAAGGATTGTTTTTACTTAATGAGGGGCCTCAGGTTTTTATTTAACCCCATAAGGACCAAGCCCATTTTCACCTTAAGGACCAGGCCAATTTTATTTTAGCATTTTCGTTTTTTCCTCCTCGCCTTCTAAAATCTGTAACTCTTTCATATTTCCATCTACAGACCCATATAGGGCTTGTTTTTTGCGTGACCAATTGTACTTTATAATGAAACCTCTGATTTTACCATAAAATGTATGGCAAACCCAAAAAATACTTTTTTTCGGGAGAAAATTTTATTGAAAACCACAATTTTGCACATTTCGGAGGGTTTCCTTTTCACACTGTATAATTTACGGTTCTTTATTCTGTGGGTTAATAAGATTAAAATGATTGCCATGGCCAGTTACTTTTATATTTTTGTACCACTTAAAAAAAATCTAAAACTTTTTGTACAAAATCAGTCATCTAAAATCGCCCTTTTTTGACCACCTATGACTTTTTCATTTTTCCATATACAGGGCAGTATGAGGGCTCATTTTTTATCGATACCACATGTGCATATATAAACTTTTATACATTTTTTAAAATAAAATGTGACAAAAAAGCAGTATTTTGGACTTTTTTTTATTTTTTACGTTTACACCGTTCACCGTACGGGATTATTAACATTATATTTTGATAGTTTGGACATTTATGCACGCGGCCATACCAAATATGTTTATTTTAAAAAAATACGCTTTTTGGGGGTAAAATGGCAAAAAAAAAATGTATTGGGGGAGGGGATTTTTCACTTTTTTTTTACTTTTTATTTTTACATTTTCCAACTTTTTTTTAACACTCTTTATGTCCCCATAGGGGACTATCTATAGCAATCCTTTGATTGCTAATACTGTTCAGTGCTATGCATAGGACATACCATTTATCAGTATTTTCGGCTATCTCCTGCTTTGGTCTGCTCGATCTCAGACCAGAGCAGGAGACGCCGGGAGATGGCCGGAGCCAGGTGAAGGTACCTCCAGCCGCCATTACAGATGAACGGTGAGCCGCGGCAGCGCTGGGGGTGATCCATTCATCTATTTTATAATGCGCATTGCCGCAGATGCCATGATCTGTACAGATCACGGCATCTGAGGGGTTAATGGCGGACATCTGCGCGATCCGCTGATAGCAGCCAGAACCTGCCATGTATGACCCGAGCACCGCTCCAATGCTCGAGGTCATACGCAGGACGTAAATGTACGTCCTGGTGTGGGAAGTCCCGCCAAACCAGGACGTACATTTATGTCCGAGGTCGTTAAGGGGTTAAACAGCACTCTTCCTCAAGGCTCTCTAACTCTTGGCTCTCTAACTGTTCTAAAACTATTACTTCCATCATGCTTTAGGCTGTCTAGGCATGAAAAGAGTTATAGTTTTTTAACAGCTGGTACAATGCTGGTACAATCTTTCTTTGGTCCTTGATTTAAATTAGTCGAGATCTTGTAAAAAAAATCTGGAAAAAAACAAAAACATAAGTACCTCTTATCTCTCCAGCATCTTGTTTTCTCCATGCCATCTAATGGCCAGAAGCAGAAAATTTCTGGAACAAAACCAGATAAACTTTCTGCTTTTGAGGGGTTAATGGCGGACATCTGCGCGATCCGCTGATAGCAGCCAGAACCTGCCATGTATGACCCGAGCACCGCTCCAATGCTCGAGGTCATACGCAGGACGTAAATGTACGTCCTGGTGTGGGAAGTCCCGCCAAACCAGGACGTACATTTATGTCCGAGGTCGTTAAGGGGTTAAACAGCACTCTTCCTCAAGGCTCTCTAACTCTTGGCTCTCTAACTGTTCTAAAACTATTACTTCCATCATGCTTTAGGCTGTCTAGGCATGAAAAGAGTTATAGTTTTTTAACAGCTGGTACAATGCTGGTACAATCTTTCTTTGGTCCTTGATTTAAATTAGTCGAGATCTTGTAAAAAAAATCTGGAAAAAAACAAAAACATAAGTACCTCTTATCTCTCCAGCATCTTGTTTTCTCCATGCCATCTAATGGCCAGAAGCAGAAAATTTCTGGAACAAAACCAGATAAACTTTCTGCTTTTGGCTGGGAAACCCCCTGGCAATTGACAGTTGGAAGCAAGCCAATCACTGTGCACAGTAGTGACTGGTTTGTGTTGTGGGAGAAAGATTCCTAGGTTGTAAGTTTCCAACAACACTCACTGCTTTTTGAAATGTATATTTGCAAACCAGAAACAATAGATTGATGGGCAACCAATGTATCTAAACTTTCCTTGATACCTGGTTATCAATATGTGAAAAAATGTAATATTGTTGTTGAAGGCAACCAACAAAAGCCATGTAAGAGAATGGATTGCTGTATGGTCAAATGTATGAGGCCAAGTGTTCACAGAAAACATTTGAAAATTTTTTAGAGCCAGGTTTGCTAAGTTTATGGTTAATAGGAGCCTCAAACCATAACAGCATGTGGTTATCCCCAATATTAAGTGAATAAAGCATTGTTGATGCGGTCAAGTGGACATATTAACTTGATTATCCTTTTGGTTTGGTGGTTAGAAGAATTTCAGACAAAAAGAGTTGTGGGTAGAGTTCTACTAATTTTCAGTTTGAATTGTTACCATTAGGTGTTGAGAGTATATCCAGAGATGTTGTTGTGCCATAGGAGGTATCCAGAGATTGTAAAAATTTTTTAAAGACTGATTTTTTGAACTGTACAACACAAATTTATAATATGTGATGAACTCAATGTAAATTTTTTGCTTGTTTTTTGCTGATTTTGCTTAAACAGCAACAGGCACCTGTTGTGACCATGTCTAACAATAAAGTTTTTTTTTTTTATTAGCGACAGCAGTCTTATTCCTCTATGAGTGACAATGATCAAATGAATATGACTACAGGATTGAATGCCTAAGTATACGCTATAAGTGTGATCCTAATTGAATAAAAATGTCTCCCATAGATATTCCCAGAGGAAATATTGAGAAAACTTACGAGCTTCGCCAAACTTTCTAAAAAAGTTTTGTTCGCAGTGAACAGATTTTCCACAAACCAGCAAAAAGACTCAAAACATGTGTGTATTACTGCCTAAGGGTGCATTCACATTATGGAAATCTCAACTCACTGAATCTCCGTTCGCGGAATTCAGCAAGCGGAGATTCAGATCTGACAGCAGCCGTCGTACCGTGCGGCACTGTGCTGTCACTATTGACGGCCATGCAGTGCTCGTGGAATTCCACACAAAGAATGAACATGTCCATTCTCTGTGCGGAACAATTTCTGTGGCAGAAGACTTATTCACACTGATGGTAATGTTCACTGCACGGAATTCCACTCACCGAATTCCGCGAGAATTTTGCAGTGTGAACATACCCTAAGGGCTCTTAAGTTCTGTATAACCCTGCTAGGGAACACATAGCTATTGGAAAACACTATTAATTTTTCCAAGGGTTCTAAATTCATTATTTTTGGGAGTGAAGACGCAATGGATTTTTTAAAGCATTCCAAAAATGCTCTCATTTGGGAGTTGCAACAGGATTTTGTACCAAAATAATGAAGAAAAGCTTCTGTATGAAAAGCCGGAAAAAAAAAATAGAGCGATCATGGGTTGTAAATGTGTAGACCTGGCTGGTAGTAGCTGTAGCAGCAAGGGTGGTGGACAGGTGGTAGTTGTATCCAGCAGGCAACAGGCTGTGGTGGACTGGTTATAGTTTTAGTAGCCAGCGGACAGGACAACAGGTAGTGGTGAATTGGTGGAACTGATAGTAGCCAGTGGAAGCAGGCAGTGGTAGACTATGGTAATTGTAAAGGCCAGCATAATGGTGGAATGGTGAGATGTATTGCAGGCAGTGGTAGACTATGGTAATTGTAAAGGCCAGTATAATGGTGGTATGTTGAGAAGTATAGCAGGCAGTGGCAAACTGGTGGGGTTGTAGTGTCCAGTGGACAGGACAGCAGGCAGTGATGAATTGGTGGAAGTTGTAGAAGCCAGCATACAGCAGGGTGGTCATACTGTCTAATCAGTGGTATGTGGCACAGGAGTATTAAACTTCTCACTAATCTATGCCATTTATCAAATATGAGTTTTTCCACATTGCTGGCAGACAATCTTGCTTAGGGGTGACACCACCTGTTCTGCGGAACACTCTTTCTGATGCTACACTGGAAGCTATGCAATACAGATCACCCATGGCAAACTGGGCAAGTTCTGGCCAATAGCCTAATCTTGTGACCCAGAAGTTAATGAGGTCTGAGCTCATGGTGTCTGTCAGAGAAAGGGCACAGCTTAGATATGCCTCAACCAGGTTGTACAGGTGGTGGTGTTCATCCCTTTGTGTAGTAATACCAGATATAAAAATATCATCATCATGAGGACAATATTTAGCACATGTGCCATACAGAATGAGTGTGTCATGCTACTTAAACACAGGGCAGCCATGATGTTTGTGAAGTTATCAGTAGAGATGAGTGAATCGAAGCTGACAAATCCGAATTTGTTATGAATTTCATGAAAAATTATAATTTTAATCGCTTCATTAAAATCCATTTAGTGTGGTCCAGGCTCCAGGGCATCTAAAATGTTGGATCCACATGTGAGGACATGGGGAAAGGAATGCTGGGAAGGCGGGAAGGCAAAGCGGGAAGGCGGGTAGGCGGGATGACCCTGAATCACATGCAGGATGCAGCCAGTCAGAATCACATGCAGATCAGCAGCCAGTCACCCCTGCGATGTCACAGCCCTATATAATAGGCAGCCATATTGCGGTCAGTCACTTCATTCATTAAACTGAAAAGAGATAAGACGGACAGCTTGTGTGTGTTACACAGAAAAGCATTTACCAGCAGTGTTTCACATCCTAGTCACATCAGCATTCTGGTGTACAAAGAGCAGTGCTTTTTTCCACTGAAAAGGATTTTTACTGCAGCCACTAACCTTTCAGTCACTTTCTACAGCATAGTGTTATAGAGAGGGGCAGAGAGCTGTGTGTTGCCTCATACATTTCAACAGGCTGCCTCAACTTCATAAACCTTAGCAGAGGAGGCAGGAATAATTTTTCAGCACAATTTTGTGTCTTTGTTCCACAACAAATCATCTGCTGGTTATACTAGTCTGTAGACGCTGAGCGCTCCGGGCACCCTGCTTACCTCGGTGCGCTCACAGCGTGTGTCCCCAGGCAGCGCTCTGGTCACCCGGTCTCGGCGTGCGCGTCCCCGTTCTATAGGTCACGTGTGTGCCGGGACTCTTAAATTTAAAGGGCCAGTGCACCAGTGATTGGTGCCTGGTCCAAAGTGGTTAATCTAGGGTTAAAGGTTCTGCTTTGACTTAATTAGGCCTGAACCTGTGCACTGCCTATAAGTACCATCTCCTCCCACAGCTTCCTGCCCAATCTTTGTTGCCTTAATGCTGTAGAGGAAGCGTTTGTGTGTATTCCCTGCCTGTTGCTGAACCTGTTGCTATTGACTACCGTCGCTGCCTGCCCTGACCTTTTGCTATGTCTGACCTCGCCTCTGCCTGATCCTGTTGTACTTTGCCTCATCTCAGCAGCCAGAGAGGTTGAGTCGCTACTGGGTGGAACAACCTGGGGGTTACCTGCCGCAGCAAGACCATCCCGCTTTGCGGCAGGCTCTGGTGAAAACCAGTAACTCCTTAGACTCCGTTCCCCTGGTACGACCCACGTCATCTCCTCTCTGGCACAGCGGATCCACCTCCAGCTCCTGCTAGCTCCTGCCAGTCCGGATCCTGACAGTAAGATTTGGCCATGGATCCCGCTGAGGTGCTTCTACCTAGCCTCTCGGATCTCACATCCATTGTGGCCCAGCAGTCGCAACAGATTACCCAGCAAGGTCAACAGCTGGCTCAGTTGACTGCCATGTTGCAGCAACTCCTGCCAGCTCAGCAGCAACCGTCACCTCCGCCTGCACCTGCTTCACCACCAGTGCCAGCTGCCATCTCCAGCTCCAGAATCCGCTTGTCCATGCCAGCCAAGTATGATGGTGATCCCAAGCTGTGCCGCGGATTTTGTCGCAATGCAATCTTGAGATGTTGGATGACCAACTTTCCTCTGAGCGTGCCAAGGTGGCGTTTGTAGTCAGCCTGCTTTCGGGGAAGGCCCTGGCCTGGGCTACACCGCTTTGGGACCGCAACAATCCTGCCACTGCAAGTGTCCAGAGTTTCTTCCGGGAATTCCGGAGTGTCTTTGAGGAGCCAGCCCGGGTTTCCTCTGCAGAGACTGCATAACTGAACTTGACCCAGGGGAGTTCTTCAGTGGGCGATTACGCCATCCGTTTCCGTATCCTTGTTTCTGAACTCTCCTGGAATAATGAGGTGCTCTGTGCCATGTTCAAGAAAGGCTTATCCAGTGATATAAAGGATGCCTTAGCCGCACGAGAAATGCCTACCTCCCTGGGTGACCTCATCCACTTGGCCACCAAGATTGATTTGCATTTTGCTGAGAGAAGTGAGGAACTTCTTCAGGAAAAGTGAAGCCATGCAGGTGGATTGGTCTCGTCTGACCACTCAAGAGAGGAACCGCCGCAGAAACGAGAACCTCTGTTTGTACTGTGCTAGTACAGAGCACTTCCTAAAAGACTGTTCTCTCCGTTCCACCACGCCAGGGAAACGCGCGCACCTAGTTAACGTTGGAGAGGCGTTGCTAGCTGTGAATACCACCTCTCCACGGCTTACTGTATCCGTGTTGATTTCAGTATCTTCCAAGACATCCTTTGCTGCCACCGCCTTTCTAGATTCCGGCTCTGCCGGTAACTTCATAGACGCCTCGCTGGTCAGCAAGTTCAACATCCCTGTGGTTCGTCTGCAAAAGTCCTTCTTCATCTCTACTGTCAATGGAGAGAAACTTGACGGCACTGTGCAGTTTCGTACTGAGCCCCTCCATATGGATATTGGAGTCCTGCCTTCAGAGAAATTGGAGTTCAATGTGTTACCTCACTGCACCTCTGAACTTCTTTTAGGACTGCCTTGGCTCCAGCGCCATTGTCCCATTCTGGATTGGTCCTCCGGAGAGCTCCGAAGTTGGGGTTCTTCTTGTTTCGGCAGATGTTTCAAGTTGGTTCAAGCCAAGTTTGCACCTGTTGTCTCTCCTCCTCCATGCCTGCCTGAACCATACATGGACTTTGCAGACGTTTTCTGTAAGAAATAAGCAGAGGTGTTGCCTCCACACAAGCCATATGACTGCCCCATTGACTTGCAGCCTGGTACCACTCCGCCTAGGGGAAGGATCTACCCTCTTTCTCCTCCAGAGACTCTCGCCATGTTTGAGTACATTCAGGAGAATTAACAGAGAGGGTTTATCAGGAAATCTTCCTCTCCAGCCAGAGCTGGATTCTTTTTTGTTACCAAGAAAGACGGCACTCTTCGGCCGTGCATTGATTATAGGGGACTTAACAGCATTACCATCAAGAACCGTTACCCTCTTCCCCTGATTGCGGAACTCTTTGACCGTCTACAAGGCGCCAAGTTCTCCACTAAGTTGGATCTTAGAGGGGCCTACAATCTTATTCGGATTCGAGAGGGTGACGAATGGAAGACCGCTTTTAATACCCGAGATGGTCATTTTGAGTATCTGGTCATGCCCTTCAGACTCTGCAATGCACCTGCCGTCTTCCAAGACTTCGTTAATGACATTTTCAGAGACCTGCTCTACACCTGTGTGATAGTTTACTTGGACGACATCCTCATATTTTCCTCTAATCTGGATCAACACCGTGCACATGTCCGTCTTGTACTTTCCCGTCTGAGGAAGAATCGTCTGTATGCTAAATTTGAAAAGTGCCAGTTTGATCGTACCAGCCTTCCTGGGTACATCATTTCTTCCAAGGGTCTTCAAATGGATCCTGCAAGCTTTCTGCAGTCCTGGACTGGCCTCGTCCCTCCGGCCTACGTGCCATACAGCAATTTCTAGGTTTCGCTAACTACTACAGACAATTCATCCCTCATTACTCTACCCTTGTGGCACCTATCGTGGCCTTGATCAAAAAGGGGGCTAATCCCAAGTCGTGGCCGCCACAGGCCTTCTGCGCTCTCAAGTCTGCCTTTGCCTCTGCTCCAGTTCTATCTAGACCCGATCCCTCAAAACCTTTCTACTTGGAGGTAGATGCCTCCTCAGTGGGATAAGGAGCCATGCTCACACAGAAAATCTCTAAAGGTAAAACAGTTTCCTGCGTTTTTTTCTCCAAGACCTTCTCCCCGGCAGAGAGGAATTACTCCATTGGAGACAGGGAACTTTTGACCATTAATCTGGCTCTGGAGGAGTGGAGGCACCTACTGGAAGGTGCTCCTCACCCCATTAATATCTACACAGATCACAAGAACCTCTCCTATCATCAATCCGCTCTGAGACTCAACCCCCGCCAAGCTCGCTGGTCTTTGTTTTTTGCCCGGTTTAACTACCAGATTCACTTCAGGCCTGCAAGTAAGAACGTCCGTGCCGATGCCCTTTCCCGTTCCTCTGATGTCGTGGGGGTCGAGGTCACACCACAACACATCATCACGCCTGAGCGTTTGGTCACCGTGGCTCTTGTGGATCTACGCTGCCTTCCTCCTGGGAAAACTTACGTATCTCCCCTTCGTCGCCTGAAAGTACTAAAATGGGGACATTCTTCCTTGCTGGCCGGACCTCTCGGTATTCGGAAGACCCTTCTTCTCATCTCCTGACAGTATTGGTGGCCGTCCATGGAGAGGGAGGTAACTGAGTTTGTCCAAGCTTGTGCGGTCTGCACCCGGGACAAGACTCCTCGCCTGAGACCAGCCGGTTTGCTCCACCCTCTCCCAGTTCCTGAGACTCTATGGTCTCATATCACCATGGACTTTGTCACCGATCTGCCACCCTCTCATGGCAAGACTGTGGTTTGGGTGGTGGTGGACCGTTTCTCCAAAATGGCACACTTCGTTCCCTTGTCTTCTCTCCCTTCTGCGCCTCAGCTGGCGAGACAGTTCCTTAGCGTATCTTTCGCCTCCACGGACTACCCACCCATATTGTATCTGACAGAGGGGTTCAGTTCGTCTCAAAATTCTTGAGAGCCCTCTGTGGACAACTAAAGAGAAAGCTGGACTTCTCATCTTCTTACCATCCTCAGTCCAACAGACAAGTGGAACACATCAATCAGATTTTGGGAGACTATCTACGGCACTTTGTCTCTTCCCGCCAGGATGATTGGGTGGATCTCCTTCCGTGGGCAGAGTTCTCCTACAACCACAAAGAATCTTCTGCCACTTCTAAGTCTCCTTTCTTTGTGGTGTATGGCCGCCACCCTTTGCCGTCTTTGCCTTTGTCTACCTCCTCCGGAGTTCCAGCTGTGGACGAATTAGTACAGGACTTTTCTGCCATTTGGCGAGAGACGTGTCTCTCTCTTCTCCAGGCCTCAGCCCGCATGAAAATCCACGCCGACAAGAAATGTCGGGCCCCTCCAGTTTTCGTCCCAGGAGACAAGGTGTGGTTGTCCGCCAAATTTGTACGCTTTAAGATCCCAAGTTATAAATTGGGCCCCCGCTACTTGGGTCTTTACAAGGTCAGGAAAATGATCAACCCTGTGTCCTATTGACTCCATCTCCCTCCATCTCTCTGGATTTCCAACAGCTTCCATGTGTCTCTTCTGAAACCTGACATATTTAATCGCTACTCCCCCAAGGATCTTCCTCCTACCCCAGTCTCTGGTACCTCAGATGTATTTTCCGTTAAACAAATCTTGGCCGTTTGATCAGTCAGGGGATAGAATTTTTTTCTGGTTGACTTGGAGGGCTGCGGTCCCGAGGAGAGATCTTGGGAGCCGGAGGAGAACATCCTGGGCCGCAGTCTCATCCTCAAATTTTGGGTACCAAAAAGAGGGGGAGACCGTAGACCTAAGGGGGGGGGGGGTACTGTTACACTGAGCGCTCCGGCTTACCTCGGTGCGCTCACAGCGTGTGTCCCCAGGCAGCACTTCGGACACCCAGTCTTGGCGTGCGCGTCCCCGCTCTATAGGGCGCGCGCGTGCCGGGACTCTTAAATTTAAAGGGCCAGTGCACCAGTGATTGGTGCCTGGTCCAAAGTGGTTAATCTAGGGTTAAAGGTTCTGATTTGACTTAATTAGGCCTGCACCTGTGCACTGCCTATAAGTACCATCTCCTCCCACAGCTTGGTGCTGGATCTTTGTTGCCTTAGTGCCCTAGAGAAAGTGTTTGTGTGTATTCCCTGCCTGTTGCTGAACCTGTTGCTATTGACTACAGCCTGAGAACCGTTGCCGCCTGCCCTGACCTTTGCTACGTCTGAACTCGCCTCTGCCTGATCCTCTTGTACCTTGCATCATCTCAGCAGCCAGAGAGGTTGAGTCGCTACTGGGTGGAACGACCTGGGGGTTACCTGCTGCAGCAAGACCATCCCGCTTTGCGGCGGGCTCTGGTGAAAACCACTAACTCCTTAGACTCCGTTCCCAAGGTACGGCCAACGTCATCTCCTCTCTGGCACAGCGGATCCACCTCCAGCTCCTGCTAGCTCCTGCCAGTCCGGATCCTGACAATACCCAGCAGTCCATTCCTAATAGTCATTGACAGAGTGCAGTTTTTTGGTTTAGTACACAGCTTTTGTGTGCTCCAGCACTGTTGTGTACTGCTGGTGTTGTGCAAAAATAATTTTTTAAGCATACTGTAGCGTATTTTTCTGCCCTCGTAAGTGCATGCCACATACCGACATCCAAGTAGTGAACTATTTTGTACCTGTTAATCTGCCAAGTGCCTAGATACTGTGAAAGGCCAGGCAAAAGTAATCACTGGCTGGTGTTTTACTCCAATACGTTTTTTTTAAGCGTACTGTAGTGCATTTTTCTGCCCTCATAAGTGCATAACACATACGTACATCTTAGTAGTGTACTATTTTGTACCTGCTAATCTGTCAAGGGCCTAGATAGTGTGAAATGCCGGGCAAAAGTACTCACCGACTGCTGTTCTAGACAAATACTGTTTTCAGCATAGTGAAGTGTATTGTACTCCCTTCATACACAATAAGTATGTCAGGCAGAGTAGTGCCAGGACATGCACAGAGGAGTGGCAGAGTCCTAAATTCATCAAGCGCAGGCAGAGGTTGCAGCAGAATAGGGGTGTGGGGCAGGTGGAATTGCAGCGAGAGGTCTGAGCTCCCGGTGTCAGTTAGCAGTCGTGTCTCGACCAGCAACCAAGCAGCCGCAATTGATCGGTTCACTCAGTCATCCACTTCATCCCAAGTGACATTTGACACCCCCAGTCAACAGTAGGTGGGTTCCTCAAACTCAACCCTCAGTTGGCATGGCCCTCATGCTGTTGCTGCCACCTCCAGAATCTCTCATTGTGCTGCTCTATGGTTTCCTCATGCTAATGCTACCACCTCCACGATCTGTCATTCTGCCACCATATGGTCTCCTCATGCTGATGCTACCACCTATAGGCACTGTCATTGTGCCACCATATGGTCTCCTCATGCTGATGCTGCCACCTCCAGGCTCTCTAATTGTGCTGCTCTATGGTCTCCTCATGCGGATGCTACCACCTCCAGGCTCTCTCATTGTGCTGCCATGGATACTGCAAAACATAATTAAGGTGCTGGTCCCCAGTTTCAGAAATTCCTCTGCATTAGACCCCAAGTAAGTATTGAGGATATGCATTATGTAAAACTTAACCTTTCTTAGGATAAAATATATGGACTCAGACTTTTTTTTTAAATCTAACAAAAGGAAAGGTGTGCAAAAAACATTAGGTGCCACCAATACCACAAATTATTTATGCGATGCGAAAAAAGGTAGTTTTACATAATGCGTATCCTCAATACTTACTGTTGCATACCAATACTTTGACAAAAAAGACAGTTTTCTTCTGCCTTCCTGCCTCAGCTACTATTCTGATCCTTCCACCGACCTGATGCCACACATCTGATGCCAAGTTTTCCTTCTTTCACCCACGTTCATCACCGGGTACTGGTATTGCCACCCACCGCACCACTCTGTCACCGGGATGCTGCTGCCACCTCCAGGCTGTTTCATTCAGCCACTATATGGTCTCCTCATGCTTTAGCCAACTCCAGGCTGTGCCATTCAGCCACTACATGGTCTCCGCATGCTTCACCATCTCCAGGCTGTTCCATTCAGCCACTATACGGTCTCCTCATGCTGCCACAAACTTCAGGCTGTGCCATTCAGCCACTATATGTTCTACTCATGCTGCCGCCAACTCCAGGCTGTGCAATTCAGCCACTATATGGTCTCCTCATGCTTCAGCCACCTCCAGGCTTTGCCATTCAGAAACTATATCGTCTCCTCATGCTGCCACAAACTCCAGGCTGTGCCATTAAACCACTATATGGTTTACTGATGCTTCTGGGCCTGGGACATTACCTAAAAATATTTTATGGTAGCACCAGCTACCATAAATCTTCCATTTTAATTTTAAAATTCCTCTTTTAATCTTAGAGATTGTGAAGCCCTGTTGTCTACTAATGCTGCCACCACCTCCAGGCTCTGTCATTGTGCCGCCATGTTACATGTGACTCCTTGTTAGATTTTGTTTTTTTTTCAACCACACGCCGTGGCCCGGGACATTAAAACTTTGGAGTATAATCTTAAATTTTAATTTCAAAATCTTCAATTTACATTTTAAAATTCATCTTTTAATCTTAGGGATTGTGAAGCCCTATTGTCTACTCTTGCTGCTGCTAGCTCCAGGCTGTGCCATTCAGCCACTATATGGTTTGCTGATAGTGCTGGGCCTGGGAAATTACCAAAAAATATTTTATGGTAGCACTAGCTACCAAAAATCTTCAATTTCAATTTTAAAATTCATCTTCTAATCTTAAGTATTGTGAAGCCTATTGTCTACTCATGCTCCCACCAGCTCCAGGCTGTGTCATTGTGTCACCATATGGTCTCCTTATGCTGTTGGCACCTTAAACTAAACTTTTAAAATTTTAATATAGCTAAAATCATCAATGTAAAATTTCAAAAATTAGTCGTTTTGCCACTATATGGCCTCCTCGTGCTGCCACCAATTCCAGTCTGTGTCATTCTGCCAGATTATGTTCACCTCATGTTGCTGCCACCTCTGGGCTCTGTCATTGTGCCACCATGTGATTCCTTGTTGTATTGGGTTTTGTGGACATACAGTATTAGTTCCAAGTAAACACAGAGACTTTAAACTTGGGAATCTAATATAAATTTTTAATTTTAATTTTAAAAAAATCGATGTAATCTTTTCAAGACTGAGGCCCTTTGGTTGTCTATGTCATATTATCTGTGGAATTATCACAATAATCCAATGCAACAGCTTGGAGTGATAACAATGAATCATAACTGATAAAATGAAACATTCGCATTTTCATAGCGCCCCGCTGAGAGGCAGGGGCTGGAAAAGGTGGCATCTCGCATGGTAGAAGACCGCCAGCTTGATGCTCACCAGAATGGGTACTCAAAAAATTTAAATAAGTTCAAATTAAATTAAAATGACATATAAAATCTCTTTATTAGCTTCAAATATGACACCATATGGTCTCTCTCCTGCCACATCAACGCTTTGCAGTGATTCTAATAGCAATGCCTGTAATCTGCATGTCATAATGAATAACAGTATTATTTCACTACCACAGCACACTCCCTATGCGTGTTAGGACAAGGCAAAGTGCTCTACAGCCCTATTGATGCTCTATGTAGGTCAGAAATAGCTGTTTTTAATAATGATTTGCCGTGAATAAATTAGGTCTGAACAATTTTTTTCAGAAAATTCAACGAATCGGCCAAATCGTTTTTTTTCGAAAAATTTGCCGAATCGGCATAATCGAATTTTTCAAAAGTTCGCTCATCTCTAGTTATCAGTGACCCAATTTCAATGTCCAGAGAGCCTGTGTGAAACTACCCCTGCAGATAGGGCAGCAACTCTTCTTGCCCAGGCTTACAGTACAGCATGGCAGCTCTTGACTTTAATTTATAAAACATTTTTAGCATGGACTGTGACCACTGGTTAGGCTGATGTATCACAATGGTCTGGCTAGAAATGTCTCTGTAGAAAGATGATTGATAAGTGCTTGATGCTGTACAAAAATAGGTCTTGGTACTATTTTGATAATCAGAGTTCTTTCATCTTCCAAAATGATCATGGAAACAATTATTTCATTGCCCTTCAAAACATGCATGTAAATTTACTTACAAAAGGCAATTGAATATTGGCATAATAGCTTCAACTGTAAGAAGCTTTTCTAACCAGTAATTTCTTAGAATCAAAAGGACCTAAAGTAGAAGATTTTGTGCTTAGCACAAAATGAAATGAAGAATACTTGAACTTGAATCTAAAATATCCAGCTATTAGTTCCACGATGCTTGAACTGCACATTACTAATTCAGAATCTATAAGAGGCCACATAAATTATTATATTTTAGTATAAATACACAGACCTGCACAATAGAGGATTATGTGCAGTTTTTATGTCGAAGCTGCATTGTAGCTTTTGTGAGACACGTGCAGTTTATTATAATATCTTTGTGACCCAGATGACCATTAGAACGTAGAGGCAGCGATTCTTGAAGAGCACTCTGCATAGCTGCATAATAAAAGATGTACAGGAACAGAATGGCATGACGGTGTCCTTACACTACAGCTTCTTTAATCTAGTGATCACCATAGATTATGGAGATCAGATATCTCCAGTTAGACAGTTGTGTAATATATACTCATTTTTTATGATGAGACAACCTTTTAATTTAAAGGGGTACTCCGGTGCTAAGACATCTTATCCCCTATCCAAAGGGGTATATCGTATTCCCTCCAGGTCTGATGACTGCTGATCATGGGGCCGGAGCATTGTGATGTCACGGTTCCGCCCCCGTGTGACATCACACTCCGCCCCCTCAATGCAAGCCTATGGGAGGGGGCGTGGCAACTGCCATGCCCCCTCCCATTGGCTTGCATTGAGGGGGCGGAGCGTGATGTCACACAGGGGCGGGGCCATGACATTACAATACTCCGGCCCCGTGATCGGCAGTCATCAGATGGTAATGGGGTGCTGCGTGGGGCTGATGTTAATGGGGTGCTGCGTGAAAGATCACGGGGGTCCCCAGCGGCGGGACCCTCGGGATCAGGCATCTTATCTGCTATTCTTTGGATAGGGGATAAGATGTCTTAGCGCCGGATTACCCCTTTAAATGCTTGAGAGTATGCAGCTAAAGGGGTCTTGTGGATGTCACTTTTTTCACACTTTTAGAAAAGTTTTATTAGGTGCAAGCAAGAATAAGATTTTGCTTTTATAATATTTTTAAATTATTTTTATTTAAAAGCATAGAAAAATGTAACTATGACAAAGGCTTTCAAATTTTATATTTAATGCATACAGTACTTTAGACCTTAAATTTCATTGAATTGTGTGTTTGTGCAAATTAAGATGAGTAATGTTACAGGAATGTGGTAGATAATGTGATATCAACAATATAACAGTTTCCTTTTTGCTTTGAACCATTTGTGTTACAAATTATATTAAAATACATTAGGGGGTCACATAAGGATACAATTACTGTAATGGAAGTCTATGACAGTAGATCTTTATTTTCTTTAGCCAAGGTGTTCTAGAAAAGTTCAGCATGGTACAATGAATATGTATTATCATATGAGAGTAAATCCTTAAATTACAACAAATGTAGACATTCTGCCACATAAGGTGTAGGTGAACTCCCTCTTTCTAAAAGGGTAGGCACCAACCTGTCCAACACCTGTTGCAGCCCATCAATACCTATTTAAAGGGGAACTCCGGTGGAAACAAGTGGAAAACAAATGTTTTCAAATCAACTGGTGCTTGAAAGTTTACTAGATTTGTAAATTACTTCTATTAAAAAAAATCTTCCAGTACTTATCATCTGCTGTATACTCCAGAGAAATTTGCAAAGTTCTTTCCTGTCTGACAACAGTGCTCTTTGTTGACACCTCTGTCCATGTGTGGAACTGTCCAGATTAGAAACAAATTCCCATGGAAAACCTCTCCTGCTCTGGACAGTTCCTGACATGGACAGAGGTGTCAGCAGAGAGCAATGTTGTCAGACTGGAAAGAACTTCACAGATTTCTCTGTTGTATATCTATAGTTTACGCAGCTGAAGTGCTGGAATGGTTGATATTTTTAAATAGAAGTAATTTACAAACAAAAGCATCAGATTATTTTATTACTGAATCTGAGTCTAGCCCTCATGAAATGGATACCAATGTCCCCACTATTAATTTGTTGGACCGATTTTCCACCCGAAGAGGAAATACACAAGATGGGGTAGACAGAGGAGGAAATCACCCCAAAAAGAGCATGAAGAGAAATAATGTATCATGGAGGGACACAATGAACAGACCTTAGTGGTCAATCTTACAAATGTTCAATTACCCACGGAATGTCTGACAGTATTAAATAAAGGGTTACATTTTGGACTGAACGAAGAATTCAATCTTTCTAATTTTCAGGAGGAATTATTCAAAGCTGTAAGGAAAATCAATTTAACAAAATTTTTCCCAACCATGCAAAAACAAAAATCAAACAAAAATGAATATACCATACCTTTGGATTGTATCCCCATGTACCATCAGACCATTGGGTTTTTGGATTATTAAGGGAGGAGAACCAACTGATTATGCAGTAACTAGAGATCTAATGCATCTTTTGGATGAGGATGAAGGAGATTTTACAGGAGGTGAAAGTGACAGTAGGACACAAGATTATTTCAGAAGTGGGAACCCATCAACTTTTACTCCCCCTGTTACACCAGGCAGCCCTATTGATTTATTTTACAAAGCTGTTCTGAAAGATATACGGGCATTAAAATATCCCCCACCACAGAGCAATATAACTGCACAGGAACGAAAAGGTCTGAATTGGCTAAAAGACAGAACAGATATAACGGTATCTAAAGCTGACAAAGGGGGTGCGATAGTTGTATGGTGGACTGTGGATTATGAAAATTAGATAATGAAATTACTTAATGATACATCCACATACATTAAACTCGCAACAGATCCCACCATAAAAATCATAGAGAAAGCCGGCTCTCTACTAAGTACTAAGAAAAAATTGAGAGAAAAAATTTTTAAGTAAGAAAAACCACAGAAAAACTCCTTCCTGTAAACCCATCAAAACCACATATCTATATATTACCTAAAACTCACTAGAAAATAAATCCACCCCCTGGCAGACCAATTGTTGCTGGGATTGGATCACCCACTCAATATCTATTGAGTTATATCAAAACATGTCCAGGGATTAACCCCTTGGGTACGGAGGGTTTTCCCGTTCTTGCACTTTCGTTTTTTCCTCCTTACCTTTTAAAGATCACAACCCCACAAAATCCATATGATGGCTTATTTTTTGCACGTATACCATTGACTGTGCGGTTTAATTTACTATATATTTTTATAATTCCGACATTTCTGCATGCGGCTATACCATATATGTTTATTTACACAGTTTTTGGATTTTTTTTTTACGGGAAAATGGGGGCGATTCAAGCTTTTTTCACTTTTTTTTTTCAATGTTATAGCTCCCATAGGGACCTATAACACTGCACACACTGATCTTTTACATTGATCAATGGTTTCTCATAGGAAACCATTGATCAATGATTCTGCCGCTTGACTGCTCATACCTGGATCTCAGGCACTGAGCAGTCATTCGGCGTTCGGACACTGATCAAGTTGAACGCTGCATCTAAAGGGTTAATAGCGCGCGAAACCACGATCAGTGCTGCTCGCTATTAGCCTCGGCTCCCGGCTGTTGTTAGGGGCCTGGCCCGACCCGCTATGACGCTGGGCCACGGCGTGGCCCCGCATTATAGAAAGGTGGTGGGCGGAGGGCGTATAGGTATGCCCTCCGTCCCCAACAGGTTAAAGGAGATCTTTAGTGCTTATAACTTATACCCCAACCTAAGGATAGGGGATGAGTTATAGATCGCGGGGGGGTCCGAGCACTGGGGCCCCCCACGATCTCCTGTATGGGGCCGTGGCAATGAACAGGAAAGGGGGCATTCTGTTCCCGCATGACGCGGCAGCCGGCACGCCCTTCCATGACTTCCATAGAAATACATGGAGGGGCGTGCCCTCTGCCGCGTCAAGCGGGGACAGAATGCCCCCTTTCCTGTACATAACTGTGGCCCCGTACAGAAGATGGCGGGGGGCCCGATCGCTCGTACCCCCCCCGTGATCTATAACTTATACCCTATCCTTAGGATGGGGGATAAGTTATAAGCACTACAGATCTTCTTTAAATGTGAGTGCAGGTGCAGTGACCATGCCGGCGTATAAGATGACTTGGCGTATAAGACGACCCCCAACTTTGCCGTGCTGGGAGTTGTAGTTTCACAACAGCTGGAGGCACCCTGGTTTTTAGTATACAGTATTAGTTTTTACTTGCTCTGGCCGGCCCCTGCCTGCAGCTACACACAGGAGCCGGCCCGGGCAGATAATCAGAAGTTTTCCTATCCCGGACCTAAATACCCGGCATATAAGACGACCCCCGGCTTTTCAGAAGAAAATTTGGGGTTAAAAAGTCGTCTTATACGCCGGGATATACGGTATTTATATATTTTTAACCCCTTCAGGACAGGTTTTTTCATTTTTGCACTTAGTTTTTTCCTCCTCACCTTCTTAAAATCATAACACTTTCAATTTTCTACATACACAGTCCTATAAGGGCTGTTTTTTTGTGCAACCTATTGTACTTTGTAATGACAACAATCATTTCACCACAAAATCTACGGCAAAACTAGGGGGAAAAAAAAAACTCCATTCTGATTTTTTTTTTTCGGGGCTTCAGATTCTACACAGTGCACTTTTCGGTAAAAATGACACCTTATATTTATTCTGTAGATCCATACGATTAAATTGATACACAGCTTATTAAGGTTTGATTTTGTTTTACTTCTGTTAAAAAAAATTATTACTTTTACACCAAAATTAGTACGTTTAAAATTGTCCTCTTCTGACCTCTATAACTTTTTTTTTATTTTTCCGTATACAGCAAACAATTAGCCCTCATACAGTTTAAAACATACTTATATTGTTCAAAAAGTTAGATTTTTTTGAAGCAGTACAAAAAGAGTAAAGCGTTTACCCAAGCATTGACCCGCAGTATAAAAAGAACATGTCAGTGAATAAAAACGAAAACCCTCAAAAGTTGCCAAATTGTGGTTTTCTTTTCAATTTCCAGCCGTAAATAATATATATATATTTTTTTATAGTACCGTACATTTTATGTTACCGTACATTACAAAGTACAGTTGGTCGCAAAATAAACAACAACTCATATTGGTCTTTGGGTGGAAAATTAAAAGATTTATGGCTCTTAGAAGGGGAGGAGGAAAAAATGAAAAATGTAAAAATGAAAATGTCCTTTGTCCTCAAGACCAAAAAGGGCTGTAACCCTGAAGGGGTTAAAACTGTAATCTTCAAATCCTTTGTAAACCCCCAGTATAACTGTACATAGTGTAAGTAAAGTACAGTACAGCCATTACAATGGATACACATACACGTGATGTCATCTGCTGTGACATCACACATCAAAGAGACTTTCTCCAGGGTAGAATCCAATCCCTAACACTTATTTCCTCGGTTCGGCGGGTGAACACGTTCTCCTACTAGACCTGCGCTTATTTAGCAAATTGAAGAGAATTTTGTCTATTTAGGCAAAAGGATCCTGTAAGGACGGCGACCATGAAGCTAAGAGGTAGGAATAATGAAAACTTCCAAAATTTCAGTTTATAAATGGATTTAACATGAATGTATTAGTGTAAAGTTAATATAGTAGAGTGCAGTAAAGTTACTGATGTTCTCTTGTACAGTCTATCCTGGGTGGCTTTAAAGGGGGGCTTCCCCAGCGTTCGGCACATTTTGTTCCAAACGCTTGGAGCGGGCGGCGGGGGTTGTGACATTAGGGCCACGCCCCCTCAATGTAAGTCTATGGGAAGGTTGTGGTGTTACCTCACGAGGGGCGTGGCCGTGAAGTTGCGACCCTGTCGAATGCTGAGTGAACGCTGGGTGCTGCACAGAGATCGCTGAGGTACCAGCTGCGGGACCCCTGCAATCAGACATCTTATCCCCTATCCTTTGGGTAGGGGATAAGATGTCTAGAGGCAGAGTACTCCTTTAAGTCTCTTACAGCAATTGAGCAAATGTTTATTCCTGTGAGATAAATGATTTCAGTTTGTGAATCAATGCTTTAAGTATTTTGCCTTCTAAAAGAAAACATGGGAAGCTACTCTGATATTAGTGAAATAATATAATAATAGTAGTAATATAATTATAATAACAATGTTTTAGTCACACATAAGTTTAAAAAAAGCTTCATACAGTGATCCATGACATCTAATCTTCTAGCATATAGCCTATAAAATATTTATAGTTTGCTGTATAAATTACAGTTTTAACAAAAAAAGTATATATATATATATATATATATATATATATATATATATACATATATATGAACATATGTATTTACATATATATATATATATACATAAATAAATGAATGAATATAGGTCTAATATATTGTATCCTGTCGCTATTTTGCAGATATCCCAGTTCTCTCTGTGCCTGTCGTGTGTCTCATACATTACGTGACGAGTTTCCTTTGGCGGTATACTAACCTATATCATTATAAGGTCACTCCACCATATTATGAGATCCATAAAATACCTGGGAAGAAGATTAAGCACCGTGGTCAGCAAGCAGATGTGGCTATTGACATGGCTTTAGGTGACAATTCAGACCCACATGAATCAAGGCACAGTGATCATGTGACAGTCACCATGGCGGATAACCAGATGGATTTACCAACAACCTCTGAAGATGCCTCGGAGCCCAAAGTGTCTTGGCTGCAGCGGACTTGGCAATATGCTAAAAGCAAACTGAAGTGGTCCAATTATGTATCCAATGTGTGGGTTGGAGCATGGGCCATGGCCAAATGGACAGTAACCGGCATGATGACCACATTCAAGATGCCATTTTACTTCCTACATACAAAGCTAAGAAGTATTACAGCAAAGGCCATTGACGATCAATGTGAACCAATTTAACAAGATGCTGATTGGGTCACACAAGGTCTGCATATGGTTGGGGGTGGGGGTGGGGAGGAGCCCGAAATGCAGCCACCTCCACGTGGTGGGCTCTGGGTCACTTGATACATTAACAAGTGAGCGAGGAGCTGCATAATTCAAGGCACATTTCCCATATTGGACATACAGCTTGTAATGGAGACAGAAGATATTGTCCACCTAGAAACATAAGTGGGAAACAAGCCCTCCTATTGGATGATTAAGGAATCAGAGATCTGTAGAAGGGGAGAGTTGGATTCCCAGGAATGAAGGATGACAATATATCTCTAGCATAATATCTCTGGATAAGTGGATATGGTAGAAACAGTATAATTATTATTATTACTATTACTATTATTAACCCCTTAACCCCTTAAGGACCCAGGGCATATGGATACGCCCTGGGTTTTTGATCGTTAAGGACTCAGGGCGTATCCATACGCCCCTGTGAATTCCGGTCCCCACCACACGCCGGGCGGGGACCGGGATCCCAGCTGAAATCAGTCAGCAGGCATCCCATGCAACATGTCAGCGATCGCTGCAAATCGCCGGTGTATTTACACCGGCGATTTGCGCCGATTCCGGGTCATACGGGTCTATGGTGACCAGTATATAAAGGGGATCGCGGTTGTCAAAGAAACCCACGATCCCTCTGAAGGGATTGGAGTGAGGTGGCAGGGGTGCCACCCCTCCTATCCCTGCTAATGGTCATCAAGAAGCGACAACCAATTGCAGATCGGGGGCAGGGGGGTTAACTTTCAGTTTCCCCTTTCTACCCACCCACAGTAGGCTGGGCAGAACGGGGAAACCGACAGGATCCGGCATCGAAGCCCAATCACTAACCGGCGGCGGCTGCAGGCGGCGATCGGCAGGGGTGATCGGCGGCAGAAGAGGAGGACGGCGATGCGGCTCCCTGGATCCTACGAAAGCCGGTGAGTTGCCTAGCAACATCTGGAGGTCTACAGTCTGAGACCAATATACAGTGGTCTCTAAACTGTAGCCCTCCAGATGTTGCAAAACTACAACTCCTAGAATGCCCACAAAGCAGTTTGCAGTCTGGGCATGCTGGGATTTGTAGTTTTGCAACATCTGGAGGCCCACAGTTTGGAGATCAATGCACAGTAATCTCCAACCTGTGACCCTCCAGCTTTTGCAAAACTACAAATCCCAGAATGCCCAAATAGCAAACAGCTGTCTTGGCATGCTGGGAGTTGTAGTTGCGTACCTCCAGCTGTTGCATAACTACATCTCCCAGCATGACCTTCGGCGATCAGTACATGCTGGGAATTGTAGTTTTGCAACAGCTGGAGGCACACTGGTTAGAAAGTGCTGAGTTAGGTAACAGAACTTAACTGAAGGTTTTCCAACCAGTGTGCCTCCAGCTATTGCAAAAGTACAACTCCCAGCATGCACGGTCCGTTAGTACATGCTGGGAGTTGTAGTTATGAAACAGCTGGAGGTTTGCCCTCCCATGTGAACATACAGGGAAAATTCACACGGGCGAGTTTACAGTGGGGTTTATGTTTCAAGTTTGAGCTGCGGCAAATTTTTCGCCACAGCGCAAACTCCTAGCGGGAAACTCGCTGTAATCCGCCAGTGCGAATGTCCCCTAAAAATACTACACTAACACATAATAAAGGGTAAAACACTATATATACACCCCCTTACACTGTTCCCCCCCAATAAAAATGAAAAACGTATCGTACGGCAGTGTTTCCAAAATGGAGCCTCCAGCTGTTGCAAAACAACAACTCCCAGCATTTCCAGAGAGCCACTGACTGTCCAGGCATGCTGGGAGTTTAGCAACAGCTGGAGGCACCCTGTTTGGGAATCACTGGGATAGAATACCCCTATGTCCACCCCTATGCAATCCCTAATTTAGTCCTCAAATGCGCATGGCACTCTCTCACTTCAGAGTCCTGTCATATTTCAAGGAAACAGTTTAGGGCCACACATGGGGTATTTCCATAATTGGGGGAAATTGTACTACATATTTTGGGGGGCTTTTTCTCCTTTTATCCCTTATGAAAGGAAAAGTATGGGGCTACACCAGCCTGTGTAAAAAAATAAAAATGTTTACACTAACATGCTGGTGTTGCCCCATACTTTTTATTTTCACAAGCAGTAAAAGGGAAAAAATACCCCTAAAATTTGTAACGCAATTTCTCCTGAGCACGGAAATACCCCATAGGTGGGCGTAAAATGCTCTGCGGACGCACCACAACGCTCAGGAGGGAGAGTGCACTATGTACATTTAAGGTCTAAATTGGTGATTTGCACAAGGGTGGCTGATCTTACAGCGGTTCTGACATAAACGCAAAAAAAGAAATACCCACATATGACCCCATTTTGGAATCTACACTCCTCAAGGAATGTAACAAGTGGTATAGTGAGCCTTAACACCCCACAGGTGTTTGAAGAATTTTTCATTAAAGTTGGATAGGAAAATAAAAAAACAGAAAATAGGAAAAAAGCCCCCCAAAATTTGTAACCCCATTTCTTTTGAGTAAGAACATACCCCATATGTGGATGGAAAGTGCTCTGCGGGCGAACTACAATGCTCAGAAGAGAGGAGCACCATTGGGCTTTTGAAGGTAAATTTTGTCCGGAATTGAAGGCTACGTGTGTTTACAAAGCCCCCATAGTGCCAGAACAATGGACCCCGCCCCACACATGTGACCCCATTTGGGAAACTACACCCCTCACATAATGTAATAAGGGGTACAGTGAGCATTTACACCCCACATGTGTCTGACAGATTTTTGGAACAGTGGTCCGTGAAAATGAAAAATGTAATTTTTAATTTGCACAGCCCACTGTTCCAAAGACCTGTCAAACATCAGTGGGGTGTAAATACTCACTGCACTCCTTATAAAATTCTGTGAGGGATGTAGTTTCCAAAATGGGGTCACATGTGTGGGGTCCATTGTTCTGGCACCACGGGGGCTTTGTAAATGCACATGGCCCCTGACTACCACTCCAAACAAATTATCTCTCCAAAAGCTCAATGGCGCTCCTTCTCTTCTGAGCATTGTAGTTCACCAGCAGAGCACTTGACATCCACACATGGGGTATTTCCACACTCAGAAGAAAGGGGGTTACAAATTTTGGGGGTCATTTTCTCCTATTACCCCTTGTAAAAATGTAAAATTTGGGGGAAAAACAGCATTTTAGTGTAAACATTTTTTTTTCACTTACACATCAGACTTTTTTTTTCCAAACAAGTTTTTATTTTATTTTAAAGTCATTAACGCACAATACAAAGAGATAAGGAACAAAGGTAGGCGAGGGGGTCGCTGTCGCAGCAGCGCCTTCTCCATCATAGTATAGATAACAGTACAGATCTGGCATCAAAACATTGACCTGCACTTATTAACATCTGAGTTGTAACATAAGGAGGAGGGAGTGGGGATAGGGAGGTGTGGAGTAGGGTGGGGGGGGGGGGTGAGGGGAGAAGGTGTGGGTAGGGGTGGGGGGGAGGCATGTGACAGGGAGTGACAGTCATAATGCTGTAAGACCACGTAACGTATAATACATTTCCCTTGCATTGAAATCATACAAAAAAAGGGTAGAGGAAAACTTCTTTGTAGTTCTCCTCCATCCATCAGTTTAGTGAGTATGCTCGCCATGGTCCCCAGACAATGCGGTGTGCATCTAACGTTCTAATAGCTCTACTGGACATCTCTTCAAATACATGGATCTGTTGGACTTTCGTCAGCCACTCCGCAATTGAAGGGGGGAAGGACTGCAGCCATGTAAGGGGAATCAGTTGTTTGGCTGCCATGATCAAATGTGTGATCAATGAGGACTTGTCTGGGGAATACGTAACGGTTGGGCATCCCAAAAGCGCAGACGCCGGCGATAGTGAGATTTTCTTGCCAATGATTTTGGAGCATGTGTCCTCCACCTCCCTCCAATGTGGGGCAATAAGCGGACACGTCCACCAGATGTGGAAATGGGTACCGGTGTGAAGCTTACATCTCCAGCAGAGAGCGGAGTCTGTTAACTTGTGAAATCAGGCGTCCTGTACCATCTCGAGGTTAGTCTGTATTGTGATTCCTGAAGTCGGACACATCTCGAGAATCCCCTACTGGGAGTCAGTATGAACTTCTGCTCTTCTCTCGTAAAAGATATGTCTAACTCTCTCTCTCCCAAGACAGCAGAAAACCTGGGGGACGGAACGGGGAGCAGGCATCATATAGTGTGCGTAAGGCCGAGAGTTTCCTATGTTTCACGTCAAGGGAGGCTACATCTGACTCAAAGTCTGTAAGTTCCCTGAGGGGTAGAGAGCCCTCTATAAAGAGTCTACTGCATTTCTGAAAGTGAGCTATGTGCAGAAAAGTCTAACTGGTATCTGGGAAAAGCATCCTGACTTCTGTCTCTGTTAGAATCCTTCCGTTCGGGAACAGTTGTGATAAGGGTATGTGGGCCAATTTATTCCATATATCTGGGTGATCCACCACCCCACCGCCCACGACCACAGGCAGCACAGAAGAAGGTAGTAGAGGGGAAAGAGAGGGGGAAAGTGAGGGAAGCAGGAGACGAGCAGTACATAAAACACCAGAGAACAGGACGTCTTTGTTACGCGCGAGGCTACATGATGTAGGAGGGAGCCATAAGTCTGTCAATAGATCACCAGAGTAGTCGACTGATGCCACCTCTAGAGTGATAGGGACTAATTAAATCTATCCATCTGCGGAGCTGTATCAGGTTGTAGAGTTTCTCCACATCTGGCGCATCCATTCCCCCCTGGGCGCTTGTGCGAGAGAGTAGCGAATATGCTGACCTAGGCCTCTTTTGCTTCCAAATAAAGTTAGAAAAGAGAGACTTGACGCTGGAGAAGAAGGAGGCAGGTAATGTGATCGGTAGCATCTGTAATGTGTATCTAACCTTAGGGAGCACATAGCAGTTAATCAGGTTTTTCCTACCCATCCATAGGATCAGGGGAAGATCATATCCAGCCAATGTCTCTTTAATCTCTGCTAGTAGGGGTTTAAAGTTAAGTTGAAAAATGCTTGTGAGCGAGCTAGGTATTTTAACCCCTAGATACGTGAGTGACGATTTGGCCCAGGGGAAAGGGGACAGGGAGTCGATCTCCTTAATCTTAGCTGCAGATAAAGTAATGTTTAATAATTCCGACATAGAAACGTTTACTTTAAAGTTCGACAGCGAGCAAAAGTCTACGAACAGGTCTAATAAACTAGGCAGTCCGTGTGCAGGGTCACTTAAGAGAAATAGTAAATCATCTGCGAAGGCTAGTGCTTTAAGCTCTCCCCTCGGGGTTTTGTATCCTGAGATACTGGTCAACTGTCGAACTCTCTGTAAAAGCGTTTCCATTGTTAGTATAAAAAGGGTTGGGGACAGAGGCCATCCCTGCCTGGTCCCGTTTGTGATCCGGAACGGGGGGGATATGTCATCGTTGACCATCAACGAAGCATACGGTTGTGTGTAAAGGGACATAAGAGCTGTTATAAACTGCGGGGGAAATCCGAAGCGGTGTAGTGTCTCCTTCATATACTCCCAATTGACCCTATCAAATGCCGTCAACGCCAAGAAGGACAAGGGGCAGTCTTTTCATGTGAGCATGTTGGATCGCAGTTAGCAGTCTCAATGTGTTCGTGCGACCCTCCCTACCTGGTACAAATCCCGACTGGTCCACGTCTACTAAGTGGGGAAGATGACTCTTGATTCTCAAGGAGAGCAGTTTAGCCCAGATTTTGAGGTCTAAGTTCAGAAGTGATATTGGTCTGTAGCTCCCACAGTCTTCTGGGTTCTTGCCTTCCTTGTGAATGAGAGTGACATGTGCTTCAAGGGACTGTTTAGGGAGAGGAGACCCACGGAATAAAGCCTCGCAAACAGAGGTGAGGTGGGGGATCAGAACGTCTGCATATTTACGGTAGTATTCCAGTGGAAGACCGTCCGGGCCCGGATTCTTCCCCGGTGGGAAAAAAAGAGACCACTCTCTGCACTTCTTCAGGGGTAATAGGTAGCATGAGTTCTCTCTGCATGTGTTCGTCCAAAGTAGGGAGATTTAGTGATGTCAGAAATCTTTTCGTCGCCTCTCTACGGCCGGAAGCAGAGTCCGGGGACTCTCCCTCTGATAAATTATACAGAGAGGTGTAAAACGTCTGGAAAGCTTTAGCAATGTAGGGCGTGTCTGTATACCGGTGGCCTCTCTCATCTCTCACTGCATGAATGTGTTGTTTTGTTCTCGCCTTCTTTATAAGTGTGGACATGAGCTTACCTCCCTTGTCCCCGTGTGCATAAATACGGTGCCTGTGGTGGAGGTAGGCCTTCGCTGATTTTTCGGTGAGGAGAGTATTAAGGGTGGTGCATAGGGATTTAAGTGTCTCCTGAATCGCTATCGCCCCGGTAGGCTTGTGTATCCTCACCAGGGTGGAGATTTCAGACAGAATGTCAGTGATCTTGCGCTGCCTCTCTTTCTTCAGTTTGGAACCCCAGGAAATGAATATCCCTCGCATGAAGGCCGTTCCCGACTTAGAGTTTAAATCAAAGTATAAGGATAACTGTTGCGTAATGTCAGCTAGAGCAGTCTGATTAGAAAGGATGCCTTCATTCAATCTCCAGCACCAAGAAATGGAGGGGAAAGGGGACAGAGACAAAGAAAGATGTACAGGAGCGTGATCGGAGATAGTAATAGAGTCAATACCTGTGGTCATGAGCGTCGGGAGGAGAGACTTGTGGAGCAGCAAATAGTCAAGTCTGTGGTAGGATCTGTGTACTGACGAGTAATTGGAGTAGTCACGGATGGAAAGATTCCTCTGTCTCCTTGCATCTATAAGAGATAAATCAGTTAGTTTGGAGTGTAGTTTGGCAAGTGTTCTCTGGGGAACAGCAGTACGTGCTTGAGAAGTGACTAAAAGCGGATTAAGTGAAACATTCAAATCACCACCTAATATCACCGGACCATCTGCAAACGCCCGGAGGTCTTCCAGTGCCCCCAAAAGCCATGACACCTGGGCATTGTTAGGGGCATATAGATTCACCAGAGTTAACTTGCGATTGTACAATAGGACATTTAGGAAAAGATATCTTCCCTCAGAGTCAGAGAGAGTCTGTAGAACCTTAATCGGGCAACTTTTGTGTATGGCTATAGATACACCTTTAGATGCCGAGGTGTCATGGCAGGAGTGGAACCACTGGTCATAGTAGCGGCGAGGTAAATTCGGTATCTTGTGCAACTTAAAATGAGTTTCCTGAAAATAAACAACTGACGGTTTCAATCTATGGAGAATCCTCAGTGCATGGCTTCTCTTGTGATGAGTGCTCAGTCCCCGTACATTGAAGGAGACAAACGTTGTGAGAGCTCTGTCAGACATAGTGAACACTCGGGGATGTATAGAAAATATTTAACTATTTCTGTCTGAGGAAGTGTCCAGATCTAAGCTGCAGCAAAGGGAAGTCTTACGTAAGGCTGGGGGGGTTGGAGTATGTATGTTTGAAGGAGAGCAGATGATAGAGGTGAAGTGTAGGCGAGTCCGGAGTATGGGGCTGAGGGAAGAGGAAAATGGAAATAGTAGACTGTGATGAGGAGGAAAAGGGTGGGGGGGTGAGGGAACGGAAGGTGTAGTGAGGGTATATGGAAGAAAGAGGATAAGCAAGTGGAGCAGGAAGAAGCAGTGGAGAAGAAATGGGAGATGTGGGGGGGGGAGGTAAGGTGAAGTAGTAGGCAGGTGAGAAGAGTGGATCAGAGGGAAATGTTGGAAGCGGAGTGGAGAGGGAGGGCGGGAGAAGAGAAAGGAAGATAAAAGAAAATAATGAGAAAAGAGAAGGTGGGTAAGGAAATACAGGTGAGAAAAGGAAGATTTAGAAAAGGTCAGTGATTCAATATGTAAGAGTGGGCAGTAGTTCAAATGACCTGAGGGTGAAAGTCGTTACAGGTAACAGGTGCACTCAGGTACCTAGCACCTAATGTGGTAGGGAGAGTGCCAGTGGGGGGGGGGGGGGGAAAGTAGGAAATTATAGGAAATCCTAGCCTGAGGCGCACACTAATACACTCTTAACATTAAGATAACATGAAACATCCTAACGAGGTGGGACAATCTTGTGGAAATACAACCAGTAAAAACATTGCGAACATTGAGGATCAGCTACTATGCACGATAGTAAGAGTAATAACCCAATCAACACCTCCAAATAGCACACAGTAACCGAATACAGGAGAGACGGAGGCAAACATCAAAAGTCTCGTCGTTGAGATAAAGGTAAGGGCATATGTGAGTACCGTAGATCCGGGTGTAGTCGCTGGTTCACCTGGCCACAGGAGGGGGGGGGGAGGGGGAGAGATGGGACCAGAGGACTGGGGTTATCAGGGTCCTTGCTTGGAGCAGTAGTTGAGGGGGGGGAGGGAGTCTCAGATTACGCTGGCTCGTTGTGAAGACCTCAACCCGTTGTGAAGGCGATCGGAGTCCAGTATGCAGTCCAAACAAGTCCCAGTAGCTATGGAACCTAAGAATGGGAGAGTGAAGGGGCGGATTCGGGTGGCAGGGTGATTGAGGGGCGCATGGGCAACATCCTGTCTCTAAATGGCAAGCGGGACTAGTCATCCTCCTTCCATAGCACATGGGGTTAGAGAGATGGGCTAAGAGAGTTTACCTAGTCCGTGGAGGTGCCGTCTCCGCTGGAGAGTCTAAGGGGTGGACCGTAATCCCATCTCAACAACGAGTAAGCTCCGTCCACGAACTCTAGCGATGTCCTGTGGCTCCAGGGGCATCATACAGGTAAATTCCAGGACCGCACATCTTATGTGCTTGAGGCAAGGGCCTGTTTCTTTGCCTTGGGAGTACGGGGTCTGGCTACCCTCTTCCATTCGCCGATGACCGGGAGCGGCGGCAGTGGTTCCGCCACCGCAGCCAGGAGCCATGAAGGTATCTCTACTGGCTCGATACCGATCTGCAACCCAGGCACCAGCTAGATCAGACGGTGTCCGTATCGCAATCCTCTTGCCGTCTTTGATCAACGACAGTCCAAACGGGAACAGCCATGCGTATTGTATACCAGCGTCCCGTAGCTTATCCAACAGGGGTCTCATCAGGCGTCTTTTCAGTAAGGTCGTGGGCGCAATGTCCTGGTACAGTGTAACTTCTAGACATGTGCAATTCGGTTCGGCACGAATGTCTAATTTACCGAATTTTACCGTTTTCGGGCATTCGGACCGATCCGAATGCACGAAAACATATTTTGAACATTCCCGAATAGCCACGATAATACGAATAGCTGTAAATAACGAATGCATTCGTTATCCCTAAATGACGTAAATAATTCATTCTGATAACAAAGATAATAAAAAGGATACAGATACAGTTTGATTTTTCGGATACATTCGGTATTCGGGTACATTCGGTAAATCTTTTTATTCTTTTTTTGGACTTAAGCGATCCTAAAAAAATTATGGAGATACCTTTTTTATAAAAATTTCGTAGGGTACCATAAAAAAATCATAATAAAATAGATACAGTAGTGATGGCAAAAATTGTATCTAATGAAATGTATCTTTTTTATTATGAAATGTTTATTCATTTTTAAACAGGGATCATTTTTTGTGAGCGGGTAAAGCACTAAAAATGTAGCCGACAATAATAAAAATGTAGTGTGTGCGTGTTTTTCACTTTTTTTAAAAACATTTTTTAGGTAGTACTACTACTCCCAGCATGGAACTCACTCTTCCATGATGGGAGTAGTAGTTACCTGTACTAATTGACAGATCGCAGGGGTCCCTTGCAATCCTCTTGTATAACGTATAGATGCGGTGGCCGCTCTTCTATGGTCCCCTGCACTCACGTATATATACACATATTCATATTTCCCGCAGAGCTGTGATTGGCCAGATGGTTCCAGCCAATCACAGCTCTCTGTGAGAAATAGGAATATGTGTATATATACGGCCGTGCAGGGGTCCATAGGAGAGCAGCCGCTGCATCCATACATTATACAGGAGCATCACAGCGGGTGTCAGGAGTGATACCTGCAGTGATCTTTCCTTTACTACAAGTACTACTACTCCCAACATGGAGTACACTCTGCCTCATGCTGGGAGCTGTAGTACCTGCGTTAATAGACAGATCGCAGTGGGTGTCAGAAGTTACACTCGCTGCGATAGGTCTATTAATGCAGGTACTACAGCTCCCAGCATGGAGCAGAGTGTGCTCCATGTTGGGAGTATTAGTACCTGCAGTAAGGAACAGATCCCAGGGATGTCACTTCTCCTGGCACCCGCTGCGATCCTCCTGATGTGAATGTCAGGATCAGCTGTTCTCAGGGCTACAGAGCCGGGAGAACAGCTGACGCTGAGCCGTAGGTATACATCGTATATCTACTGCCCAGCAAGAACTTACAGTGAGCTTGCAATGTGTATACAGTATACACATTGCTGGCTCACTTAACCCCTTGCTGAGCTGTGCACTATGTGCAAGCCCAGCAAGGGAAGAGTTAACTTACACTGCTGGACAGTGTAGGTTAACCCTTTGGGCGTTATACACTATATACAGCTATCTATAGATAGCTGTATGTGGTATCCCAGTACCGCATTTCATACGGTACTTATTTATCTATGGGTCCCCGTAGCCAGAGTCCCTAGGACTTAGTAATCTCTGTTAGTCAGTTTGCCCCTAGTTGCCTCTATTATATTATATAGATTTCTAATTTGTCCATAGAATAATGTATATAGTATTATTTCTGTATATAAATGGTTAATTACTTGTTTCCATGGTGTCAGAGGGCCCTCGGGTCATGTGATGCGTTCCAAGCCTCATTCTGGATGCGTTCCAGGCCTCACTTTGGTATTTCTAGACTCATTTTGGGTTTTGCAATGTGTATAGATCCTGTGATGTAAGCAATCCCATGATACCATGTAAAGTGAATGGTAGACGTTCGGACCAATCAAAATCGCCACGCCCCCTGCCCATATAAGGGAGCGGCGGCCATCTTATCTCTCTCTTTCTCCTGGCTCTTGATGAGAGAAGACCTATATCGCAGTGAGTTAGGCCTGAGCCTTGCAGCAACGGCTGAATGATCTAAATTATAGAGTGTGTCATTCCCTAAGCACTCTGCAGTATCACCGGACCCAATATTTCCCCTAAATCCGGATGGATCTGCACATCACTCCCTAAATTCAGAGACAAGTTTAATGCAAGGTCCGCAACTTCTGCCAGTCGCTAAGCAACCTAAGAACTCTTATATGAGACTGTTACTACGCATTGGATATTGCAAGCACTGCAGTAAAGTTATTCAAGTTCAAGGTAAATCTGCTTGTGGACCTTCAGTCATTTCATTGCACCTATCGTTTCTGGGAAGGGCGGCGATAGGCCGGAACATGGATTCAGCATACCAGCCCTGACCCTGGCGTCACGAGTGACTGGGTTAATATTAACCCCTCATATACCAACATTATACCATCCCTACTATACACCCCCCAAGGGCTACCACATGTATGTAGTATATACAGAAGACGAAGTCCGCTTACTTCCCTCGAGTACCGGGCAGGTCCATGTAGCTCCGCCCCTAGTGATGACGTAATTAGAGGACAGAGCTACAGAAGGGAACAAGGCTAGTTAATCTGAAGCTCTGTTCAAATTGTCCGTTTTGCATAATGTTAACAGACCCTTCTGGCAGTGTCTACCCAGACAGGGAGACTCCAGCTGTTGCTAAACTACAACTCCCAGCATGCCCAGAGAGCCAAAGGCTGTCTGGGCATGCTGGGAGTTGTAGTTTTGCACCAATTGGTGGCTCCCTGTTTGGGTAGACATTGCATCATGGGTGCTCTCTCCAGCGGACAGCACCAAAAATGTCATAACCAATTTTTTGTTTTTTTTCTTTCTTCTCGTTTCAGATGCGTGTATGCAGAGGATTACTGCGGATTTGATGGATTACGGCGGATTATTTTTTTCTTTTAATAAAAAGGTTAACGAGGGCTGTGGGGGAGTGTTTTTAAAATAAAATAATTTTTCCAATGTCTTGTGTTTTTTTTTTTATTGAATTTTCAGGCTTAGTAGTGGAAGCTGGTCTTATTGACTGACTCCATTACTAAGACAGGGCTTAGTGCTAGCCCCAAAAACAGTTAGAGCTAACCCCCAATTATTACCCCGGTACCCACCGCCACAGGGATGTCGGGAAGAGCCAGTACCAAAAGGCCCGGAGTGTCAAAAATGGTGCTCCTGTTCCTAGGCGGTAACAGGCTGGCGTTATTTAGGCTGGGGTGGGCCAGTAACAATGGTCCTCGCCCCCCTGGTAACATCAGGCTGTTGCTGTTTGTTTGGTATTGTGTTGAGAATGAAAATACGGGGAACCCTATACGTTTTTTATTTTATTTAAATAAAAAAAATAAAAAAACTTATAGGGTTCCCCGTATTTGCATTCTCAGCACAATACCAACCAAACAGCAACAGCCTGACGTTACCAGGGTGGGCGAGGACCATTGTTACTCTCCCTTCCCAGCCTAAATAATGCCAACCTGTTACCGCCTAGGCCCAGGAGCGCCATTTTTGACGCTCCGGGCGTGTTGGTACCAGCTCTTCCCGGCACCCCTGTGGCGGAGGGTACCGGGGTAATAATTGGGGGTTAGCACTAGCTGTTTTTGGGGCTAGCACTAAGCCCTGGCTTAGTAATGGATTCAGTCAATAAGACCGGCTTCCACTACTAAGCCTGAAAATTCAATTAAATAAAAAACACAACACATTGGAAAAATTATTTTATTTAAAAAAACACTCCCCTACAGCCCTCGTTAACCATTTTATTAAAAGAAAAAAAAAATAATCCGCCATAATCCATTGAATCTGCAGTAATCCTCTGCATACACGGATCTGAAACGAGAAGAAAAAAAACACAAAAAATTGGTTATGACATTTTTGGCGCTGTCCGCTGGGGAGAGCAACCATGATGCAATGTCTACCAAAACAGGGAGCCACCAATTGGTGCAAAACTACAACTCCCAGCATGGCTGTCTGGGCATGCTGGGAGTTGTAGTTTAGCAACAGCTGGAGTCTCTCTGTCTGGGTAGACACTGCCAGAAGGGTCTGTTCACATTATACAAAACGGACAATGTGAACAGAGCTTCAGATTAACTAGCCTTGTTCCCTTCTGTAGCTCCGCCCCCTAATGACGTCATCAATGGGGGGCGGAGCTACACGGACCTGCCCGATACTCGAGGGAAGAAAGCGGACTTCGTCTTCTGTATATACTATATACAGCTATCTATAGATAGCTGTATATAGTGTATACCGCCCAAAGGGTTAACCTACACTGTCCAGCAGTGTAAGTTAACTCTTCCCTTTCTGGGCTTGCGCATAACGCACAGCTCAGCAAGGGGTTAAGTGAGCCAGCAATGTGTATACTGTATACACATTGCAGGTTCACTTTAAGTTCTTGCTGGGCAGTAGATATACGATGTATACCTACGGCTCAGCGTCAGCTGTTCTCCCGGCTCTGTAGCCCTGAGAACAGCTGATCCCGACATTCACATAAGGGCGATAGCAGCGGGTGTCAGGAGGAGTGACATCCACTGGGATCTGTCCCTTACTGCTGGTACTAATACTCCCAACATGGAGCACACTCTGCTCCATGCTGGGAGCTGTAGTACCTGCATTAATAGACAAATCGCAGCGAGTGTAACTTCTGACACCTGCTGCCATCTGTCTATTAATGCAGGTACTACAGCTCCCAGCATGGAGCAGAGTGTACTCCATGTTGGGAGTAGTAGTACTTGTAGTAAAGGAAAGATCACTGCGGGTATCACTCCTGACACCCGCTGTGATGCTCCTGTATAATGTATGGATGCGGCGGCCGCGCTCCTATGGTCCCCTGCACGGCCGTATATATACACATATTCCTATTTCTCACAGAGAGCTGTGATTGGCTGGAACCATCTGGCCAATCACAGCTCTGCGGGAAATATGAATATGTGTATATATACGTGAGTGCAGGGGACCATAGAAGAGCTGCCGCCGCATCTATACAAGAGGATCACAAGGGACCCCGGCGATCTGTCAATTAGTACAGGTAACTACTACTACCATCATGGAACAGTGTGTTTCATGCTGGGAGTAGTAGTACTACCTAAAAAATGTTTAAAAAAAAGTGAAAAACACGCACACAATACATTTTTATTATTGTCGGCTACATTTTTAGTGCTTTACCCGCTCACATAAATTGATCCCTGTTTAAAAATTTATAAACATTTCACAATAAAAAAGATACATTTCGTTAGATACAATTTTTTCCATCACTTCTGTATCTTTTTTATTATTATTTTTTTTATGGTACCCTACGAAATTTTAATAAAATCTCCATAAATTTTTTAGGATCGCTAAAAAAGTCCAAAAAAGAATAAAAAGATTTACCCGAATGTACCGAATACCAAATGTCCGAGACAGCACCAATCACAATTGCCCAGCAGGAGTGAGGTGGCACTGGTGCCACCTCACGTTCATGGTGATTGGTCGGCTGAGACCGGCTGATGAATCACGGCATCTTCTGGGCAGTCCTGACGGCACCCGTTCTGCCCCTAGTCTGGAGGGCGAGAGCGGGTACCGACCATGTAGTGTGCAGCGGCGGGGAAAGCTTACTGTTGGGGGCAGGAAATGACTGGCAGCAGGAGGTGAGGCCTGTGTGCCTCCTACTGTTTCATAACTACAACTCCCAGCATGCACAGCCAAAGGGCATGCTGGGAGTTGTAGTTATGTAACAGGTGGAGACACGCTGGTTGGGAAACACTGTGCTGTACAGATGCAGTGGGGCCGGTATGAGAATAGCTCTTAGTGTAAGATTATATGGGAATGGTCCTAACCTTTGAAGTGGGAACTTGCACTTAATGCAGATTCCATTTTTTTGGAGCCAAAAGCAACACGAGTTGTGTGTCTCATCTTGCTCCTCCGCTGCTGCTGAAGCCGTCTCCAGAGTTTTTGTGATCTGGAGTATTGTTATTGGAAGTCTCCTTGGCAGCTCTGGAAGACGGATATCATGGTAGAGATGTCTGTTCCGAGAAACGAAGTTCCAGAAAAAAACTTTTTGAAAGAGATTTATCATTCTTTTCAAACGTACGGCTTTTATATGACAATTGTTTTTTAACTTACTTTTGCTTATGTGTGACCTATTTATCAAAAAGTCGCACGACTTTGAAAAATAAATCGCACGGAAGCAAAAGCATTTTTTTAAATCAGAAAAGTTTTCCCTTATGTTAATAGCCGAAGTTCTTTATCTACCCTTTATTACCATTAGTGTTACTAGAGAGTGACTGGGAGGGGGTGTACTGCATCAGGTGACACCCTGACTGGCCTCCCTGGCACTAAATAGCTGCACTCCAACTATCCCGCAACAACCCATCCACCCTCCTCTGAAATTAAAAAAGTATTAAAAACACACTATGCCGCACCATGAATATCCGTACTCTGGGGGCTTTTTTGTTTAATTTTGAGCCCACATTTTGTGACGTTGGTGGGTGGAGACTTGCGCCACCGCGCTGAGGAAGGAGTTTACATCAGGAAGGAAGGCAGCGCAGCACCAACAGGCACATAAACAATAGTGAAGCCACACAAAAAAAAAGCGGCTCGGTACATTACCCACCCCAAAATGTGCATGAAGCTGCATTACTATGGATTTTTTTTTTTTTTTAAAGGAAAATTTTTGTGCCACATATGGGTTATTTACGTAGTCTGTAAAAATCTTACACAATTATTTTGTGCCTTATTCTATTTTAACACAACATTTTCAAATTTAGTGGGTACGCCAGCATGTACGTGTCCTACAATTAACAAGGTGTGCAGTGTGTATTTTTAACCATAAAATAATAGAGTTGTTATATAATAAATTTTTTCTATAATTAACATTAAGCTTTGTGGTGTCCCGGTACAGGACCTATCCTGTACCATCCTTAAGTCCCCTCAGGAAGAGTCCCTTAGGTTCATATGGCTCTCCTGCAGGGCTCCCCCCTTGTCTTATAAATGCAGTGTATATTCATTATGTGTATTAATTGTTCATATGTATAAAGTTGTACAGTTTGTATAAAATGTATAGGACCTTCATTGGTCATGTGATCTACTGTCATGTGATATACCCAGAGTTCCATCGGCACAGGAACCCCAGGCATTAGCAACCAATGGGCTTTAGTCCAGCCCCCTAGTATATAAGTGGCTGTAGTCTCTATACTCTCTTATTTCTTGGACTCAAAAGGAAGCACAAAGTCCTGTATACTGCAAATTCATCTCATCTAGACCAAAGCCAAAAGAAACACAACCACTTCTAAAACATGAGTTACAATTCTCTCTACAAATCCAGTGACTACTCCTCAGCTAAGGAATATATCAGTAGCACAGTGGTCTACCTAAATATCTCAATAATAACAAGTCCAAGCAAACCTGTGAGGTATCCTGTGTCCCGGTTGCCTCTGAAGGAACTGCATAATTGTAAAGACTGTTCCCTAAACAAGTAAACGTTCCAGTTTATTTAGAATCCTTGCTGTGGACATTCCTCTATTACAAACCGTTCTTGGGTTGATTGATGGCGATTACCATACCAGAATAACCACATCCTGGCGTCACGAACACTAAGGGGTTAACAACATCTTGCCCCCAGGGTTTATACAACCAGACCCTGTTACATACTGCTACACCCCAGTCACCACATCTCAATGTAGTAGCAGCAACAGTGAGATAATGTAGAGTATGTATAACCATTGCAGACATCATGCATACCATACAGTGGGGATCAAAAGTTTGGGCACCCCAGGTAAAAATTTGTATTAATGTGCATAAAGAAGCCAAGGAAAGATGGAAAAATCTCCAAGAAGCATCAAATTACAGATTAGACATTCTTATAATATGTCAACAAAATTTAGATTTTATTTCCATCAATTACACTTTCAAAATAACAGAAAACAAAAAAATGGTGTCTGCAAAAGTTTGGGCACCCTGCAGAGTTAATATCTTGTACTGCCCCCTTTGTCAAGTATCACAGCTTGTAAACACTTTTTGTAGCCAGCCAAGAGTCTTTCAATTCTTGTTTGAGGTATCTTTGCCCATTCTTTCTTACTAAAGTTTTCAAGTTCTTTGAGATTTCTGGGCTGTCTGTCACGCACTGTTCTTTCAACATCTATCCATACATTTTTCAATTATGTTGAGGTTGGGAGATTGTGAAGGCCATGGCAAAACCTTCAGTTTACGCCTCTTGATGTAATCCCCCGTGGATTTCGAGGTGTGTTTAGGATCATTATCCATTTGTAGAAGCCATCCTCTATTTAACTTCAGCTTTTTCACAGATGGCATCAAGTTATCATCCAAAATTTGCTGAAGTTTTATTGAATCCATTTTTCCTTCTACTCGTGAGATGTTCCCTGTGCCACTGGCTGCAATACAACCCCAAAGCATGATTGATCCTCCCACCCATGCTTAACAGTTGGACAGAGGTGCTTTTCATTAAATTCTGTTCCCCTTCTTCTCCAAACGTACCTTTTGCTCATTCCGGCCAAAAAGTTCAATTTTAACCTCATCGATCCACAGAACTTGTTTCCAAAACGGTGAAACGCTAATTTTTGTGGTGAGGATGTAAAAGAGGTTTTCTTCTGATGACTCTTCCATGAAGACCATATTTGTACAAGTATGTTTTTATAGTGGAATAGTGTACCACAACTCCAGTGTCTGCCAGATCTTTCTGGGTTTTGAATTGTTTTTCTCACAATCCTGCGAGCTGTTCTGTTTGATATTTTTTTGGTCTTCCAGATCTTGTTTTAACTTCCACTATTCCTGATGACTGCCATTTCTTAATTACATTCCGAACAGAGGATATTGACATCTGAAAACGTTTTGCTATCTTCTCATAGCCGTCTCCAGCTTTGTGAGCATCAACTATTTTCAGTTTCAGATTTCTAGACAACTGCTTAGAAGAACCCATGGTGCTGATTGTTGGGGCAAGGTCAGATGAGTCTGGGCATTTAAAACCTTTGAGATTCACATCACCTGGTCTTCCCAGATGATGATTGAGAACAATCCATGACACTGGCAGGTCTCAGCTGTGCAAAGGGGGCAGTGCATGCTATAAATTCTGCAGGGTACCCAAACTTTTGCAGACGCCATCTTTTTGTTTTCTGTTATTTTGAAAGTGTAAATGATGGAAATAAAATCTAACTTTTGTTGACGTATTATAAGAATGTCAAATCTGTAATTTGATGCCTTTTGGAGATTTTTCCATCTTTCCTTGGCTTCTTTAATACAAATTTTTACATGGGGTGCCCAAACTTTTGATCCCCACTCTATATAGCAGTCAAATGTCAGTAAGATTGTCAGTCAGTCAAATATGATAGTACTAATAATATGTGCATAGTCACTAGAGATGCATAATAATATGTAGGTATATCTCTATAAAAAAAAATAATAAAAATAAATAAAGGTATTGTTGTAAAATGTAAAAGTATTGTTACCATATTCATGGCTGTGTTCTTAAAGGGGTACTCCGCTGCCCTGTGTCCGATGCTCCGCTTCCCAGCGTCCGGAAGTTTATTGTTCCGGACGCTGTGTGCGGGCTTCCGTGTTCAGGGCTGCCCCTCGTGACATCACGCCCGCCCCCTTCGTGATGTCACGCCCTCCCCCTCAGCGAAAGACTATGCGAAGGGGGGCACGATGGCCATCATGCCCCCTTCCCATAGACTTTCATTGAGGGGGCGGGCATGACATCATGAAGGGGGCGGGCGTGACGTCACGAGGGGCAGCCCTGAACACAGAAGCCCGCACACAGCGTCAGGAACAATAAACTTCCGGACGCTGGGGAGCGGAGCTTCCGACACAGGGCAGCGGAGTACCCCTTTAAGGAACCTTGTCTCAACCATTAAATGGTAAATTATATCCAGCAAGTACTAAAATTAACCAATATCCTCCTGTTCCCAAGTTACAGAGCATGTATGGACATTTTAATGTGTACTGAAATTGGACGTTATAGTTAAATGCTTCAGGACTACATTCGGCCCAATGGCCATTTCGCTCCTCTCCCTAAGGGGACAGACGTTGAGGGCGACTTTCATTAAACAAGGGGGTTTGAGGTGTCCCGGTACAGGACCTGTCCCCTCAGGAAGAGTCTCTTAGGTCCATAGGGCTCTCCTGCAGGGCTCCCCCCTTGTTGTCTCATATAAATGCAGTGTATATTCATTATGTGCATCTATTATTCATATGTATAAAGTTGTACAGTTTGTATAAAATGTATAGGACCTTCCTTGGTCATGTGATCTACTGTCATGTGATATACCCAGAGTTCCATGGGCACAGGAACCCCAGGCATTAGCAACCAATGGGCTTTAGTCCAGCCCCCTAGTATATAAGGTGCTGAAGTCTCTATTCTCTCTCTCTTATCTCTTGGACTTAAAAGGAAGCACAAAGTCCTGTATACTGCAAATTCATCTCATCTAGGCCAAAGCCTAAAGAAACACAGCCACTTCTAAAACGTGAGTTACAATTCTTTCTACAAATCCAGTGACTACTCCTCAGCTAAGGAATATATTAGTAGCACAGTGGCCTGCATAAATATCCTCAAAACTACAAGTCCCAGCAAACCTGCAAGGTATCCTGTGTCCCGGTTGCTTCTGAAGGAACTGCATAATTGTAATGACTGTTCCCTAAACATTTCAAGTAAAAGTTCCAGTTTATTCAGAATCCTTGCTGTGGACATTCCTTTATTACAAACCATTTCTGGATTGGTTGACGGCGGTTACCATACCGGAATAACCACATCCTGGCGTCACGAACACTAAGGGGTTAACAACATCTTGCCCCCAGGGTTTATACAACCAGACCCTGTTACATACTGCAACATCCCAGTCACCACATCTCAATGTAGTAGCAGGTAAACTCAGACTTACAAGTGGGTTGAGTTCAGTTCACATTGGGTGAGATATTAAAAAATTACTGTCATTTCTGTTCCAGCGATATTAATCACACCATTTTTTTTCTCCTCACATTTTTAAAGGTCTCTTGTGCTGCTTTTAAAATATTTACCCCTTAAGGACGCAGGGCATATCCATATGCCCCCATTTCCGAGTCCTTAAGGACTCAGGGCATATAGGTATGCCCTGCGTTCTTCCAGCTCCTGCCGATCGCTGGGCATGGACCGGGATGCCTGCTGATATCGTTCAGCAGGCATCCCGGCATATTGCCCAGGGGGGTCCAGAGGTCCATTCAGATGTGCGATTTGTGGTTATTCCGTGTCAATTGGGTCTCTGGTGACCCGGTGACCCGGAAAAAAAGGGTGAATGGGGCTGTCCGAGACAGCCCCATTCCCCCTTACTCAGCAGGAGTGAGGTGGCATGGGTGCCACCTCACGATCACGTGATTGATCGGTCGAAGCAGCAGCAGGATTGGGCCCGGCGGCAGGATACAGTGCGGCGGTCCCGGCGGCAGGATACAGCAGGAGGTGAGGCCTGTTCACCTCCTGATGTTGCTTAGCAACAACTCTCGGCATGCAAAGCCAAAGGGAATGCTGGGAGTTGTAGTTTTGCAACAGCTGGAGTTCCAACTACAATTCCCAGCATGCCCTTTGGTAGTCTGTGCATGCTTGGAGTTGTGGTAATGCAACAGCTGGAGGCACATTTTTTCTATGAAAAAGTGTGCATCTAGTTTTTCATAACTACACCTCCCAACATGCACAGACTACCAAAGGGTATGCTGGGAGTTGTAGCAATGTGCCTCCAGCTGTTGCAAAACTACAACTCTCAGCATGCCCTTCGGCTGTCAATGCATGCTGATTGTTGCAGTTTTGCAACAGCTGGAGACACATTGGTTGTGAAACATAGTTTGTTACCTACCTCAGTGTTTTGCAACCAGTGTGCCTCCAGCTGTTGCAAAAATACAACTCCCAGCATATATGGTCTGCCAGTGCATGCTGGGAGTTTTTCCAAATTTTCCATCGCAGCTCAAACTTACTGTAAATCTCCGCCCATGTGAATGTACCATAAAAACACTACACAACCAATGCCGTTACTGAGACATGGTTTAATGAATGGAATAACTGGGACATATCCATACCAGGGTACTCTTTATACAGAAGAGACAGAGAAGGCAAGAAAGGAGGAGGAGTGGCCCTGTATGTGAAAGATAGCATAAAATCTAACCTAATACAAGTTAGTGAGGAAACCACAGAGTCAGTTTGGGTTACGTTGCAGTTTGGTAACCATGCAGTAACTTGTGTAGGTGTGATATACAGACCACCTGGCCAAGTTAAAGAAGTAGATGATCTACTAGTTGAAAAAATATCTAAAATGACAATGAAAGGAGAAGTTATCATTATGGGAGACTTCAATCTTCCGGATATAAACTGGAAAACCAAAATAGCTAGTTCTGCCAGGAGTACAAATATTCTAAATTACCTACTGGGATTATTTCTACAACAAGTGGTTGAGGAGCCAACGCGGAAGGAGGCCATTTTGGATTTGGTTTTCACAAATGGGGATTTGGTATATGATGTTATTGTTGGCGAAAGCTCTGGATCTAGTGATCACCAGTCAGTGTGGTTTAATATAAGAACAGTGAAGGAGTCACACCACACAAAAACAAAAGTTTTAGATTTTAGAAAAACAGACTTTTCAAAAATGAGATTAGTCATAAATGAGTCCCTATCAGACTGGAACAAATTACATGGAGTTCAGGAGAAATGGGACTACTTAAAAGACGCTTTATTGAAGGCAACAGAAAATTGCACAAGACTTGTCAGTAAAAGCAGAAAAAGGAAGAGACCACTGTGGTACTCAGCAGAAGTGGCCAAAATCATAAAAAACTAAAAACTAGCATTTAGTAATTATAAAACAACCAGAGCAATGAAGATAGGGAATTCTACAAGACTAGGCAGAAAGAGACCAAGCAAGTTATAAGGACTTCTAAAGCACAGGCAGAAGAAAAACTAGCTCAGTCTGTGAATAAAGGGGATAAGACATTCTTCAGATATATAAATGAAAAAAGGAAATCAAAAAAAGGAATAACTAAATTAAAAACAAAGGAAGGAAGGCATGTAGAAGAGAATAAGGGGCTAGCCGACTGCCTTAAGTGAAGACAAATAAATCACAGGGGCCTGATGGGATACACCCAAAATTATTAAAAGAGTTTAGTGGTGAGCTAGCAAAACCGTTAGCAGATTTATTTAACCAATCAATGGTAACAGGAGCCGTGGAAAGATTGGAAATTAGCAAATGTTGTGCCCATTCACAAGAAAGGTAGTAAGGAGGAATCAAGCAACTATAGGCCAGTAAGTCTGACATCAATAGTGGGGAAATTAATGGAAACCCTACTAAAGGATAAGATTGTGGAACATCTAAAATCCCATGGATTGCAAGATGAAAAACAACATGGGTTGACTTCAGGGAGATCATGTCAAACAAATCTTATAGATTTTTTTTGACTGGGTGACTAAACTAATAGATGGCGGAGGGGCAGTAGACATCACATATCTAAATTTTAGTAAGGTTTTTGACACTGTCCCACATAGAAGACTTATCAATAAACTACAGTCATAGAGCTTGGACTCCAATATTGTTGAGTGGATTAGGCAGTGGCTGAGTAACAGACAACAGAGGGTTGTAGTCAATGGAGAATATTCAGAGCAAGGTCTTGTCACCAGTGGGGACCTCAGGGATCTGTACTGGGACCAATATTGTTTAATATCTTCATTAGCGATATTACAGAAGGTCTCGATGGTAAGGTATGTCTTTTTGCTGATGACACAAAGATATGTAACAGGGTTGATGTTCCTGGAGGGATCCGCCAATTGGAAAAGGATTTAGGCAAACTAGAAGAATGGTCAGAACTCTGGCAACTGAAATTAAATGTGGATAAGTGCAAGATAATGCACCTGGGGCGTAAAAACCCTCAGGCAGAATATAGATTATTTTACACTGCCCTGACCTCAGTATCTGAGGAAATTGATTTAGGGGTAATTATTTCAGAAGACTTAAAGGTAGGAAGACAATGTAAAAGAGCAGCAGGAAACGCTAGCAGAATGCTTGGCTGTATAGGGAGAGGTATAAGCAGTAGAAAGAGAGAAGTGCTCATGCCGCTGTACAGAACACTGGTGAGACCTCAATTGGAGTATTGTGCGCAGTACTGGAGGCCGTATCTCCAGAAGGATATAGATACTCTAGAGAGAGTTCAGAGAAGAGCTACTAAACTAGTACATGGATTGCAGAATAAAACTTACAAGGAAAGGTTAACTCCTTAAGGACCAAGGGCGTACAGGTACGCCCTTGGTCCTGCTCTCCTGATATAACGTGGGGTTACACAGTAACCCCGCGTCATATCACGGCGGGCCCGGCGTCATAGTGAAGCCAGGACCCGCCTCTAATAGCGCGCAGCGCCGATCGTGGCGCCGCGCGCTATTAACCGTTTAGCCGCGCGCTCAGAGCTGAGCCGCGCGGCTAAAAGTGAAACCGAAAGTGGCCGGCTAGCTCAGTCGGGCTGTTCGGGTTAGCCGCGGCTAATCGCGGCATCCCGAACAGCTGACAGGACAGCGGGAGGGCCCCCACCTGCCTCCTCGCTGTCCGATCGCCGAATGACTGCTCAGTGCCTGAGATCCAGGCCTGAGCAGTCATGCGGCAGAATCGTTGATCACTGGTTTCTTATGAGAAACCAGTGATCAATGATGATCAGTTTGTGCAGTGTTATAGGTCCCCATGGGACCTATAACACTGCAAAAAAAAGTGAATAAAGATCATTTAACTCCTCCCCTATTAAAAGTTTGAATCACCCCCCTTTTCCAATAAAAAAAAAAACACAGTGTAAATAAAAAAAATAAATAAACATATATGGTATCACTGCGTGCGGAAATGTCCGAATTATAAAAATATATCATTAATTAAACCGCTCGGTCAATGGCGTGCGCGGAAAAAAATAGTGCATTTTTGGTCACTTGTTATATCATTTAAAAATGAATAAAAAGCGATCAATAAGTCCTATCAATGCAAAAAAATGGTATCGTTAAAAACTTCAGATCACGGCGCAAAAAATTAGCCCTCATACTGCCCCACACGGAAAAATAAAAAAGTTATAGGGGTCAGAAGATGACAATTTTAAACGTATTAATTTTCCTGCATGTAGTTATGATTTTTTCCAGAAGTCCGACAAAATCAAACCTATATAAGTAGGGTATCATTTTAATCGTATGGACCTACAAAATAAAGATAAAAAATGTACTACGTAGAAACGGAAGCCCCCAAAAGTTACAAAACTGTGTTTTTTTTTTCAATTTTGTCGCACAATGATTTTTTTTTTCGTTTCACCGTAGATTTTTGGGCAAAATGACTGATGTCATTACAAAGTAGAATTGGTGGCGCAAAAAATAAGCCATTATATGGATTTTTAGGTGCAAAATTGAAAGAGTTATGATTTTTTAAAGGCAAGGAGCAAAAAACGAAAATGCAAAAACGGAAAACCCCCCGGTCCTTAAGGGGTTAAAGGACCTTAACATGTATAGTTTGGAAGAAAGAAGAGACAGAGGGGATATGATAGAGACTTTTAACCCCTTAAGGACCGAGCCCTTTTTCACCTTAAGGACCAGAGCGTTTTTTGCAATTCTGACCACTGTCACTTTAAACATTAATAACTCTGGAATGCTTTTAGTTATCATTCTGATTCCGAGATTGTTTTTTCGTGACATATTCTACTTTAACTTAGTGGTAAAATTTTATGGTAACTTGCATCCTTTCTTGGTGAAAAATCACCAAATTTGATGAAAAAAATGAAAATTTTGCATTTTTCTAACTTTGAAGCTCTCTGCTTGTAAGGAAAATGGATATTCAAAATATATTTTTTTGGGGTTCACATATACAATATGTCTACTTTATGTTTGCATCATAAAATTTATGAGTTTTTACTTTTGGAAGACACCAGAGGGCTTCAAAGTTCAGCAGCAATTTTGACATTTTTCACAAAATTTTCAAACTCGCTATTTTTCATGGACCAGTTCACGTTTGAAGTGGATTTGAAGGGCCTTCATATTAGAAATGCCCCATAAAAGACCCCATTATAAAAACTACACCCCCCAAAGTATTCAAAATGACATTCAGTAAGTGTATTAACCCTTTAGGTGTTTCACAGGAATAGCAGCAAAGTGAAGGAGAAAATTCAAAATCTTCATTTTTTACACTCGCATTTTCTTGTAGACCCAATTTTTTAATTTTTACAAGGGGTAAAAGGACAAAATGTTTACTTGTATTTGTAGCCCAATTTCTCTTGAGTAAGGACATACCTCATATGTCTATGTTAATTGTTCAGCGGGCGCAGTAGAGGGCTCAGAAGGGAAGGAGCGTCAAATGGTTTTTGGGGGGCATGTCACCTTTAGGAAGCCCCTATGGTGCCAGAACAGCAAAAACACACACATGGCATACCATTTTGGAAACTAGACTCCTCAGGGAACGTAACAAGGGGTAAAGTGAACCTTAATACCCCACAGGTGTTTCACGACTTTAGCATATGTAAAAAAAATTATATTTTTTTACCTAAAATGCTTGGTTTCCCAAAAATTTTACATTTTTAAAAAGTGTAATAGCAGAAAATACCCCCCAAAATTTGAAACCCAATTTCTCCCGATTCAGAAAACACCCCATATGGGGGTGAAAATTGCTCTGCTGGCGCACTACAGGTCTCAGAAGAGAAGGAGTCACATTTGGCTTTTTGAAAGCAAATTTTGCTCTGGGGGCATGTCGCATTTAGGAAGCCCCTATGGTGCCAGAACAGCAAAAAAAAAACACATGGCATACCATTTTGGAAACTAGACCCGTCGGGGAACGTAACAAGGGGTAATGTGAACCTTAATACCCTACAGGTGTTTCACGACTTTTGCATATGTAAATTTTTATTTTTATTTTTTACCTAATCTGCTTGGTTTCCCAAAATGTTAACATTTTTAAAAAGGGTAATAGCAGGAAATACCCCCCAAAATTTGAAGCCCAATTTCTCCCGATTCAGAAAACACCCCATATGGGGGTGAAAATTGCTCTGCTGGCGCACTACAGGTCTCAGAAGAGAAGGAGTCACATTTGGCTTTTTGAAAGCAAATTTTGCTCTGGGGGCATGTCGCATTTAGGAAGCCCCTATGGTGCCAGAACAGCAAAAAAAAAACACATGGCATACCATTTTGGAAACTAGACCCCTCGGGGAACGTAACAAGGGGTAATGTGAACCTTAATACCCTACAGGTGTTTCATGACTTTTGCATATGTGAACATTTATTTTTTTTTTTTTACCTAAAATGCTTGGTTTCCCAAAATTTTTACATTTTTAAAAAGGGTAATAGCAGAAAACACCCCCCAAAATTTGAAGCCCAATTTCTCCCGATTCAGAAAACACCCCATATGGGGAAGAAAAGTGCTCTGCTGGCGCACTACAGGTCTCAGAAGAGAAGGAGTCACATTTGGCTTTTTGAAAGCAAATTTTGCTCTGGGGGCATGCCGCATTTAGGAAGCCCCTATGGTGCCAGGACAGCAAAAAAAAAAAACACATGGCATACCATTTTGGAAACTAGACCCCTCGGGGAACGTAACAAGGGGTTAAGTGAACCTTTATACCCCACAGGTGTTTTATGACTTTTGTATATGTAAAAAAAAAATTATTTTTTTTACCTAAAATGCTTGTTTTCCCAAAAATTTTACATTTTTAAAAAGGGTAATAGCAGAAAATACCCCCCATAATTTGTAACACAATTTCTCCCGAGTACGGCGATACCCCATATGTGACCCTAAACTGTTGCCTTGAAATACGACAGGGCTCCAAAGTGAGAGTGCCATGCGCATTTGAGGCCTAAATTAGGGATTGCATAGGGGTGGACATAGGGGTATTCTACGCCAGTGATTCCCAAACAGGGGGCCTCCAGCTGTTGTTAAACTCCCAGCATGCCTGGACAGTCAGTGGCTATCTGGCAATACTGGGAGTAGTTGTTTTGCAACAGCTGGAGGCTCCGTTCTGGAAACAGTGGCGTACCAGACGTTTTTCATTTTTATTGGGGAGGGGAGGGGGGCTGTGTAGGGGTATGTGTATATGTAGTGTTTTTTTACTTTTTATTTTATTTTGTGTTAGTGTAGTGTAGTGTTTTTAGGGTACAGTCACACGAGCGGGGGTTCACAGTAGTTTCTCGCTGGCAGTTTGAGCTGTGGCAGAAAATTTGACGCAGCTCAAACTTGCAGCCGGATACTTACTGTAATCCTCCGCCCATGTGAGTGTACCCTGTACGTTCACATTGGGGGGGGGAACATCCAGCTGTTGCAAAACTACAACTCCCAGCATGGACGGTCTATCAGTGCATGCTGGGAGTTGTCGTTTTGCAACCGCTGGAGGCTCCGTTTTGGAAACAGTGACGTACCAGACGTTTTTCATTTTTATTGGGGAGGGGGGCTGTGTAGGGGTATGTGTATATGTAGTGTTTTTTACTTTTTATTTTATTGTGTGTTAGTGTAGTGTAGTGTTTTTAGGGTACAGTCGCACGGGCGGGGGGTTCACAGTAGTTTCTCGCTGGCAGTTTGAGCTGCGACAGAAAATTTGCCACAGCTCAAACTTGCAGCCGGATACTTACTGTAATCCTCCGCCCATGTGAGTGTACCTGTACATTCACATTGGGGGGGGAAACATCCAGCTGTTGCAAAACTACAACTCCCAGCATGTACGGTCTATCAGTGCATGCTGGGAGTTGTAGTTTTGCAACAGCTGGAGACACACAGGTTGTGAAACACCGAGTTTGGTAACAAACTCAGTGATTTGCAACCAGTGTGCCTTCAGCTGTTGCAAAAGCTACAACCCCCAGCATGTACGGACAGCGGAAGGGCATGCTGGGTCTTGTAGGTATGCAACAGCCGGAGGCATACTACATTGGCTGGGGATGCTGGGGATTGTAGTTATGCAACAGCTGGAGACACACTGGTTTACTACTTAACTCAGTGTGCCTTCAGCCGTTGCAAAACTACAACTCTCAGCAGTCACCGACAGCCAACGGGCATGCTGGGAGTTGTAGTTATGCAACCACCAGATGCACCACTACAACTCCCAGCATGCACTTTAGCAGATTGTGCAAGCTGGGAGTTGTAGTTACACAACAGCTGAAGGTACACTTTTCCATAGAAAGAATGTGCCTTCAGCTGTTGCAAAACTACAAGTCCCAGCATGCCCATAAGGGCATGCTGGGAGTTGTGGTGGTCTGCCTCCTGCTGTTGCATAACTACAGCTCCCAGCATGCCCTTGTTGCATGCTGGGAGCTGTTGCTAAGCAACAGCAGGAGGCTGTCACTCACCTCCAACGATCCAGCCGCACAGGTCAGTCCCTCGTCGTCTCCGCCGCCGCCGCTGCTCCTGGGGCCCCGATCCCAACAGGGACGCCGGGGATCGGGGTCCCCAGCACCGGGGGTCGTCTTCCCGCACCCGCTCACGTCCTCCGGAAGAGGGGCGGAGCGGGTTGCGGGAGTGACACCCGCAGCAGGCGCCCTGATTGGTCGGCCGGTAATCCGGCCGACGAATCAGGGCGATCGTGAGGTGGCACCAGTGCCACCTCACCCCTGCTGGCTCTGGCTGTTCGGGGCCGTCTCTGACGGCCCCGATCAGCCAGTAATTCCGGGTCATCGGGTCACTGGAGACCCGATTGACCCGGAATCTGCCGCAGATCGCTGGACTGAATTGTCCAGCGATCTGCGGCAATCGCCGACATGGGGGGACATAATGACCCCCCTGGGCGATATGCCGGGATCCCCTCCGGCTAGCGGTGGGGGCCGGAAATGCTCAGGGCGTATCCATACGCCCTCGGTCCTTAAGGACTTGGAAACGGGGGCATATGGATACGCCCTATGTCCTTAAGGGGTTAAATACATAAAGGGAATCAACAAGGAAAAGTAGGAGAGCATATTTTAAAGAAGAAAAACTACCACAAGAGGACATAGTTTTAAATTAGAGGGGCAAAGGTCTTTGCATTAATATCAGGAAGTATTACTTTACTGAAAGAGTAGTGGATACATGGAATAGCCTTCCTGCAGAAGTGGTCGCTGCAAATACAGTGAAGGAGTTTAAACATGCATGGGATAAGCATAAGGCTATCCTTCATATAAGATAGGGCCAGGGACTATTCATAGTATTCAGACTATTGGGCAGACTAGATGGGCCAAATGGTTCTTATCTGCCGACACATTCTATGTTTCTATGGTTCTACAAGAACATGCGAGTGTAAAAAATGAAGATTTTGAATTTTCTCCTTAACGTTGCTGCTATTCTTGTGAAACACCGAAAGGGTTAACACACTTTCTGAATGTCAGTTTGAATACTTTGGGGGGTGCAGTTTTTATAATGGGATCATATATGGGGTATATCTAATAAGAAGACCCCTCAAACGCACTTCAAAACTGAACTGGTCCCTGAAAAAATTTTGTGGAAAATTGGAAAATTGCTGCTGAACTTTGAAGCCCTCTGATGTCTTCCAAAAGCAAAAACATATCAACTTCATGATGCAAATATAAAGTAGACATATTGTATATGGGAATCAATATATAATTTATTTGCAATATCCATTTTCCTTAAAAGCAGAGAGTTTCAAAGTTAGAAAAATGCAAAATTTTCAACATTTTCATGAAATTTGGGGATTTTTCACCAAGAATGGATGCAAGTAACGATGAAAATTTACCACTGTGTTAAAGTTGAATATGTCGCGAATAAACAATCTCGGAATCAGAATAATCAGTAAAAGCATCCCAGAGTTATTAATGTATAAAGTGACAGTGGTCAGAATTGCAAAAAAGGGCTGAATCCTTAAATGGGTACTCTGCCCCTACACATCTTATCCCCTATCCAAAGGATAGGGTATAAGATGTCCGATCGCCGGGGTCCCTCTGCTGGGGACCCCCGGGATCGCCGCTGCGGCACCGCACTATTATTACTGCACAGAGCGAGTTCACTCTCTGCGTAATGACGGGTGATACAGGGGATGGAGCAGCGTGACGTCACAGCTCCGCCCCTTGTGACATCACGGCCCAATCCCTTAATGCAAGTCTGTGGCAGGGGGTGCCCATAGACTTGTATTGAGGGGGCGGGACGTGACGTCATGAGGGGGCGGAGCCGTGACATCACGATGCTCCATCCCCTGTATCACCCGTCATTACGCGCAGAGCAAACACGCTCTGTGCAGTAACAATAGAGTTGTGGTGCAGCAGAGATCCTCGGGGTCCCCAGCAGTGGGACCCCGGCAATCTTCCATCTTATCCACTATCCTTTGGATAAGGGATAAGATGTCTAGGGGCAGAGTACCCCTTTTAGGTGAAAAAGGGCTCTGTCCTTAAGGGACTAAAATATGTGAGAGTTCTTTTTCGCAACCCTTTTTTTTTGCGTCAAAATTGCTGAGTTTGGCACCAAATTTTGAATCATGGAAAATTCTGGCGGAGCATCTCATATAATATTCCATGATTACCAGTGCCCATACAAGCAATTACTATATGAATACAACATGTCCAGGGGTTAAATGTGAGTGCAAGTGCAGTGACCATAAAACATTTATTTATTTAGTTTTAGCAGTTTGGGGACAGGGGGGGGGGGTTAACTTTCGGTTTCCCCATCCTGCCTACCCACAATAGGTGGGTCAGAACGGGGAAACCGTCAGGGACCGTCACCGAAGTCCACTTACCCATCGGTGGCAGCAGCGATCGGCGGCAGAAGAGGATGGCGGTACGGCTCCCTGGATCCTACGGAAGCTGGTGAGTTGCCTAGCAATATCTGGAGGGCCACAATTTGGAGATCACTGTGCAGTGGTCTCTAAACTGTAGCCCTCCAGATGTTGCAAAACTGCAAATCCCAGCGTGCCCAAACAGCTGTCTTGGCATGCTGGGAGTTGTAGTTGCGTACCTCCAACTGTTGCATAACTGTAGGGTGGGCCATTTATATGGATACACCTTAATAAAATGGGAATGGTTGGTGATATTAACTTCCTGTTTGTGGCACATTAGTATATGTGAGGGGGGAAACTTTTCAAGATGGGTGGTGACCATGGCGGCCGTTTTGAAGTTGGCCATTTTGAATCCAACTTTAGTTTTTTTCAATAAGAAGAGGGTTATATGACACATCAAACTTATTGGGAATTTCACAAGAAAAACAATGATGTGCTTGGTTGTAACGTAACTTTATTCTTTCATGAGTTATTTACAAATTTCTGACCACTTACATAGTGTTCAATGTGCTGCCCATTGTGTTGGATTGTCAATGTAACCCTCTTCTCCCACTCTTCACACACTGATAGCAACACCGCAGGAGAAATGCTAGCACAGGCTTCCAGTATCCGTATACACTGCTATATACTACTATATACACCGCAGGAGAAATGCTAGCACAGGCTTCCAGTATCCGTAGTTTCAGGTGCTGCACATCTCGTATCTTCACAGAATAGACAATTGCCTTAAGATGACCCCAAAGATAAAAGTCTAAGGGGGTCAGATCGGGAGACCTTGGGGGCCATTCAACTGGCCCTCGATGACCAATCCACTTTCCAGGAAACTTTTCATCTAGGAATGCTCGGACCTGACACCCATAATGTGGTGGTGCACCATCTTGCTAGAAAAAACTCAGGGAACGTGCCAGCTTCAGTGCATAAAGAGGGAAACACATCATCATGTAGCAATTTTGCATATCCAGTGGCCTTGAGGTTTCCATTGATGAAGAATGGCCCCACTATCTTTGTACCCCATATACTACACCATACCATCAATTTTTGTGTTCCAACAGTCTTGGAGGGATCTATGCAATGTGGGTTAGTGTCAGACCAATAGCGGTGGTTTTGATTGTTAAAGGGGTACTCCACCCCTAGACATCTTATAGCGAGATGTCTGATCGCGGGGGTCCCGCCGCTGGGGACCCCCTCAATATAGCATGCGGCACCCACCTTTTTTCTGCTCGGGAAGCGCTGGAGGGTCTGAGTCCAGACCATGGGAACAGAAGTTTGTGATGTTATGACTCCTCCCTCATGTGACGTCACGCCCCGTCCCCTCAATGCAAGTCTATGGGAAGGGGCGTGACGGCCATCAGGCATCTTATCCCCTATCCTTTGTATAGGGGATAAGATGTCTAGGGGTGGAGTACCCCTTTAACTTCACCATTCACATAAAAGTTTGCCTCATCACTGAACAAATCTTCTGCGTAAACTGAGGGTCCTGTTCCAATATTTCTTTTGCCCATTCTGCAGCACCTGAAACTACGGATACTGGAAACCTGTGCTAGCATTTCTCCTGCGGTTTTGCTATCAGTGTGTGACGAGTGGGAGAAGAGGGTTGCATTGACAATCCAACACAATGGGCAGCACATTGAACACATTTTAGAAGTGGTCAGAAACTTCTAAATAACTCATGAACATTAAAACCAAGCAAATCATTGTTTTTCTTTTGAAATTCGCAAAAAGTTTGATGTGTCACATGACCCTCTTTCTATTGAAAAAACAAAAGTTGGATTCAAAATGGCCAACTTCAAAATGGCCGCCATGGTCACCACCCATCTTGAAAAGTTTCCCCCCTCACATATACTAATGCGCCACAAACAGGAAGTTAATATCACCAACCATTCCCATTTTATTAAGGTGTATCCATATAAATGGCCCACCCTCCCAGCATGCCCTTTGGCGATCAGTACATGCTGGGAGTTGTAGTTTTGCAACAGCTGGAGGCACAATGGTTGGAAAATACTGAGTTAGGTAACAGAACCTAACTGAAGGTTTTCCAACCAGTGTGCCTCCAGCTGTTGCAAAAGTTCAACTCCCAGCAGGCACGGTCTGTACAGGGTACATTCACACGGGCGAGTTTACAGTGAGTTTTCCGCTTCAATAAAGAAAAATGAAAAATGTATCGTATGGCAGTGTTTCCAAAACGGAGCCTCCACCTGTTGCAAAGCAACGACTCCCAGCATTTCCGGACAGCCAAAGACTGTCCAGGCATGCTGGGAGTTTAGCAACAGCTGGAGGCACCCTGTTTGGGAATCACTGGCGTAGAATACCCCTATGTCCACCCCTATGCAATCAATAATTTAGTCCTCAAATGCACATGGCGCTCTCTGACTTTGGAGCCCTGTCGTATTTCAAGGAAACAGTTTAGGGACACATATGGGGTATTTCCGTACTTGGGAGAAATTGCAATACAAATTTTGGGGGGCTTTTTCTCCTTTTACCCCTTATGAAAAGGAAAAGTTGGGGGCTACACCAGCCTGTTAGTGTAAAAAAATTAAAATTTTTACACTAACATGCTGATGTTTCCCCATACTTTTTATTTTCACAAGCGGTAAAAGGAAAAGCACGGAAATACCCCATATGTGGGTGTAAAATGCTCTCAGACGCACAACAAGGCTCAGGAGTGAGAGCCCATTTGAGGCCTAAATTGGTGATTTGCACAGAGGTGGCTGATTTTACAGTGGTTTTGACATAAACGCAAAACAATAAATACCCACATGTGACCCCATTTTGGAAACTACAACCCGCACAGAACATAAGGGGTATAGTGAGCCTTAACACTAAAGAATTTTCATTAAAGTTGGATGGGAAAATGAAAAAAACTAAAAAAAATTCACTAAAATGCTGGCATTACCCTAAATTTTTCATTTTCACAAGGGAAAATAGGAAAAAAAGCCCCCCAAAATTTGTTCTTCTGATTAAGAACATACCCCATATGTGGATGTGAAGTGCTCTGCGGGTGAACTACAATGCTGAGAAGAGAAGGAGTGCCATAGGGCTTTTGAAGATAAATTTTGTCCGGAATTGAAGGCCACGTGTGTTTACAAAGCCCCCATAGTACCAGAACAATGGACCCCCTCCCCCACATGTAATCCCATTTTGGACACTACACCCCTCATGTAATGTAATAAGGGGGTACAGTGAGCATTTACACCCCACAGGTGTCTGACAGAATTTTGGAACAGTGGTCCTTGAAAATGAAAAATGCATTTTTTCATTTGCACAGCCCACTGTTCCAAAGACCTGTCAAACGCCAGTGGGGTGTAAATGTTCACTGCACCCCTTATTAAATTCTGTGAGGGGTGTAGTTTACAAAATCGGTTCACATGTGGGGGGTCCACTGTTCTGGCACCACGGGGGCATTTGTAAACGCACATGGTCCCTGACTCCCATTCCAAACAAATTCTCTCTCCAAAAGCTCAATGGCGCTCCTCCTCTTCTGAGCATTGTAGTGCGCCATCTCCAGAGATCTTGAGACCAGAGAAGTAGATTGTCGATATTACTGATCAGTATTCAAAATCAAAAGATAGCTATTAACAGTTATAATTTAATAATGGGAATAAGTATCTCCTCCAATAAAAAAATTAATTCCCCCTCTTCCCATTTTACAAATAAAAATTTGTAAAAAAAATAAAATAAATCAACATATTTGGCATAACAATGTCCAGAAAAGTCAGAATTATTAAAATATAGTGTTAATGATTCCATATGGTGAAGGGCATAAAACGTAAAAATAAAAAAAGTCCAATGCTGAATTGTGATCACATCCCAGAAAAAAATAAAATAAAAAAAAGTCATCAAAAATCACATGTACGCAAATGTGGTACCGACAAAAACAGCAAATCACAGATTAAGTGCCAGTACAAGCATAACCATATGAATAAAACATGTCCAGGGGTTAAATGTGAGTGCAGGTGCAGTGAACATGAAAAATTCAGGACAACAGGTTTTCATTTTTGCGCTTAAGTTTTTTCCTCCTCACCTTCTTAAAATCATAACACAGACTCCTATGGGGCTGTTTTTTTGCGCCACATATTGTACTTTGTAATGACATCAATCATTTCACCACAAAATCTACAGCAAAACGAGAAAAAAAATATTAGTGGGGCAAAATTGGAAAAAAAACAAACACCATTTTGAATTTTTTTTTAGGGGCTTCCGATTCTACACAGTGCACTTTTCGGTAAAAATGACACCTTGTTCTTTAGATCCATACAATTAAATTGATATCCAGCTCATTAAGGTTTGATTTTGTTTAACATTAAAAGTTATAACTTTTTGCACCAAAATTAGTACGTTTAAAATTGTCCTCTTCTGACCTCTATAACTTTTTCCTTATGCAGGGATGTATTCGGAAAAAAATTAGCACTCATACAATTTAAAACGTACTTACATTGTTCAAAAAGTTTGATTTTTTTTTTTAAACAGTACAAAAAGAGTAAAGCGTGTACCCAAACATTGACCCACAGTATAAAAAGAACATGTCAGTGTTATCATACACTTCACTGTGTAAAAATAAAAACTATCAAAAGTTGCAAAATTGCCGTTTACTTCTCAATTTCCTGCCGCAAATAATATATATACATTTTTATAGTACCATATATTTTATGTTAAAATTAAAGGTTTCATTACAAAGTACAGTTGGTCGCAAAAGAAACAAACCCTCATATTGGTCTTTAGGTTGAACATTTTAAGATTTATGGCTCTTAGAAGGGGAGGAGGAAAAATTTTAAACATAAAAATGAAAATTTCCTGTGTCCTCAAGACCAAAAAGGGCTGTGACCCTGAAGGGGTTAAAACTGTAATCTTCAAATCCTTTGGAAACCCCCAGTATATAACTGTACATAGTGTAAGTAAAGTACAGTACAGCCATTACAATGGATACACATACACGTGATGTCATCTGCTGTGACATCACACATCAAAGAGACTTTCTCCAGGGTAGAATCCAATCCCTAACACTTATTTCCTCGGTTCGGCGGGTGAACACGTTCTCCTACTAGACCTGCGCTTATTTTGCAAATTGAAGAGAATTTTGTTTATTTAGGCAAAAGGATCCTGTAGGGACGGCGACCATGAAGCTAAGAGGTAGGAATAATGAAAACTTCCAAAATTTCAGTTTATAAATGGATTTAACATGAATGTATTAGTGTAAAGTTAATATAGTAGAGTTCTGAATGCTTGGAGCGGGCGGTGCGGGTCGTGACATCACGGCCACGCCCCCTCAATGTAAGTCTATGGGAGGGGGTGTGGCGTGATGTCACGAGGGGCGTGGCTGTGACATTACGACCCTGTCACCCAGTGTTCTGAATAAAGGCTGGGTGCTGCACAGAGATCGCTGGGGTCCCAGCTGCGGGACCCCGGCGATCAGACATCTTATCCCCTATCCTTTACATAGGGGATAAGATGTCTAGGGGCAGAGTACCCCTTTAAGTTTCTTACAGCAACTGGGTAAAGGTTTACTCCTGTGAGATAAATGATTTTGTGTGAACACACACACAGACATATATATATATATATATATATATATATATATATATATATATATATATATATATATACATAAATACATGAATGAATATAGGTCTAATATATTGTATCCTGTCGCTATTTTGCAGATATCCCAGTTCTCTCTGTGCCTGTCGTGTGTCTCATACATTACGTGACGAGTTTCCTTTGGCGGTATACTAACCTATATCATTATAAGGTCACTCCACCATATTATGAGATCCATAAAATACCTGGGAAGAAGATTAAGCACCGTGGTCAGCGAGCAGATGTGGCTATTGACATGGCTTTAGGTGACAATTCAGACCCACATGAATCCAGGCACAGCGATCATGTGACAGTCACCATGGCGGATAACCAGATGGATTTACCAACAACCTCTGAAGATGCCTCGGAGCCCAAAGTGTCTTGGCTGCAGCGGACTTGGCAATATGCTAAAAGCAAACTGAAGTGGCCCAATTATGTATCCAATGTTTGGGTTGGAGCATGGGCCATGGCCAAATGGACAGTAACCGGCATGATGACCACATTCAAGATGCCATTTTACTTCCTACATACAAAGCTAAGAAGTATTACAGCAAAGGCCATTGACGATCAATGTGAACCAGTTTAACAAGACGGCTGATTGGGTCACACAAGATCTACATATGGTTGGGGGTGGGGGTGGGGAGGAGCCCGAAATGCAGCCACCTCCACGTGGTGGGCTCTGGGTCACTTGATACATTAACAAGTGAGCGAGGAGCTGCATAATTCAAGGCACATTTCCCATATTGGACATACAGCTTGTAATGGAGACAGAAGATATTGTCCACATGGATTTTGCACATAAGTGGGAAAACAAGCCCCCCTATTGGATGATTAAGGAATCAGAGATCTGTAGAAGGGGAGAGGTGGATTCCCAGGAATGGAGGATGACAATATAACTCTAGCAGAATATCTCTGGATAAGTGGATATGGTAGAAACAATATCATTATTTTAATTACTATTATTATTAACCCCTTAACTCTTTGCGGACCCAGGGCGTATGGATACACCCTGGGTTTTTGATCGTTAAGTACCCATGGGAATTCAAGTCCCCGCCGCGCACCGGTTGGGGACTGAACCGGGATGCCTGCTGAAATCATTCAGCAGGCATCCCATGCAACATGTCGCCAATTCTGGGTCATACAGGTCTATGGTGACCCGGAATATAAGGGGGATATCGGTTGTCCGAGACACCCACGATCCCCCTGAAGGAATAGGAGTGAGGTGGCAGGGGTGCCACCCCTCCTATCCCTACTATTGGTCATCAAGAAGCGACAACCAATAGCAAATCGGGGGCGGGGGGGTTAACTTTTGGTTTCCCTGTTCTGCCCACCCACAGTAGGCTGGGCAGAATGGGGAAACTGACAGGGACTGCCACCGAAGTTTAATTACTCATGGGCGGCGGTAGCAGGCGGCAATCGATGGGGGTGATCGGCGGCAGAAGAGGAGAAAGGCGATGCGGCTCCTTGGATCCTACGGAAGCTGGTGAGTTGCCTGGCAACATCTGGAGGTCTACAGTCTGAGACCACTATACAGTGGTCTCTAAACTGGAGCCCTCCAGATGTTGCAAAACTACAACTCCTAGCATGCCTACACAGCAGTTTGCTGTCTGGGCATGCTGGGATATGTAGTTTTGCAACATCTGGAGGGCCTCAGTTTGGAGATCACTGTACAGCGATCTCTTAAACTGTGACCCTCCAGCTGTTGCAAAACTACAAATCCCAGCATGCCCTTTGGTGATCAGTACATGCTGGGAATCGTAGTTTTGCAAAAGCTGGAGGCACACTGTTTGGAAAGTACTGAGTCAGGTCACAGAACCTAACTGAAGGTTTTCCAACCAGTGTGCCTCCAGCTATTGCTAAAGTACATCTCCCAGCATGCATGGTCTGTCAGTGCATGCTGGGAGTTGTAGTTTTGAAACAGCTGGAGGTTTGCCTCCCCATGTGAATGTACAGGGTACATTCACATGGGCGGGTTTACAGTGAATTTTCTGCTTCAAGTTTGAGCTGCGGCAAATTTTTCGCCACAGCCCAAACTCCTAGTGGGAAACTCAACGAAAACCTCCGCCAGTGCGAATGTACCCCAAAAACACTACACTACATAATAAAGGGTAAAACACTACATATACACCCCTTACACTGTCCCCCTCCCCCCCAATAAAAATGAGAAACTTATCGTATGGCCGTGTTTCCAAAACAGAGCCTCCAGCTGCTGCAAAACAACAACTCCCAGCATTTCCGGACAGCCACTGACTGTCCAGGCATGTTGGGAGTTTAGCAACAGCTGGAGGCACCCTGTTTGGAATCACTGGCGTGGGGGTCTTTTTCTCCTTTTACCCCTTATGAATAGGAAAAGTTGGGGGTTACACTAGCCTGTTAGTGTAAAAAAAAAAAAAAAAATGTTTACACGAACCTGCTGGTGTTGCCCCCTACTTTTTATTTTCACAAGCAGTAAAAGGAAAAAAAGACCCCCAAAATTTGTAACGCAATTTCTCCTGAGCACGGAAATACCCCATATGTGGCCGTAAAATTTTCTGCGGACGCACAGCAGGGCTCAGGAGTGAGAGCGCACTATGTACATTTGAGGTCTAATTTGGTGATTTGCACAGGGGTGGCTGATTTTACAGCGGCTCATTTTGGAAACTACACCCCTCATGGAACGTAACAAAGGGTACAGTGAGCCTTAACACCCCACAGGTGTTTGAAAATTTTTCATTAAATTTGGATGGGAAAATGAGAAAAAAAAACTAAACATAATATGCTGGTGTTAACCTAAATTTTTCATTTTCACAAGGGAAAATATGAAAAAGCCCCCCAAAATTTGTAACCCCATTTCTTCTGAGTAAGAACATACCCCATATGTGGATGTAAAGTGCTCTGCGGGTGAACTACAATGCTCAGAAGAGAAGGAGCACCATTGGGCTTTTTAAAGATAAATTTTGTCCGGAATTGAAGGCCACATGTGTTTACAAAGCCCCCATAGAGCCAGAACAATGGACCCCTCCCACATGTGACCCTATTTTGGAAACTACACCCCTCACATAATGTAATAAGGGGTACAGTGAGCATTTACGCCCCCCAGGTGTCTGACAGATTTTTGGAACAGTGGTCCTTGAAAATGAAAATTGTAATTTTTCATTTGCACAGCTTACAGTTCCAAAGATCTGTCAAACGCCAGTGGGGTGTAAATACTGGGTCTTCAATTTTCTCCTTAAACTTACAGCTATTCCTGTGAAACACCTAAAGGGTTAACAAACATTCTGAATATAATTTTGTACACTTTGATGGGTGCAGTTTTTATAATGGGGTAATTTATGGGGTATTTCTAATATGAAGACCCCTCAAATCCACTTCAAATCTGAACTGGTCCCTGAAAAATTCAGATTTTGAAAATTTTGAGAAAAATTTGAAAATTGCTGCTGAACTTTGAAGCCCACTGATGTCTTCCAAAAGTAAAAAAAAAAAACATGTCAACTTTATGATGCAAACATGAAGAGATTGTATATGTGAATCAACATATAATTTATTTGGTATGTCTATTTTCCTCACAAGCAGAGAGCTTCAAGGTTAAAAAAAAAGCAACATTTTCAAATTTTGGAATTTTTTACCAAGAAATGATGTAAGTATCGACGAAAACTTACCACTATGATAAAGTAGAATATGTCACGAAAAAACTATCTCGGAATCAACTTCATAAGTAAAAGCATTCCAGAGTTAGTAATGCTTAAAGTGACAGTGGTCAGATGTGCAAAAAATGCTCTGGTCCCATCCACCGTCCTCAGAAATAAAAAAAGGATTAAAAACATACTATGCCGCACCATGAATATCCGTACTCTGGGGGCTTTTTTGCTCAATTTTGAGCCCACATTTTGTGACGTTGTCAGACCAGAGAAGTAGATTGTCGATATTACCGATCAGTATTAATTGATCGTCCTAATCAGCGAGTACTTGCCGCGTTAGATGAGCCGGCTCGTCCTGAAGCTAAACTGTCACAGCATGTAAACATGGAAACATGCTGTGACATTGAAGTGACTTCAGCTTTCATAGACAGCTGATCATCACAGACATCGTCTGCGGGTCTCCCCATGGCTGGCCTGGCCCCCTGATTGTTGTGATTGGTCAATCAATCCAGATTGACCAATCACAGCAGAGGCAGTTGAAAAAAACTGCCTTTCACAGCTCCGATCTCCTCAGTGTAGGGAGATCTGTGAGGAGATTGGAGCTGTGTGAGCTCTGTGTGAAATAAAACATCAAACAGACCCCTATAACCCCCCCATACCCATCCTAGTGCTCCTGTCTAGGGGACATCAGCTGTCTTGGACATCTGATTGTCACCATGCAGTGATTTCTGTAAACTGTGAGCCTCCTTATGTTGCTAAACTACAACTCCCAGCATGCCCAGACAGCTGTTGGCTGTCAGGGCATGCTGGGATTTGTAGTTTTGCAACATCTGGAGGGCCACAGTTTGGAGATCACTGTGCAATGATCTCTAAACTGAGGCCCTCCAGATGTTGCAAAACTACAACTCCCAGCATGCACGAACAGCAAACTGCTGACTTGTCATGCTGGAAGTTATAGTTGCGTGTGTGGTAAGTCTCAGGGGTAGGGGTAGTACAGTCAGGGATTTGCTTTGGTATATCTGGGGTTAATGTTAACCCTATAGTTGGTGACGCCAGGCTGAGGGCTTGTATGTTGAGATGACTCTCCGGCCTATCGCCGCCCGTCCCAGTAACGATAGGTGCATAAGAATAAAGACTGAAGGTCCACAGAGTCCTAGGGACTCTGGCTATGGGGACCTATAAACAGGTACCGTATAGGATGCGGTACCGGGACACCACACGCAGTGGCGTCTCCAGCTTTCAAATTTTGGGGGGGCACACTGGGGGCCAGGACAAAAGTAGGGGGGGCAATTATAACAACACCACATTTATACATTGCACGTGCAAATTATATCCAAGCCAAGGGCAGCATCGGGGGACCATGAAGATCTCATTGACTTTAAAGGCAGCTTCAGCAGGTGTCTACGTGGAGAAGAAGTGACATGTCACTTATTTTTTGGCCAGTTCCCTGTCAAACATTAACATAAGTAATATATGTGTAGATAGAAGCGTGCTGGCACTACCTGTATTGTGTGGTTCACAAAAAATACGTTGGTCCTATAATCCGGACTCTAAAGTATCAGACAGCACAGGCTTGTAATATGGTGGTGCTCATGTAATATAGGTAAAGACAGTTCATCCAATCACAATGATGTAGAAAAATTACAGGCAGCTCACCAATCTTTTGCAAGACTTCATGCTTAAGGGTGCATTCCCACGTGGTGTATTTTGCTGCGTATTTGCTGCGTATTTGGTGCTATTTTCCTACCCATTGACTTCAACAGGGAAAATAAAATACGCAGCAGCAAATACGCCGTGTGGGAACGTACCCTTAATTCCAGGGTGTGCAGGCAAAGCGGCTCCATGACGCACCGGTGAGCTAGACGCTAGTGCGAACAATGACCTGTATACTGAGACTAATATTACAAATAATATCAGTATACAAGGAGGAATATTATCACCATACATATTACCATCATACTGTAACTGACCAAATCCTGTATACTGAGACCAATATTACCAATAATACCAGCATACAGGGAGGAAATATTGTCATCATACATATTATGGTCATACTGTTACTGACACCAATATTACTGATAATACCAGTACAAAAAAATAAAAATAGTCAGCATCTCCAGACAAAAGGTGCTTACTGTTAGTTGTGAGCGTTACTAGCAAGAAACAAATGATACTGCCACACCATGACCACGACTACCATTGTGACTGACTAATGACCGACTAACACCAATTGACACTGTATAAAATTCATTTTACAAATACCAATACTCCCACATACACTGGCCTTATAGTGGTAGATACCAGCTGTACACATCACAGTGTGTATTATCCCTGTACTGTGACATCACTGTGTATATCATCCCTGTACTGTGACATCACTGTGTGTATTATCCCTGTACTGTGACATCACAGTGTGTATTATCCCTGTACTGTGACATCACTGTGTATTATCCCTGTACTGTGACATCACTGTGTATTATCCATGTGCTGTGACATCACTGTGTGTATTATCCCTGTACTGTGACATCACTGTGTATTATCCCTGTACTGTGACATCACTGTGTATATCATCCCTGTACTGTGACATCACTGTGTGTATTATCCCTGTACTGTGACATCACAGTGTGTATTATCCCTGTACTGTGACATCACTGTGTATTATCCCTGTACTGTGACATCACTGTGTATTATCCATGTGCTGTGACATCACTGTGTGTATTATCCCTGTACTGTGACATCACTGTGTATTATCCCTGTACTGTGACATCACTGTGTGTATTATCCCTGTACTGTGACATCACAGTGTGTATTATCCCTGTACTGTGACATCACTGTGTATTATCCATGTGCTGTGACATCACTGTGTATATTATCCCTGTACTATGACATCACTGTGTATTATCCCTGTACTGTGACATCACTGTATGTATTATCCCTGTACTGTGACATCACTGTGTATTATCCCTGTACTGTGACATCACTGTATGTATTATCCCTGTACTGTGACATCACTGTGTGTATTATCTAGGGATTGACCGATATCGTTTTTTTAGGGCCGATACCGATAATCGGTGCAGGTTAGGGCCGATAGCCGATAACTTATACCGATATTCCGGTATAAGTTATCGGCTATTTAACCCCCTGAGACATTGCTGCAGATCATTGATTTAAAGCAGGCGCTTTAAATCAATGATCTGCAGTGGCTTTTGCGGGGCCGCTGCCATAGGCCGCCGCCACAACCCGCTTCTCTCCCCCTACCTGTCAGGGTGGTCCGGGCCATCCATCCTTCCTTCCTGTCCGGGGGCGTTCCGGGTGAAGAGTGAACCGGTCCGGGCTGTCCTTCTCCGGCGGTCATCTTCTCCACTCCGGGCAGGCTCCGGCCTAGTACGCTGCATAGACGCCGCTGCGCAGTGACGCCCGTGTGCAGCGACACACCTGACGTCACGGCGTAGCTGCGTCTATGCAGTGTACTAGGCCGGAGCCTGCCCGGAGTGGAGAAGATGACCGCCGGAGAAGAAGGACAGCCCGGACCGGTTCACTCTTCACCCGGAATGCCCCCGGACACTACAGGAAGGAAGGATGGATGGCCCGGACCACCCCCATTACGGGTAAGTTTAATTTTTTTATTGACTCAGAGGGTGGGGGAGGGGCCCGACCGGTATAGCGGTATGGGCAAAAATCCATACCGGTATACCGCCCAGCATCACGGTGGGGGGGTGCGACGCGGTGGGTCGGGGGTGCGGTGCGGCGGGTCGAGGGGGTGGCAGTCGCGGTGCGGGGGGCGGGGAATTATCGGCTTATCGGCAAGGTAATTGCCGATACCGATAATGCCCAAAATCGTGATTATCGGCCGATAATATCGGCCATACCGATAATCGGTCGATCCCTAGTATTATCCCTGTACTGTGACATCACTGTGTGTATTATCTATGTACTGTGACATCACTGTGTGTATTATCCCTGTACTGTGACATCACTGTGTGTATTATCCCTGTACTGTGATATCACTGTGTATTATCCCTGTACTGTGACATCACTGTGTATTATCCCTGTACTGTGACATCACTGTGTGTATTATCCCTGTGCTGTGACATCAATGTGTGTATTATCCCTGTACTGTGACATCACTGTGTGTATTATCCCTGTACTGTGACATCACTGTGTGCATTATCCCTGTACTGTGACATCACTGTGTGTATTATCCCTGTACTGTGACATCACTGTGTGTATTATCCCTGTACTGTGACATCACTGTGTGTATTATCCCTGTACTGTGATATCACTGTGTATTATCCCTGTACTGTGACATCACTGTGTGTATTATCCCTGTACTATGACATCACTTTGTGTATTATCCCTGTACTGTGACATCACTGTGTGTATTATCCCTGTACTGTGACATCACTGTGTGTATTATCCCTGTACTGTGACATCACTGTGTCTATTATCCCTGTACTGTGATATCACTGTGTATTATCCCTGTACTGTGACATCACTGTGTGTATTATCCCTGTACTGTGACATCACTGTGTATATTATCTCTGTACTGTGACATCACTGTGTGTATTATCCCTGTACTGTGACATCACTGTGTGTATTATCCCTGTACTGTGACATCACTGTGTGTATTATCTCTGAACTATAACATCACTGTGTGTTATCTCTATACTGCAACATCACTGTTGATACTTACACTGCACTGTGACATCACTGTATTTATTAAGCCTGTATACCCTAATGTCACTGTACATATTTACCTTGCACTGCGAGTGACAATACAGGGTAAATATGCACAGTGACATCACAGTTCAGAGTTAATATATACAGTGACATCACAGTTTAGAGTTAATATAAACAGTAATGTCTCTGTACAGGGACAATAAACAGTTTTGCCACTACAGGGTTAATAAACGCAGTGTTGTCACAGTAGAGGGTAACTATACAGTGATGTCATTGTACCGGGAAAATATACACAGTGAAGTCAGCGTTCAAGAATAATAAACTGTGATGTCACTACAGGGTTGTTATACACAGTGACATCAAATTACAGGATGAAGCACAGTGATGTCACAGTTTATTATGAAGCACGGTGATGTCACAGTTTATTATGAAGCACGGTGATGTCACAGTTTATTATGAAGCACGGTGATGTCACAGTTTATTATGAAGCGCAGTGATGTCACAGTTTATTATGAAGCACGGTGATGTCACAGTTCATTATGAAGCACGGTGATGTCACAGTTTATTATGAAGCACGGTGATGTCACAGTTTATTATGAAGCACGGTGATGTCACAGTTTATTATGAAGCACGGTGATGTCACAGTTTATTATGAAGCACAGTGATGTCACAGTTTATTATGAAGCACAGTGATGTCACAGTTTATTATGAAGCACGGTGATGTCACAGATTATTATGAAGCACGGTGATGTCACAGTTTATTATGAAGCACGGTGATGTCACAGTTTATTATGAAGCACGGTGATGTCACAGTTTATTATGAAGCACGGTGATGTCACAGTTTATTATGAAGCACGGTGATGTCACAGTTTATTATGAAGCACGGTGATGGCACAGTTTATTATGAAGCACGGTGATGTCACAGATTATTATGAAGCACAGTGATGTCACAGTTTATTATGAAGCACGGTGATGTCACAGTTTATTATGAAGCACGGTGATGTCACAGTTTATTATGAAGCACGGTGATGTCACAGTTTATTATGAAGCACGGTGATGTCACAGTTTATTATGAAGCACGGTGATGTCACAGTTTATTATGAAGCACGGTGATGTCACAGTTTATTATGAAGCACGGTGATGTCACAGTTTATTATGAAGCACGGTGATGTCACAGATTATTATGAAGCACAGTGATGTCACAGTTTATTATGAAGCACGGTGATGTCACAGATTATTATGAAGCACAGTGATGTCACAGTTTATTATGAAGCACGGTGATGTCACAGAGACTAAAGAATGTACGTATGATAAAGATGGCTGGATGCTATTGAAACGTCACACATACATGGGGGAATAAAACACTTGGATAATGTAGATTAATAGATAGATTTGAGATATATAGATATGAGATAGATAGATAGATAGATAAGTGTATCCCAATCAGGGGGCCTCTAGCTATTCCAAAACGACAACTCCCAGCATGTCTTTGGCTGTATGGGCATACTGGGAGTTGTAGTTTTGCAACAGCTGGAGGCCTCCTGGTTGGGAAACACTGATCTATCTATCTATCTATCTATCAATCATCTATCTATCTATATATCCAGACAAAGAATAAGTCAGCCAGCACTTTAGTTGATACCAAACTATTATATGGACCTGGCCTACAGGTGCACGTTACTAGGCTAGATATACAGCAACAGAAGAATGCAGCAGCACACTGCCAGCACAAGGATATAGGTGAAACATGAACATGCAGATAAAACCTGTAGAGCTATACAGCTATGGTGTAATAGATGCAAATGTGAAACTATGAGATAGTGAGGCACTTAGCTCGCAAATAGCTGTATAGCTCTCCATGTTTTAACTGCATGTTCATGTTTCACCTATATCCTTGTGCTGGCAGTGTGCTGCTGCATTCTTCTGTTGCTGTATATCTAGCCTAGTAGCGTGCACCTGTAGGCCAGGTCCATATAATAGTTTGGTATCAACTAAAGTGCTGGCTGACTTATTCTTTGTCTGTATTGCACATACGGGGGAGTGGCTACCTCCATGTTGGCCTTGCACCCCACCCACCTCTATCAGGTGTGTATATAAGGTGTCTTGGATGTTCCAGACCCTGCCATGCTTACTGAACTGTTCACACAGAGGCATATTCACAGTGTAGGGTCCGTCCCAAGGAGGCCACCTTATCGCGGTGGGACGGTCCAAGCTATTTGACCGCCGGCGGAGACAAATTTGCGGGCTAAGTGCCTCACTATTTCATCGTTTCACATTTGCATCTATTACACCATAGCTGTATAGCTCTCCATGTTTTATCTGCATGTTCATGTTTCACCTATATCCTTGTGCTGGAAGTGTGCTGCTGCATTCTTCTTTTGCTGTATATCTATCTATCCATCTATCTCCTATCTATCTATCGCTCCATCTCTCTATATCCATCTTTCTATTTATCTATCTTTCTATTTATCTATCTATCTTTCTCATATCTATCTCATATAGATGAGAGATAGATGAGATATAGATAGATAGATGAAAGATAGATGGATATGAGAGATAGATAGATAGATGAAATATAGATAGATAGATACATAAATAGATGGATATATAGATAGATATGAGATAGATAGAAAGATACATAAATAGATGATAGATAGATACTATCTCTTTCTATCTATCTATCTATCTATCTATCTATCTAAAACAAATAAAAACGGCACAAACAAAATCCAGAGATTAGAGAGAAGTCGGGGTGCCCGCATACTTGGAACCTGGGTCCACTGGTTCTTCAATCCAGACAAAGAACAATGGGGGAGATTTATCAAAACTTGTCCAGAGGAAAAGTTGCCCAGTTGCCCATAGCAACCAATCAGCTCACTTCTTTCATTTTTGAAAAGGCCTCTGAAAAATGAAAGAAGTGATCTGATTGGTTGCTATGGGCAACTGGGCAACTTTTCCTTTGCACAGCTTTTGATAAATCTCCCCAATATGATGCAGCATAGTCTATGCACATGATGGAATAAACCACCATTTTCTGCAAACCTGTGGCGTGCTGCATCATATTGTTCTTTATCTATCTATCTATCTATCTATCTCCTATCTATCTATATCATACCCATCTATCTATATCATATCCATCTATCTCCTATCTATCTATATCATATCTATCTATCTATCTATCTATCTATCATCTATTTATCTATCTTTCTATCTATCTCATATCTATCTATATATCCATCTATTTATGTATCTATCTATCTATATATCATCTATCTATCTCTAATATCTATCTATCTTTCATCTATCTCTCATCTATCTGAGATAGATATGAGATAGATAGATAGATAAATAGAAAGATAGATACATAAATAGATGGATAGATAGATATGAGATAGATAGATAAATAGAAAGATAGATACATAAATAGATGGATAGATAGATAGATATTAGATAGATATGAGATAGATAGATATTATATAGATAGATAGACATGAGATAGATAGATAGATAAATAGGAGATAGATGGATAGATAGATAATAGATGATTGATTGATAGATAGATCAGTGTTTCCCAACTAGGGGGGCCTCCAGCTGTTGCAAAACTACAACTCCGAGTATGCTCATAAAGCCAGAGTAATGCTGGGAGTTGTAGTTTTGCAACAGCTGGAGGCCCCCTGGTTGGGAAACTGATCTATCTATCTATCTATCTTTCTCCTATCTATCTATATCATATACATTTATCTATATCATATCCATCTATCTATATCATATCCATCTATCTATATCATATCCATCTATCTCCTATCTATCTATCTATCTATCTATCTATCTAATCTTTCTATCATCTATCTATCTGTCTATATCATATCTATGTATCTATCATCTATATATCTATCTGTCTATCTATCATCTATCTATCTATATCATATCTATGTATCTATCATCTATCTATCGATCTGTCTATCTATCATCTATCTATCTATATCATATCTATGTATCTATCATCTATCTATCGATCTGTCTATCTATCATCTATCTATCCATCTATTTATGTATCTTTCTATATATCATCTCTCTATCTATATATCATCTATTTATCTATCTATCTATCTCATATCTATCTATCTATATATATATTTATGTATCTATCTATATATCATCTATCTACCTATCTATCTCTCATATCTATCTCTCATCTATCTGAGTTAGATAGATAGATATGAGATAGATAGATAGATAGATAGATATGAGAAAGATAGATAGATAGATAGATATGAGATAGATAGATAGATAGATAGATAGATATGAGATAGATAGATAGATAGATATGAGAAAGATAGATAGATAGATATGAGATAGATAGATATGAGAAAGATAGATAGATAGACAGATAGATAGAAAGTTAGATGCATGGATGGATGGATAGATATGAGATAGATGATAGATAGATAGATAGATAGATAGATAGATAGATAGATTGATAGATAGATAGATCAGTGTTTCCCAACCTGGGGGCCTCCAGCTGTTGCAAAACTACAACTCCCAGTATGCTCATAAAGCCAAAGGAATGCTGGGAGTTGTAGTTTTGCAACAGCTGGAGGCCCCCTGGTTGGGAAACACTGAACTACCTCCCACTGTCTCCCGAACTACAACTTTCCCCCTCTCCCCCAAGCAAGTTACTTACTTTAAAAGGGCAGCATGAGCAGTGGGCACTGGGCAGGTAAGTCCTCCATACTGGTGGTGTCCGGGCCTGTATACACACAGCGGGCCTGCTCCACAAGGTCCAGTATACAGGGGAGTGAGAGAGGGGGAGGAGCTTCCTGTCTGCTCTTCCCAGTCTGCATAGCGCGGCCCCTGCGTGGTGACAGGGCTGCAGGCTGAAGGTTTATTTAAAAAAAGGATGCCCCTTACTGGTGAACTAGCGGTACCCCCCTGATGGCCATGAGAGCTGCTAGTGACCTACTGCTGCTAGGGGGGCACAAGGGGGGGCCAATCATGATGTAGGGGGGGCCGTGGCCCCCTCTGCCCCCCCCCCCCCCCCTAGCGACGCCACTGAACACGTGCCTCAAGCTGTTGCATAACTAGAACTCCCAGCATGCGCTTTAGCCATCAGTGCATGCTGGGAGTTGTAGTTTTGCCACAGCTGGAGGCACACTGGTGAGGAAACACAGTTAGGTAACAGAACCTAACTCAGTGGTTCCCCACCAGTGTGCCTCCAGCTGTTGCAAAACTACAACTCCCAGCATGCACTGACAGACCGTGCATGCTGGGAGTGTTCGTTTTGTAACAGCTGGGGGCACCCTGGTGAGGAAACACAGGTAACAGAACCTAACTCAGTGGTTCCCCACCAGTGTGCCACCAGCTGTTGCAAAACTACAACTCCCAGCATGCACTGACAGACCGTGCATGCTGGGAGTGTTCGTTTTGTAACAGCTGGAGGCACCCTGGTGGGGAAGCACTGAGTTTGTCTGTTCCCTAACACGGTTTTCCTCACCAGTGGGCCTCCAGCTGTGGCAAAACTACAACTCCCAGCATGCACAGTCTGTGAGTCCATGCTGAGAGTTGAAGTTTTGCAACAGCTGGAGGTTTGACCCCCCCCCCCTAATGTGAACGTACAGGGTACATTCACACGAGCTGGGGTTTACAGTAAGTTTCCCGCTACAAATTTGAGCAGCAGAAAATTTTCCACCGCAGCTCAAACTCCCAGCGGAAAACTCACTATGAACCCCCGCCCGTGTGAATATACCCTAAAAACCCTACACTACGCTACCACAAAATAAAGAGTAATACACTACATATACCCTTACACAGTGTAAACCCCCCCCCCCCCCCCCCCCCTATAAAAATTCAAAACGTCTGGTACGGCACTGTTTGCAAAAAGGAGCCTCCGGCTGTTGCAAAACAACAACTTCCAGCATTGCCGGACAGCCATTGACTGACCAGGCATGCTGGGAGTTTTGCCACAGCTGGAGGCACCCTGTTTGGGAAACACTGCTGTAGGGTATTTATGGTAGCAGAGTCAATTGTAATGCTTGCATCCGGGTCCTCCCCTATGCAAATCCCTAATTTAGTCCTCAAATGCGCATGGCGCTCTCTCAGTTTGGAGCCCTGTCATATTTCAAGGAAACGGTTTAGGGACACATATGGGGTATTTCCGTACTCGGGAGAAATTGTGTTACAAATTTTGGGGGCTTTTTCTAATTTTACCACTTATAAAATGGAAAAGTTGGGGTCTACACCAGTATGTTTTTTTTACACTAACATGCTGGTGTTGTCTCATACTTTTTATTTTCAAAAAAGACCCCCAAAATTTGTACAGAAATACCCCATATGTGGGCGTACAATGCTCTGCGGTATGCACAACAAGGCTCAGGAGTGAGAGCGCACTACGTACATTTGAGGCCTAAATTGGTGATTTGCACAGGTGGCTGATAGTTGCAACGGTTCTGACATAAACACACAAAAAAAAAAAAAAAACACATGTGACCCCATTTGGAAACTGCATCCCTCATGGAACATAACAAGGGGTATAACAAATCTAATTTTTCACTTTCAAGTCCAACTTCAATGCAAACCTGTCAAACACCTGTGAGGTGTTAAGGTTCGCTGTACCCCTTGTTACGTTCCTGGAGGGGTGTCGTTTCCAAATAGTGTGCCATGTGTTTTTTTTTTTTGCTGTTCTGACACCATGGGGGCTTGCTAAATGCAACATGCCCCCCAAAATCCATTTCAGCAATATTCACCCTCTAAAATCCCACAGTTGCTCTTTCCCTTTTGAGCCATGTTGTGGGCCCACAGAGCACTTTGCGTCAATATATGAGGTATTTCCATACTTCAGAGAAGTTGGGCTACAAATTTTGTGGGACTTTTTCTCCTAAGAACCCTTACAAAAATGTAAAAAAATTTGGGCTACATGAACATGTTAGTATAAAAAATGGAAATCTTAATTTTTCTCCTCCACTTTGCTGCTGTTCCTGTGAAACACCTAAAGGGTTAACAAACTTTGTTAATGGCATTTGAATACTTTGAGGGGTGCAGTTTCTACAATGGGGTCATTTGTGGTATATTTCTCACAGAAAGGCCCTCAAAATCCACTTCAAGACTTGACTGGTCCCTGAAAAATTCTGATTTTTAATTTTTCGTGAAAATTTTGTAAAAATGCTGCTATACTTTGAAGCCCTCTAATGTCCTTAAAAAAGTAAAAACATGAAAACTTTACGATGCAAACATAAGTAGACATATTCGGGGGACATTTATCATTGTTGCTTTGGTAATCGAGTTCTGTTGGCATTTTTTTCTTGCTTTTGGTTTTGCTTTTGTGTGACACATTATTAAACTACCACAGGGGGTTGATAAATTTGGCTTACATAAGCAAAAACCAATAAATCACTTTTAAATACCATTTTTTTTTTTGCACACATAAGCAAAAACCGATAAATGACCACAGAACACAATTTTTCAGCTTTGAATTTTTATATATATATATATATATATATATATATATATATATATATATACACACACACAACACACACACACACACACACACACACACACACACACACACACACACACCGTATATACTCGAGTATAAGCCCGACCCGAATATAAGCCGAGGCCCTAATTTCACCCCAAAATCCCAGAAAAGTTATTGACTCAATACATCATCCCCCCTGTCATCATCCAGAC